>NC_089978.1:92602785-92912285 GCF_036417845.1 Apteryx mantelli
TAGCTACTCCCATAGCTAGTTATTTTTAGTCAATATGTTTACAAGACAAAAAAACCAAATGAACCTCAGTTTTTAACATGTCTGAGCAGGTATTCTGATTACCTTCTTGAATACATTTCTTTTCTTTGATGGGACAGATTTATTTCACTTGTCAGAAATAATGCTTACCTCAAGAGTCCACTGGTCATCATGACAGCCATGAGATCCTCAATCAGTCCTAGCAACCATAATTCACATAAATTTTCCATTAAAACTACTCAAATAAAACAATACAACTTAATACTATCCTGCCATTAAAATGTTAGATTATGAAAGATCATACAGAACTAGGTTATAAATGGAAGAAGATTTCCCAAGGTACAATATTTAGTAATAAAAATATGCTTGTAGGTCTAACTTTCAAAACTGCATGTGTAATCAGTGATTGCTCTTCTAAACAGATAAGCAGGTAAATTAATAAGAACTTGCTTAGATATACAAAATCTGGGTGATTGTATGTGCATATTGGAAAGTATTGGAAAGTGCTGTTCAAAAGGAATCGTTGTGCCATACCAATATTCATACACAAAACATTTTGAGGCAGAAAGCTATTTAAACTAAGGAAAAAAATAATATTTTAATAAGAGATCAAAAGAGAATCAGATTTCAAGAAAAACTGAAGGATGTCACAGAACATAATAGCTAAGAAATTCTGATTTTCAGGAAGCAGCACTGCAAGGTATAGAAAGTGATTAATATTCACAGCACAGATTACTGAAAAAAATCGATAGATGTTTAAAAACCTTAATTGGCTATTCCAGTCTCAAGAGAGAGGAAAAATAAGCCTGTTATTGAAAAGTACATGAGCAAGAAAGAAAGCTTTTGATAATATCAGCACGGCTCCCAATCCCTCTTTCACAGGCACAAGGTGAATATTGATTAGTGCAATTCCCTTGACTTCTGGATTGTGCCTTTTTTACATTTCTGTGAGGAAGTTCTGAAACAGGCTTCAGTACTTAATTTTTCCTCATTTCTTGGGATGCGCATGAACAGTATCATTTTTTCTTCCCCAGCCACAGCAATGATATTTCACTACTGCCTTAATTTTAACCAGTTTAATGTACAGAAACACATGGTGTTAAACGATGTCAGTGAAGAGCACAATGTTGATGGAAATGGCAGGCTGCTATTAGAGGCGGTGATGGGATTATGGGAAGCCCAGACTCTCTGTGAAAGGTGTCAGGGGGGCCTCTGGGAAAATACAGAGCAGCAACATCTGTGTTTCACTGAGCTCTCACGAGAGAAAGTCTTCTGGATGCTTTTTATTACAGGCTTTTGATGAAACTGAGATGGCACCACTGTGTGTTTCCAAGATTAGAAATGTTAACATTTCCTTCACCACATTTGGGAGCTGCCTTTGACAAAGTATGGCATAGCAGACAGAGAGAAGAGACCTGCTGTGTTGCAGAAATTGCCAGGCTCTATAACAGCAATCATATGCTGCTTCAATCTTTCTCATTTTTTTATTTTTCCTCTTCTCTAGAAAAATTTCTGATGTATAAAAGCCTGGATTATTTGTGAAGTAAAAGGTCTGCAGTAATGATAGTGTTTAACTTTTGATGTAAGGCATTCTTCTTTGGGCATGTTGCAAACAAGAGATTAGCTGTTTTCTTTTCATATTCTCTGCATACTAATTCCACTAGAACTGCTATGTTACATAAGTGCCTGGTTCTTTTTCTCATTTTCTTTCTCTTCTATTTTTTAAGACAGTTTAAAGAAGTAAATTAAAATCCACTGTTAAGTCAAGCCTGTTTCTCTCAGGAAAACATAATAATGGTCACTGAGACAATGGCGCATGCTGATATTGTAATGAACTGATCCAACGCAGTACATTTCATAGACTCAAGGCAACTAGGCACTGAAAATTACCCGTCCGCTCAGCTTACCCACCCACACTGACAGTTTAAGAACAGTCTCTCTAGGGTATTGCTAAGTGTTTTGACCAGTCTAGTTTTGAAATTTCACAAGTGTCAAGACTGCCTTGAAAAAGGAAATCCAATAGTTATTTCAAATATATTTCCATTTAACATCAAATACTACAACCATGAGATTAGAAAAGTGTTCTGATTTGCCAAAATGTCATTAATGTCTATGCAGAATGTTTAGAACTGCATCTGGAAAATATATTTTAACCCTGTTTCTGACTATGGAAAGGTGGTAGATGGAAATAAAAGAATTAAGAAAAAAATATGCATTATCTTTAAAGGATTCACTGTGAAGTTTTTTAAAAAATATGGCAAAATGGAATAAATGGATTATAGGGCAATATTATCCAGAAGTATTTTTCCATTTCAATAAGAGACATTCAGGAAAGATGTTGACCAAATAGAAGTCCAGAGGAGGGTAAGACATCTAGGAAACATGAGCAGTTGAAAGAATCCAGGCAAATAGCTTTCCCCAAAACAATGTTAAAGAATAATAGTCTTAAAATACACAAGGCACTATTGCCTAAAAGTTTTTCCATGTAGCTGGTGAATAAGTTAAGAAAACATGGGTTTATATTACAAGAAGGAAGTTCATCTTAGATATCCAGGCAACTTCCTAAGGGTAGTGACATACAGAAATAGACTGAATGGAGATGTCTTGGAGACCCCATCACTGAAACCTTTAGAAACAGGTTAGACAAGCACTTGTCAGGTATGACATAATATATAATTCATTCTGTCAGGATAGGGGGGTGGATTAGATGACCTCCTGAAATCCCTTCCAGCCATATGACTATTTAGAAGAACAGAATATACAACTACAATAATTTATAACCTGTTCAGCTTTACTGCTTCTCTTCATTTTTTTCTTGTCACCTTTACTGTTCTGTAATAAAATAACCGACAGAAAAATGGCTTTCTTTGTTGAATTACCCTGCTACGGTCTTATATTGAAGAAACATTGAGACAATATTAAGTCCAAGTGTCCTGGATTCTTTGGGAGCCAGGCAAAACTTTAAGTGCCTACTTCTTGCAATCAGTAACTCACTTTCAGCCCACATATCTGATTTCCTTCCTGCAAAAACCTAAGCCCTCTGAGATAGAGAGGAAGACAGAGATAACTGAGGAGGGAAACTGCTGGCACACACACGCTCCAGTCTCACCCCAGAGCAGATCTGGGATGTAGTCAGGGTGTGCATCCAGGCACAGCAGCTTGGAAACATTCCCCACTCTACTGACTGAGCTGCAGTCTTAAATGTCTGAGGTGTTTCTGAGCAGGATTTCTGTATAGTATAACTACTTCCCACTGATTCCAATTAAGTGTCTTTTAAAGTTTGGACATACAACCCAGTTACTTCAGTTTAAGGAGTTGCTTCACGTTAACTAGACTGCAATAATTTGTCCGCAGCAAATGTCAGTAAAAGAGGTTTCCATTCACAGCTCAAAAGTCACAGAAACGATGAGAAAGAGCTGTTGCAAATCAGCTTACTAGATAAATTGATGTAACTAGATAAGCTGTAAGACTTGTTTATCAGATCCCTTTGAGCCATCATTCCCACAATTCCCCTCACTTTTTGTGTGATTTAGCTTATCTGGAAATTAGATAGTAATGACTCAAACAGTATAGGTCATAAATGCATCCTCACTGACCTCATATTATTTGGGAACAGCTGATGTTCATGCCCAGATCCCACCTGCAACAGGCTTTTCTCTCTTCCCTACACCTGAAAGTTAACTGACTTAGAAGGAGGGTTTTCACTTACTCACTCCAGACACTAGAAATAGAACATTGCTTCCCAGCTTCCTAGGAGAAGCTCCCCCTAAAGAACACTTCCAATTTGGGGTCCTCTGGGCACCAGAATCCTTGAAGAACGAGTACTACGCTGATGACTGCTGCCTGCTAAGATGCAACTACTTGAACACTGAGTCCTATCCACTCCTCTGGCTTCCCAATCTGGTAAAGAGAAGATGAAAAGAGAGGGGAGGGAAAAAAAAAAATCCTTCCTCCAGTATTGACCAGTTTGGCCACTTACCCTAGGCATAGTCAGTCCTACATGCTCACTTCAGTGTCCAAAATAATAAAGGGAGCCTTTTAGATTTGTCAGATGAGACAAAATTAACTGGATTCTCTCTTTCTTCCCAAAATGGTTGCAGTTTAGTGAGCTTATTCATATTTAAGTTAGTACATATGAGTTGTGTATTTAAAACCTGGAGCAGTGGGCCTGATTGATCCTGGCACAAAAGTTGTCATGTGCATGGAAGTTTCCTTTCTAAGTACCTCTGTTTCTACTCTTGCAAGCCTCACAAATCATAAAATGAATTTTACTTTTGTTGTTGTTATTATTCTTAGTCTAGCCCCATTAAACAAACAAGATATGCATTGTCCTGCTATGTTTTGCTATGTACATGTATGTATGTATGTATGTACGCACATGTGCATGCAGCCTGCGCATATGTGAGAAGCTGGACTACACTCTCAGCTGGCAAAAGATGGTTATTGCTTATCTAGAAGTGAGGAAGACTCCAAAGGCTACCAGCTTCACTTTGTCTAAGTGCAGTGACTGACAGTTTAGTGTATAATCTGTACTAGTTATCTAGCCTTACTGTATGAAGTGCGAATCCATGACACTCCATCGTAAAGTAGGTATGCTGGGATAAAACGCCATCTGCAGGTGTTTGTGTCTCTCCATTCACTCCAGACAGAGCCGAGATGCCCTGATTAGACTCGACGTCTGCCTTTCAGACAGCTCAGTTTAAGCGAGATGAAATTCACCCTATGAGACAAAATAGTGAGTGCTAATATAAAATGAGAGGACAGATTTTTTTTCTTCTGAACCTGAAACTAATGTCATTCTCCTTATGTATAACATAAGTAAATAACATAAGTATGCACAGAAGAAAAGGTGTCTGCATGCCATGTGTGCCTGTATAAACATTTGTATGATTATTTACCTAAGTCTAGACAAAGTGTGAATATCTAAAAGAGTTTGGGCCAATTTCACTGCTGACATAATCCATGAAATGACTGTTGCTTTATATCAACAATGCAAAGGATTTGTAGATTTGCCTATGATGCCAGCTAGCAAATTATAGCCCAGTGTCCTCACAGTGCTTGTTGATTTTAAGACATTTTTATCAAAGTTCCTCTCCAAGTCTCTTTAGTTGTTTCAGCTATTGAATTGTACTTGTGTACATTTCAGATTCAAAATAGCAGACTTTCATAATTAAAGTGTTAAGAATGTTAAGACAATATGTGTGTGCAGATCTCAAATTGTCTCTCAAAATTTCCAAATATCTTGGTATAATACTTACTGACACTGTTCAGGACTTCTGTCAACAAAAGAAAACAAGATCACTGATTGGCTTTCTGATTTTTTTTTTTAATTTTTGTTTTTGCTGTTTATTGCAATCCCCAGAAGGTCCACTAGAGCAAGAAGTTCTATTCTTAAAGAGAGAGATGAAAATGACTGGCAGCATACAGATCCAAGTCAATCTCTAAGGCCATTTCAAACAAGAACATTTTAGTTGCAGGACAACATCTTTGGGAGCAGAGTTATTGCTCATTAGGCATTAACAGTGTTCGTAGTCTACAACAGCAAACTGCTGCAAAGAAAGTTTAAAACAAACTATTAGAAAGATTACCTAAACAAAGATTATTCATTAAACTTGGAAAAGGAAGATTATAAATAAATGCCATGTTTTCTCTAATCTAAAAGAAACACTCATAACCATGTTAACCAAAAGTGCAAGTTAGTTTCTAATTTAGCCTTTCTCAGATCTCTTCAGAGAAAAGGATATCTCACAGTAGTAACCTCTGTTGAATGGCTCTTTGTGATTAGAAGCTGACTGTTGCTGATATTACAGTCCTGAGCACAAGTAAGGGGTATCTACGTTGAGGTAGGTGGGAAGGCCTTTTTTTGTATAGCACCAGTTCTGTCTAGCTGAGACAGTCACTAGAAGGATTGCAGAATTACATTGCCTGGGAGGCTGCTTTTAGTTAAAATGCCTACAACGTCCAGGAGGGCTGAAAAAAATGTGCTCATGAGAAGATTCGTGCCCAGAATGCTAAGGATAGGGAGCAAATAGAGAAGAAGCTTAAAAATTCTCAGAAATCATGTCAATATCTGGACTGGAAAATAGTCTTTACTGGTACATTTCAGACTACGAGGAAAAAATGTACATGTAAATAGACAGCTTCTCCTTTATACAATTAAAAAAAAAAAGTCCAGCAAAGTATTTTGCCACTTTGTTTTGTGGTGGAAGTGCAGTTGTCTTTGATAAATACAAGCTACTAATTTACATGCCCAGATCATGTTCCTGTATGTACACAGAGGACCTGACCTCACAAGTTTTACACCTTGTGAGACACTATATAAATAGTCTCCATGTATCGACCACAGTCTTGCAGCAATGCCAAATCAGAGCTGGAGCGCCGGCAGTGTCGTGGGAAGGGACCTCTCCTCACCTGATCCTGTGGGCTTTGCCAGTCCCGAGCACGTGTGGCAGAGCTGCTCTCCTGGGACCCCAAGCAGGAGCATGCTCGGGGAGTGTAAACATCAGCAATCTGGCTTGGAGCAACAGCAAAGTTTGGAGGAGAATCCCTCCGCTGTTTTCTCAGGTATATAATCCATTTTGGTGGGGTCAAATGAGATTCCTTTCAGGGAAAACTAAATTAGTAACTTAGCCTTAAATATTCTCTGATGTTTAAAAGGAGCATAAGGTCCAAAATCCGTGCACAGGCCACATGACCATGTGGTCCTCCGACAGGTGCCTAACATCTCCACAAGCCATGAGAAGGCTCTTGAACCCCTCAGAGTTCCCTTTACACCCTCTAACAGTTCATGTCCCATGTGTAGGGCCAAATGCCAGCTGTACTTTCCCATATGCTGATGATTATCAGCCTTGTGCTGACTTCCTTGCAATTCATCTGTCGGCTGCTCCTTCCCCATACATCTACTTCTTTTGTTTTAAATCCCTTCCTTGCTTTACCTGCCTTGAGTTCTCTTGTTGTCTCTGTGCTGGTAACACCATATGAATTTATATTTAATTTCTTCCTGAAATCTCTTTGCTATGCCACAGTGCTTCTTCCTGCCAACAGATCATTCGAAAGAATGTAAGAGGGACCTGCTCTGGAGTCCCTGCTCTTAGGCCCTGCAGCAAGCGCAGGCAAGGAGCACCTCATTGCCCCATTCTTCACCGTGGAGACAATACCTCCTCTGCCGATGCTGCCGATTCTGGCCCAGGTTACTATACTGCTTTTCTAGTGTTACTAGGGTGGATTGTGGGATACAGCTGAGGAGTCTCCTGGACTTATAGTACTAGGCACAGGACTGTGGAGAAATGAGGCATATTGCTGGTCTGACTGCGAGGGCTACTGTGCCTTTCACATCAGTTCTCCCAGAGCTGAGTGGCGGAGTAAGAAAACTACCTACATCAGAACCTGCCTGCCTATGCAGGTTGCCTCAGTCTCAGCATCCACATGAGCCATGTATGTGGCACGTCATGATAAAACAGCCTCCTAGGGCCCCTCCCACAGTGCCATCCTCTCACCAAACACAGCAGGTTAAGCCTGAGGACATGGTCATGGTGCCATACATGGTAACACTGCACAGACTGCCCCAGCCCCATCATCACAAGAACAGCACAGGTTTCAGAGTTTGCAATTATTTTGAACACAAGCTGCTGAAATAGCAGCTGAGACAGCACTTTCCCCCTCCTCCTTTTCCTTTCCAACAAACATGAAAAGCCAGAAGAGCACCTGCCTTCACTCTGATGCTGAGGGGGACAGCAGTGGTGCAACCCCTTTCCTGAGACCTATGCTGCCCCTACAGGTCCCTCTGCAGAGCCCCTGAGTGGCACTCAGCCATCACATCAGTGTCGGGCCCAGCGGTTCCCGGGCACACAGAACTGAGGGTGCCAATCTACCCTCACCCTGGGTCTCAGCAGGCAGCCTCCAGGCAGGGCACTATTTGTGGGCCTGGAGGTCCCAGGAACAGGAAGGATAAAAGGGGCATCGCATTTGCCAACGTTACATTGCTTCTAACAGAACACAGAGCTGGTGGCACAGCTTGGCCCTGCATCAGATGGGGCTGGAGGCAAGCTTTTACCTCAGCAGGAATCCCAAATAGCTGATAAACAGAGGTCTCTTCTACCATCCCTGCAGCCGCCTGAAGCTGCAGGAGGATCTTGACCCACACTCCCTCTGATGAAGCTATACTGCCATGGGAGCCTTCTTCTCCAAGGCCCAGGCTTTCCTTCTCCCCTGTATGCCCGAGAGGTCGGCCAGGACCAGCAGGTCACCTACCTCTGCTGCTGGGGGCATCAGGAGAGACAGCGTCCTGTGTCACAGCACTGGCCAGGGCCATGTAGACCACCCAATTCAGAGTTCAGCTTCACCCATCCTGCACAGGAGAGGGCCTAGGCAGAAAAGGATCTGTCCCAGTATTCCTCCTACCCACTGGAAAATTGTTCTCTTGAAAGAGAGGTCATAAAACCTTGGGCAACACAGTGGTTTTGCTTACCACTGTGGGCACTATCCTCACAGACACTTAGAGGCTGAACAGCTTGGTCTTCCTCCTGCACAGCTGCCGTTATGGCCCCTTCTTCAGCGAGTCAGTGGGGGAGGGAACAGGCCATCCAGCCCCGGAGGGTTGGTGGGGAAGGTAGAGTCTTCTCCACTCTGCAAATATTTTTTGCACCCTTTTGCTAAAGCACTGGCTTGTCTTGCGAATTACACTCTCTGCCCCATCTGCTTCCAGTCAGATCTTGGCACAGTCTCCACACTAGGATCAGAGCCTTCCCCACTCTGCTCCACTCTCTTCTCTCCCATTCCTGTTTGAATCTTTAAGTCTTTATCTTGGTTTCTCCTCCAAGTCTTTTTAAATTCCTGCTCTGGCATTTCTGTTCCTCTGACATATGAGGAGACACTCTTTTGCCACACCTCTGCAAAAAGCCTTGACAAACCGCTTTGCCCATTCAGAAGTCCTGCTTACTGTTCCCTGGTGCTTCCCCTTGAATAGACAACAGTTAAATGATTAACAGTATTGCCGGTCCAAGAGAAATACAACAGAGTACGGCAAGTTCAAGGTGGATTCATTGTGCACAGAAGCAATATTTTTCATGACAACTTCAGAAAATTGAGCAGAACACAGGATTTGTTCAGAGAGGGATATTCCTGCTTATCAAACATGCAAATTAAAGCAGGTCCACCTGACTCATGAAAACTTGTGTTTTGAACTGCACAATAGATCCAAACTCCTGTTTGTCTCAAGGTGACTGTTCAGCTGAAAAACCTTGCCTGTGACCAAGGTTCAGCTATTAAAATTCACTGTTAGGAGTACTGCCAAAAAGTCTCTTCTGCCACTCACAGCAGAGAAGAAAATGGAATTATTTCCATCCCTAAGTCTGAACAGCAAGTGCATATTAAGAAATTCTCAGTGTCATATGAAGCTGTTTTAAGTTGAGGCTGTTGAATTTTTTTAGTCCTTACCCAAGAATCATCTCCTACCTCTAACCACTTCTTAAATGTTTCATCAGGCTTCATGGTTTTGGGAAAAGATATTTCTTTGTCAGCATCCTTGGAAGTTAACTATTGCAAGCTCACAGGCTATTTATACCAAAAGAGGAAAATATATGGGTATGTTAGATAGATGGATAGTAAGTTCATAAGCTATTGTAAGCTCACCAAACGTATATATTCAGAAAATATTCTCCATATATATATACATATACATATGCTCTGTGTGTGTGTGTGTGTGTGTGTGTACACATAAAAACATGAATTTAGCAGACATTAAAGACTAAGACCTCTCTCTTTTATGGTCTAGTCTGGACCAGTAGCGAAGACTGCTTTACTTAAAGACTTTTTGTGCTTTGGAATTTGTGAGGAGCTCCTCTGGAGACACAACGCTACCCAGAGTTACAGGGACACCAAACGAGTGTGTATTTAAGTTATGCCAGTGCTTTTCAGGATGAGGACTGTGGTTTTTTGTTTTGTTTTGTTTATTCAGTGATGGTGTCCTAGTCTATGATGAGATCCTTGTTGCTATGGCAATACAAATCTCAGTGGTAATACTTATAGGTGAACTTGTCCTCCTGGGAATGTTCAGCTACCTCTGCAGCTATTTCCACTAATTTTATCTAGGTACAGGTAAGTACATAACAAGAGTCCCCCTTCCCTACCTGAACATAGGAGCTGTGATTATCCTTTGCGCAAGGTGGCAGCAAAAGAAAACACTTCAAACTCTTCCCTCACTCTCCTGCACCCCTTCAGTTAAGGAGAATGACTGCCTCAACGATATTAACTGTGTTTTAAAAAACACCTCTGATTGCTAATGGTTAATATACATGAGAATGATACATAGTTAACTGCTATCTTTTACTTTTACACTATCACCTACACTTCTCTCCCCATTTTAAAAAAATATTCACCATGGGAAATGCCGGAAAACTGGATGCAGAGAAAGGAAAACCATGAAACAAATCCCCCTAAAAATACTGATTTTCCCTTTCTGATTTTATTTTTAAAATAGGATTTTTTTCAACAAAAGCACAACTGCTTTAGGAGAAAAGATCAAGTCTAAGACAAGAAGAAAAAAAGGAAATGAATTTGTAAGCACAGTACTTAAATAAGACATGTCGATGCTAGCTGACAAATATGTACCAGCGGTACATCATATTTTAGCAAAATAATTTTGCATTTCTATGAGGATAAGTAGTCTGAAGAATCTGGCTCTTGAAATCTCACCAAGTAAATGCTAGAAAAAAAGCAAAGAATGTTTTCATGACCTTATTTCATATTTGCTGTTTGGAAATTTTTAGAGTTATTTTTGTCTGCTTGTTTTGTTTTGGGGAATAGAGTTACTTTGTTTTTCCAGAGCCCAAAATGTGTTGAATAAAATGTTTTACCACAAGTATTAGAGGTATTAATAAAGTTACTTCAAGTTTCAATCAGTCCCAAATTCTGTTAGTATAAGTCAGTGGAAGTAGTTCACTGACTGCAGAAAGCCTTTGACAGAGCCAGTATTTGAACTGTGAGCTGAACTGTGATTACAGTATCCTATTCTAATATTATGGAAATATGCAAAGTAAATGGCTTAGTCCCCCTTCTGTATGCCCATATATTTAAAATACAAACCTAGACTAATGTTTATTTTGAAAAAGCAGGGACTACTCACCTTAAAAGTACAATATAGTAAGTGTGATCTTTATTCGGAGACATGGTAAATAAAAGAATAGTCAGTCCACTTTGGAAATGAACATTCTTAATAATTTTAAAGCTTATTTTGATGACTGTAATCTTATTCCAAAAAAACTATGTTTAATAAAAATTAAGTTTCAGAACTTAAAGATTTTATTATTGAATACAAAAATACTATGTAAAAACAATAAGTTAATTTATTTACAATACTTTACACTATTCTGCTCTAGAGCTTCCTTTGCATTGGATTTATTTTCATTATTTTACATGCCTTTATAATTTTGCACAAAGCATTTCCAAAAGCATGTCATCCATGTTCACTGCACCAATGATAGGTCTAAAGAATAGTTCAGCAATCACATTAGCATTAATAGATCTTAACAAGGATAGAACAACATTCAACTTGGCAAATCTGGCTTCATCACCTCTGTGAATGAGTCTGACATGTTCATTTAGAGCTTGTTGTGCTTCCCTCTGCAGTCCTTCGATATACTGTGTACACTGCAGTCCAGGTAGATCTGAAAGAAAAAAAGGGAAAGATAAATTATATTGTTTACATAACTTTCATCTATAAAACAACACTCTTAAAGAACAACAACTAACAGCTTACAGATTATGTTTATCGCACAAGCAGAGAAGCAGATAAAATGGCTAGAGGACTTTTTGTATGCAGAATGAATGTGCCAAATTTTTATAGTTCAAAATCTTATCATGTTGTTGTTCTGGACATTCAATACTCTTCTTTGTTATGCAAATTTGAAATACAATGTTTTACAACATTCCTGTAAGTGTTTAAAAAAATAGTTGATAAAATAGAAACTTCAATTGAAGAACGCTGTCCAAAATACCTTCGCTATGACAAAAGCAATCTGTAAATTGCAGAGATAGCAATAAAAGGAACTTATCTGTTAACTTGTTGACTTTTATAAAATGCATTATTCACATTTAAAGGATCTTTTTGACAACTGCTTTTGACTTGCTCCAGATTACAAGTGGCAAAAAGTATTAACTCTAATATATGATAGAAAGTTTCCTAGTGAACCAAACTAAGGATAGTGAAGGACTGTGAGTACAGAATCTTTCATTTTCAGTCTAATTGGCAGTGGGGATATAGTAATCAAGAAGTGCCATATCCAACTTGCCAGCTACATTTCCAGGTAAGTAATTGACATGATAATCACTTGGTAGAGCTGTACCTATGGAAGTCTCTACATAAGGAGATGATGGTAAAAAAAAACCCAACAAACAAACAAACAAAAACATAAGCACACACAATCAAAGAAGCACTTCCCTGTCTATTCACATTGTTCCCGAAAGCCTAGAGATTTGTCTTGTTTTCTTTCCACTGTGTGCAAACCTCCCGGGGAAGCATGTTTAGCTCCGCCACCCCCAGGCAGATGGTAAGCGATTACTAAAGGAAGCATGCCACAACATCCACAACGCGCCTGGCGGCACAGAAGTTCAATCTGAGAGGATGCGACCGCCAAGCGCGCCAGCAAGAAACAAGCAGGGGGGCAGCAACTGCCTCCTAACTTTTCCTAAGCAGTTGCCACGGATTTATTACTAGAAAAGGTCTGTGGAAGGCGCCAACCCCCCGGACCCCTGATGTAGCGGCCGCTGCCGGGCACCCTCTCCAGGCGCCGCTCCGCCTGGGCCCCGCGCGGCCCCTAACAGCCAGGGGGCGCGGCCTGTAACGAGCACGGCGCGGCCGGTAACGGCCAGGTAGCGCGCGCCACGGCTCCCCCTGACTGCCCACACAGAGCGGCGGTCGGGAGGGGGTGAGACTTTGCTTCCCGCTCCGCCACGGCCCCTCCGCCATCCCTGGCGAAAAGCTCCAGGGCTGCCCCGTTTAGCTGGAGGTACGGGTGTGTTTCCCGCCGTTATCGCGCTCTCCTCCCCGCGCCTGGGGGCCCGCGGACAGCTCTGCCTGACCTCAGGAGGAGCGCCGGTGCCTTTCCTGAGGCGCCGCGTCCTGTCACTCACCCGGGTTGAAGAGCACCGTCCCCTTGAGGTAAGCGTACTCTTTGGTGCTGATATCCAGGCTCCAGCACTTGGCCAGGAAGCCCTTGATGGCCTGAATCTCGCCGGCCGAGGGCAGGTGCGGGCCGCCGCCGGGGCCGTGGTGCTGCCGCGCCGGCGCCGGGCCCCGCGGCGGGTGCTGCTCGCCGTGCCGCCGGTTGGTGAGGATCCTCTGCAGCATGCTGGGCTCCGCGCTCTCCACCGTCTCGAAGTGCACCCGGTCCTGCGCCAGCCCCAGCACCAGCAGGGGCGCCCAGCAGCTGCGCACCAGCACCAGCTGCTCGTCCAGGGGCAGCTCCTGGAAGCAGGGCACGTTCTGGACGAAGCGCAGCGTCTTCACCAGCACGGCCGAGGCCGCCTTGCACGTCACCTGCGGGCTCTTCAGGGCCACCCGCCGCTGCGAGACACACGAGCAGCCGCGGCCCGGCTGCCCCCGCCTCGGCCCCTGCCCCGGCGGCGGCGGCTGCCGCCTCTCCGACGCCGCCTGCTCCTCGCTCTTGAGGATGTTGTAGAGGATGCTGCTGTGCCGCCTGCTGTCCGCGCAGCACCGGCAGCGCTCCACGCACGCCATAGCACCGAGGGGGCTGCTGCGGGCCGGCGGGTGAGCCGCGAGGGAGGCTCCGAGGGGCGGCAGCGGTCCCTGCTGCCTGGCTCGCCGGGGAAGGCACGCTGCTCGCCCTCTGCCCGGCTCCTAACTTATTTATAGCCGGCGTCTGTATGCGCGTGCGTGTGTGTGTGTATGTGCGCGAGTGTGCAGCCGCATGCTCTGTCTCAGCAGTTCAAAGGGGCAGACACTCTTTACTGGCTGGAAAAGAGAGAGAGAGGAGGGAAAGAAAAGAAAAAAAGAAAACCCTCCTCCTCCTCCTCCTTTCCTGAGACAGCGATGCCTAGAGGGAGCCGGCGAGCTGTCCGCCTTTGCCTTCAGGCTCCGCCGTGATGAGAGGCAAAACGCCCTGCCGCCCCCCCCTCCCCCCGCCCTGTGTGGGGCGGCTGGACGCCGGGTTTCTCCCTCTCTTTCCAGACCGGCGGCCCGTTTTATATTTTACCAGGTCTCCTTGAGATGTGGAGGGCGGCACAGCGAAGGCTGCTCAAACCACACTTTTGTTTTCCCTGGAGAAGCGCCGGCAGCGCAGACACCACCGTGCGGGGCAGCTCCTGCCGCAGCCTGCCTGTGAGGGGCGGCGGACCCCGGCCCCGCCAGGGGCCTCGTCGTAAAATGGCGCCGTGGCCCCCGGCCCCGCCGTCCTCCCCCCCCCCCCCCGCCCCACGTAGCCGAGGGCGGTGGAGCAGGAACGAGAAAACGTTGAAGGGGGAAGGGGGGAGAAGGGGGGAAGGAATTGCTCTAAAGGATGAAATTCCTCGAGGAGGGGAATAAGAGGACATTGCTAATGGTACCAAGAGCTTCTGCGTATGCCTGTTCTAAGGAATGCTGCCCCAGGGGCCTAACACAGCACAGACACGGTCCTGCCCACCCTGGGACACCTCTGTAGGGTTGGGGTGCTGGCGGGGCTCTGTCAGGGTGCCCCGGGGCTGGCATCCTTGCACTATGCAGAAGCCAGACTGGCCCAGGGCACTTCCACCTGGGTGGGCCATCCATTCTCCATGATTAACTCCATTCTTCTGCTTTGCAACACATGGCTCATCTTTCCAGTCTCATGGTATTTTAAGTTCCTTTCATCAGTTTAAAACAGTTCCATTTTCCTTACGGGTTCGCCTTGTCCCCTTGACTTGGGGCGCTTTGATCCCCACTTTTCAGATACTGGTCTCCTACTAATGCCATATGGACTCCAGAGCAAGGAAATATTCAGTCCAGGCCTTGACAGTTACAAGGGAGAGCCAGAGAAATGATTGTCCAAGTGTGAGTTTACTCCAGAATGAAAAATAAGCACTTCTACTTTGTCATTCAGACTAATTAAAAATGTGTGCAGCAGAGAACAGTACTTACTTGCTACGGAAAGTAAAGAGTTACTTCTGTGTGCCACATGTGGGCTAAAACATAAACATTATTATGTGTTTCATGTGGACTAGAAGAACCTTGGCACAGATTTAGAGGAACTAGCTGATTGCAAGTAGCACTCTGTACCTGTTGCATCAGTATCTGCTACCAAGGGAGGTCTAAATTGCTCCTGGAAAGACTTTTTTTCTTTCAATGCATGTTTTTAATGAGATACCAGTGGGTGCTTTGGGCTCCTTAGAAACATAATAACTTTAGGCCAGATCTGAGCAATTTCTTTCCTTCTGAAGCCAGTCTTACACTATTAGCTTACATAGATATAGAGTTATATAGCCATTTCTCTCTAAATAGTCCTTCACAATTGGACTCAGAAGGGTATTTCTTACAAAGGGATATATGTTTAACATGAAGCACTGGTGGATTATTTGCCTCTAGTACACATTGTTTTCTGAATGCAGATTGTCCAAAATGCATATCATTATAATTATCTTCAGTTTTACATCTGCAATGCATTATATAATTTAAATTAGTTGTATTTAAATGTTATTTTATTAACATTTCCTTATGCAATCTTATACTTTTGTAACACAAGGATTTCAGACCTTTGACTGAGGACTCCAGCTATTTTTTCCACAGCCCAGTAAGATAAAGCCCTTCATTGGCTTAGCAGTAGTGGAGAATTGTTACTTTGTGCCAGTGAGCTGATGACTGCAGTTTGCAGACAAATGAGTTAGTTCCCTGGACTAGAAAACAATGAAATTTCACTTAACATAGTTTAAGGAAAAAAAAAATCTTTTGCTTACTATAAGTTGAATTCAAAAATAAATTTAATGACACCAATTTTGTCATTTGGATAGTATCACTGGTAATTGAAAAAACACTTGTCTAATTGTCTAATGGCATTTCCTTACCATTTGGACTGTTCTCTGTTATATTCTAAATATTTTTCCAATGTTGTTATGCTATGATTTTAGTCTTTTTCCTTTTTAGTGTTTTTCCTTTTTAGTCTTTTTTTTTTTCCACTAACTTCAGAGATGAATCTTACCAAGTCTTAGAAAGTGAGCATCCCTAAAGTTTTTGCTGGCTTCAGTAGCACTTCTCCTATGAAGTATGTATTTGTAGACTAACTGAGGAATCTTAACTGCACTTTTTATTAGTTTGTGACTTGGAAGGTGTCTCAGGGAAAGCATGGTACAGCTGAAGTTCAAATCATTGTCTTTACAGTTCTGGCCTTGGACTTCAACTGTGGGAACATTCTGCTTCTTCTGGGATGGTGCTGCTTACACAGGGCCATATTTTAAAAGTACAAAGGCACTGTGTAACTTTTATACCAGGTCTACAATAGAAACTTTTGCTGATGTAGCTATGTTGGTTGCAGGTGTTAAATTTTTCAAGGCATTTCTCTTCCAGCCAAGTCTCAAATGTAGATGCAGTTCTACTGTCATATAATGGTTTTGCTGACACAGTTCATTTCATTTTCTGAACCAACCTATACAGAAAGGATTTTTCTTTGGTAACTATGTCTGCACTAGGAAGATTTGGATAGTTTATTAGAAAGAGTTCAGAACCAAGATGCCTTACTAACATTCCTTTCTTCACCTGATGGCATCTCATGGCAAAACTGAAGCCTGATTTACTATACAGTGCCAGAAGTTGCATTACTATTGTCAAAAGTGTACCTGCTTCTCTCATGAGTGCATGTAAGCTCTCATTTCTTTTTTCTAACTCTTAATGTGTCTAAAATACATGGCAGTTTATTCAGGGCACATTTTCACATTCTCTTTCCCATCTAAAACATCTGGAATGTCTTAGAATTATTTATTAGTGTTTCTTATATTGATATTTAACATGCAATTTGAACAATCTTTATTTTCACACCCTGTGTATATTATCTATTCTTAGTATTCAAGCTAAATTAAAGCCAGCAAAGCTTTCTCTTTAAAAAAAAGATGAAAACAAAATTCCTATAAGCAAGTGTTTTTTGACAAAAATCCATGAAAATACTTTTAGCAAAAAGTGAATATGTCTGGTTTCTGCTGAAAGATGTAATATTACATGAGTGTTTTCAAGG
Organism: Apteryx mantelli; assembly: GCF_036417845.1. Taxonomy (NCBI): domain Eukaryota; kingdom Metazoa; phylum Chordata; class Aves; order Apterygiformes; family Apterygidae; genus Apteryx; species Apteryx mantelli. The sequence goes on from NC_089978.1 coordinate 92,619,993, forward strand.
TCCACATTGTGCAAGCATTAATAGATTTACATGCTTCCAGAAAAAGATTTACTTATTTGTTTGCTTTTTTAACTCGCACAAAAGCCTTGGATATGAAGGTGATACAGTGCAATCTTACTCTTTCATGTTGCTCTTCAGTGCCTCTGTATTGCTCATCTGGTAGCACATTTGGTACTTGGCCAGAGGGCAAGACTTCAGTTTCAGAACAAGATCAGTGCTTGTTTTTATGCCGTCGGTGCTTTAGTGCACCATTAGTTTGAGAGATGTTTTTTTCCAGTGGGGGAGTGGGTCTTATTATCCTCTAAATACCTACTGATCCTCCCAGTATAAGTGCTGAAAAATAAAATTTGATCCTAAGATCAGATGTAAAACTGAAGCTCAATTTAGTCATTAGCACAGTAGAAGTTATTTTTTTCTCACAAAAAAAGGGGTTGAATGTAGAATCCTGTTGTGAAGATACGATTAGCGAGATGTCTTTTGTTTCTGACCAAAGAGAAGCAGTCCATAAAAACAAGGTTTTGGAATTTAAGTATATTGTTATATTTCACACATATATCTCATGTGACTGTCAGTTTGTCAGATTGACCACCGTTTACAGCATTCCTATTTTATTGAGATGTTTACTTGAAAATAACCCAGGATTAGGCAAAAGGTATTACCAGTAGCAATGCTCTACCTTTACACTGTATCATGTATTCCTGATGACCGTGTTGCCTCTTTACTTGATTGCAGTGGATTCCTTGGGAGGAGCATATTAACAGCCTGATTGATTCTGCCTGAGCCAAAGACAGTTTCTCTGTACACGGACAAGGGATGCTGACCTGAATTTACAGAGCTTTTGCAGATATCCTAAGACTGTGATTTGACTGCCCTTATTGTATTCCATGACCAGCTCGCCTAGCGGTATGAATTTTTTCTGGATCAGGATATGCATATGGTGACACTTTTATGGAATTAGCCAGAGTATATAATAAAGAGCTTATTCCAGTTTTAGACCTTTATGCCAGCTGCTTGAAGGTGGGCTTCCATATTTCTTAAATAAATTTGAACCATTAAAAGGGATTTTTGCCAGATCAGTGCTTTGCATCATGTGGCTGTGGTATTTTGGATCCAGAAGTAAGAATACTGACTTGGGATTTACTGTTACTGGACCATGCACTGCAATGTCATATTTGCTCTGGCAGATAGCCAATTTATGGAGTCATTCACATTTTCTCTCACATGCGCATGCTAATTCACCTTAGCTAATGCAGCTAGGTTTCAGAGGAAGGTGGAATTAAGGGAAGAGAAGCAATAGTAAACTTGTTCCAGTTAAATGCATACAGCTTCCTCCCCATCAAGAAAGATAAAGAAAAACTGAGCTTTGGGCTTTAATGGGTTAGAGTTAATGGGGGTCCTTGGGACCTCTACTGTAAAGAAGAGCTGTGGGTTCCAGCAATCTAAAACTGTAAATTTAAGTTTGCTGTTGGGGTTGGGTCATTTCAGTTTTCAAATGTAAGTAATCATTTCTTTTTTTGTCCAAAGTGAGTTCATACTGCCCTGAGCTCCTGAACCTCTGTCAATGTGGCATGCTTAAGGATGCAGTCCCATAGGACAATCTGAGCCAATCTAACAGCTTGTTGGAGCTGAAAGATGAAGCTCTCAGCTAGGCACTTGCTGCTTGCTACTGTTTTTCTCATGCTAGCTCTGACACTTATCTGACTCCTCGGTGCACCAAATCCTTTCACTAAGCTGGCAGCATTTCATTAAAGCAAAGTCGTTATAAGCAAGGTAGCAAAGAAATTAGATATCTTGAAACATGTTCTCCATACTTTATTTTCCTTGGAGATGCTTTTGAAGGTCCTGCATAACCTAACTAGTTGTACCCCAAACGTGTTATGACAGAATTTTGTTTGTTTGAAACAGCAAAAAACTAACCTATCAAGAAAAAATGGGTCATTTTCTGTCAGTTTACTGAACTGATCTGATTCAGGTAGGGATCAGGTGAGTGCCAGAGCAGGAGGAGAAAGATGAAAGAGCGGGACCACTGTTGTAAGCCATGCCACTCAGCCTCCTTGTGGCACTCCTCCAGGGCGTAAAACCCTAAAGCATCAGCATGGAAAAGTTAGGGGATGGGAAGAGAGGACTTGCAGCAATCTTTGTTTTTAAATGAGTATTTTACATACCATCTGAAATTGGCCCATACTCTTCCTATTGACACTGGATAAGGGAATTGTGTTATAAAAGGTTAGTATAGAAATAACTTTCAATTACTGAGCTTATTGCATTTATTTGCCTAGAGGAATACATTGCTGACACTGAAAAATAGATGAATAACAGTCAAAAAGCTACCAAATTAAGCTCTTAAATACGCTGTCCAAGGTTGTGGCATTCTAGCACTAATATGGCAATAGGACATGATCTATCCAGTACACAAATTCTAATATTGAAATTACTGTATCAATACATATGTCATTGGAGCTCATCATCAGAAACTGACAAGTTCACAGATACACTTATATTTGTGATTAATATCCTATCCTGTGCTGCTAATAAAGAAATTACATTCAAATAGACTTATAAGTTAGTGTGCATTTTATATGAAAATTAATATGAGGGCTTTCAAAATACATACATCTCTCTCCATAGTTTTTAATTCAGACATACTTCACCTCAGATTGATATTTAAAGATACTATCCTTCTGGTGAATCAGTGATACCATTTTTCATTAAATCAGGTTCATGTTTTGACATTAGAAAACATTTTCATTTGCTTTTTACCATTCTTTGTATGTGAGTTTGACAGGCTCATAAATCATGTATAGGTTCACCCTAAAAGCTATAATATATATCTTAAATATTCATGATCTTAAAATAATTTCTGCAGTACTTTGACTACATTCTTTGCTTAAATCACAACCCACTACATTTCTAAATCTGTACACATTCTGTAAGTAAGGGTAAAATCATTAGGCATCCTGTTCTGGTTGCAGATGAGATAGGTTGCTTCTTCAGTTTTGTCAAAATCATCTGATCAGCTTAACCTCTGTAAACAAAAGACTTTGCTAACCTGGATCATTTCAACAGAACTGGATTTGGGAGTGACCAGGCATGCAGTTATGTACATCTGAGGTACTGGTAGTCACAGTACTCTCTGTCATATGTACAGAGAGAAGTGCTAACATCTTAATCTCTCTCAGCCACTACCAAATGACATCCTTGACTGGTCTGAGATTTAGAGAATTTAAGGCAAGCTAGAACTTTTAGCTCACCTCATTGAACTTCCTAAAGGCTCTGTTTCCACTGTTAACAAGCATGGAGCTTTTGTTGACCGGAGTGCAGCTTCTGTTCATCTTCCTAACTCTTCAAGGAGTGAAAACCCACCATTACATTAGTTGTTTATTTAGTATTTAATCACTCTTACTAGATAAAATTAATGCTTTATTACTAATTTCCAGCTTCAGTTTCTAGCCTCTTGGCTCTTAATACACTTTTGCTGCTAAATTAAATACACAGGAATTATTCCTATCAGGATACTTATGTTTGTATGTAGTCAACAGTAACTCATTCTAAAATAAGCAAAACAGATTTTATCTTATAAACTAAGCTTGAAAACTAACACTTCTAAGTTTTTTTACTCTTAAGACATATTCCACCAATGTCCTTTGTGGCCATTGTGATGTTTTTGCTAATTTTCAACACCCTTCAAAGTGTGGACATCAGAACTGCACAGAGTATTCCAATTATAATGTGCTCTTCAGCTGTAGAGAAGGATAATCATTCCCCAACTCACATTTATTACTGTATGCCTTACACATTAAAGGACTATAATAGCCTTTTTGGGGGTCATTATTACACTGGGAACTCTCATTAAATTGCTTGTCCACTCTGACTTCCTAAATTGTTTTCTGACCTGCCTCTTTCCACAATAGAGCTGTCTATCTGCAAAGGCAGGATGCTTTTATTGTTTCAGTTTTGCATTTGGCTGCATTATAGTGCATTTCATTTAAATGGGTCCAGCAATCCAAGGAAGGATATTTATAATCTTATTGCCCTAGGATTATTTCTCCTCAACACCATTGATCATCATCAAAGAATGCCCAGACATCCTTTAAGTTAGAGATAAATGTTGCATGCAGCAACTTAATGTTTTATTCCAGATGAAACTCATATATACTGTTGGGCCTAATACTCATCCCTGCTAAAGCCCTCTGGAAATATTCTTCCTGATAAGTGTGTTTTGAGAGTAATCTGTCCATTTAATTTTAAATTTGTTAAGGCCTTTATTGATACTGCATAGTGCTGATGTTTTAATTGGCGTGTCATTTCACTAAGGTAAATGCCTTACCAAAATCTAAAGAATGTTGTATGTGTGTGGTAACTTTTGGCTGCATCTAAACAGAGTGGTGTACTATCATACTCCTTGCTGACGTTATCCAGATCAGGGACTTGGCCACAACACCCTGTGGTTTTGTTTTATCCCATGCATGCAGGGTACCAGGGCACTGAGTGAGATGCAGAGGTTCTGCAACCTCTTTCCTCTCATTCCTAGGGATTTGGCTGCTTGTGCTCAAGCCAGCTCTGACATGTATAAGTTGCGTAAACTTAGGTCAGAGCTATGTGAGAAAGAGCTTTAAGAAGCCTCCTTGGGGGCCTCCCCCACTTTGTTCAGGAGCTGCTTTTATGCTCAGACCTTTGCCCTTGGTTCATGCCTGAGCTACACTGTAGAAATGCCTGTGCCTGTGCCTGTATCTTGCTGATCTGGACCTTGAAATACTGACTTGACTTTCTAGCTTGACCTTGGACCTGCTGCAGGCTTGCCTGCTGATTGGTGGGCTGTGACTGACCCTGGTCACCATCACTAGACCTGCTCTGCCCTTCTTGTTGGGTACTGTGAGATTGCGCCCCTTGTTGCTGCAGACACAGCCCCTGTCTGCCCTGTTGTCACCCTCGGCCTCCAGCTCGCCTTCCCTTGCAGAGCAGCCCACTCCTGCTGCTCCCTGACACAAAGCTACTTCCCATGGACACCAAGGTTCAGGAATGAGAAGGGAAGAAGGATGATGAAGTGAAGGATGATGAAGCATACTTGAGTTTTACCCGGTCAAGCTGGGCATTGCTGGCCCAAAGAGCTCAGAAGTACTCCTGGCTCTGTCAGTTTAGGCATTCACAGAATCAGCTAAACTTAAGATGCAATTGGGTAAATTTACAGACAGAGTGTAACTAAGAAATGGAACTTTAAGAAGAATCCCAAGCCTATAATGAAGTTCAAGTTCAGCACTTGAACTGATATACATCAGCCTTGGTTGGTAAAGAACGCAGGCAAAGTTACCAACTTCCTCCTGCTTTGTGGTGGACATATAAAATACGCAAGCCAATTCAGGTTCTTAAAATGGTGATCATCAACTATTAAACAGACAAGTATGTATTCAGATATAGTGAATAGCATTAAAAGCCATTCACATTGATGCCACACTTGCCAATTATCGTTAAAAAATAACTTTATGGTTTGGCCAGAATACAGTGACTCACTACAGTAGTGAGTATAGTATGTCTTCTTTTACAGCAACTTTTATGAAAATATGACGTAGTTGTGGAATTGTGTAGTAATATTTGAATTACCAGATGTGACCACTGTTATGGTTTCAGTTGAATATAAATAATGTGACATATGCTTTACAGAAAGACACATTAGGGAATAAACATCCATTACGATAATGGTAAAATTGCTTTCAGAAGACAGTCAGAAGAGCCCTTAACAGGGATTCAGGAGGCATTTGTCCTGTTCCATAATCCGTTCAAATGACTTTACTTCATTAGTTCTCATTTCTGGAATGCTTGAAATCTACTCTTGACCAAGACTTGCCTGGTGGATATTCTTTATGATAAGTATGAGGACTTTGCCTTCCCTCTTTTACCTGTCAGTTGATCACATGATGTTAGCCCAAGTATACCAAAGCTTATCAACTCTCCTAAGCTCTTTTTAGCACTGATTTGCTAGATCCAAGACGACTTCCTATAATTATCTCCAATAAATTTTGGGTACCGGGAAGCCTTACCCCTTAGTTCACCTGATCAAGTTCCATCCATTCATATATTGATTTTCTTTTTGGACAAATACATGGATGGTATTCTTGGTTGTAATTACATTGCATGTCAGGAAATTCCCCTGGGTTTACTTATGCCAAAAATATACAGAAAAAAATCTTCAGATTTACTCCTTTGCATTTGCTCTGTCATCTTACAGTGAGAAGGAGTAAGCAAGGGGCACAATTGATGCCCTCTATATCTCTCGTTGTTTTGCATGCCTCTGTAATATATGCTCTGTAGCAATCTTCTTTGTAAGTTTGCCAGTCATAATCCTTTTTTTCCCCCCAGAATTTGTCCATGGAGATGTCTTTTACTGTCTCAAATCCTTTAATTGTTTGGCTTGAATTCTTTTTTAGCTGTTATCACTTCCTTCATAATACTTCTTGGCAATAGTTCTAAATATGTTTTTTCTCAGAAACCCTCTTTCACTTTTCCAGTAAGACATCAATTTTAGTATAATTCCCCTTGCATCTCATGAGCTGTTAAGACACATTGTACATCTTTTACTGTACAGCTTCTAATATGTATGATTGTAGATATTATTGCACCAGGCACTTCGGTCTCAGCTGTGCATCACAAGCATTGCACTGATACTGCTTTGCAATGCTTACTCTGTAACATTGCATCCTGATTAGAGATCATCATAAGCACTCATTCTTAGGAAAAAAAAATTATCCAGGTCAGCAGAGCCATGTGGAGCACTACTTTTTTTTTTTTTAACATGTGCAACTGCCTACACCCTCTGCCCTCTACTGTTTGGTATTAATTAAACATTATTAGTAATGCCACAACACTTCAAAATCATTTGATTTTGTCATTTCTAGTCATACAAAAGTTTTGCCATTTTTAATTACTCTGCAGTGTATTCTTGAAGAATGATAGATATATGAATAAGCTGTGGCTTCTTCATCATCCTTTTTTTAGTTACAAGGATTATGTTTTTTGAGTGTTTGAGAGAGGTCAAAGAGCTACAGGAGAGCGATCTGTGCCTGGTTATTACTTTGTTGTAGCTTACATTAATTCAGACTTCTTACACAGTCATGTTAAAGTAGGGCTTTCACTGAAGCTATTTGATTCTGTAAACAATGTCTGTTAAAGGGTTAGTACTGAAGTACTGTACTTTCATAAGTGTGTATTTCTTTAGTGTCACTCTCCTTCATGTCAGAATGTTGTTCTGTCTCTTTACCCATACAATCAGCTTACCTAAGCAGTAAGTATGAACTCATCTAAACAGCTACTGTTTCATGCTTCTAGAAAACAGAGTTGATGAAGATGAAAACAGAGCTGCTTAGCGCTAATTCTGTAGTTCCTCTGGATAATGAGTTCAGCACAGTAAAACAGAAATTGCTTTCATTATTTTGTGTAGCAAGGTCAGTTTGTTCATTGTCAAATCTTTGCTACGGTTCTTGTAGCTGCCATCTCATCTATCTCCTGCAAAAAAAATTTCCAGTGAAGTGCGTCTAACCTCTCTGTACCTCTATGCTATTAAATTTACAGAAGGATTTAAAGTTATTTGCAAGAAAAGAAGAGAGGAAAAAAATATGTTTAAGCACTTCATAATTGAAAAGTTGCATGTAATGCATTGTGTTAGTAATATACAAACTACTGCAAAAAAAAAGAAAAACAAAAGAAAACCATGAGAGTCTAAATCTACTGACACACTTTGTTCATCTATAGGCTGAATGGTTAGCCTTGAATTTTTTAGATCCACTTCTCAGAACATTCTCAAACCTTGAAATATTAGGATAGTAACACTGAAATCAGCAGCATAAATTTCACTTAAAAGAAACACAAGAACCAAGAATCATGTACTATTTCAGAGTCAATTTTTGAATAAGGGTGGCAGAAGCAATTGATTTAATAATGTTTAGATTGTTCTGTCATGAATACTAATCAAGAAATAAAGGAAGCTTAGAACCAGAAATCAGTGTGTTTCCATGAGAGAATTCCATAATATATGTTATCTTTTTCAGATTTATGTACAAGAAAAGATGAAAAAGAGCCTCCAACATTGATGCTGTGTATTTATCTGTCTTCATTTTGATTCAGAGAGCTGAAAGAATAAATAAAAAGGTTTTAATTGTCTGTAATATTACAGGTTAATGTTATACATTTGGTGAATATGAAGGTTTGGGGATTCTTCAGTGAGCACAAAGGAGAGGCTAGAGATACTGACTTAAGGCTGACTTAAGAGGAAGTCTCTTTACTGAATCATCTGTTGCGTGTTATTTTGGGTTTTTTTTGTTTTGGTTTGGTTTTTTTTGGTAGGGATATCCAGGAAATTGTAAAGGTTTGAACAGAAAAGTAAATGAGTAGAAAGTTTTTAAACACCCATGTCCGTATTAGTGGCTTTAGTTCAGAGGGCCAAGCTACAATGAAACACATGCACATTATTGCTGAGTGAGAAGCACCCATGATGGAGGAGAAGTGTGGGAATGACTGAAGAACTAGTGAACTGCGAAGAAGGATGAAAGGCAACGCCACTGTATGGTGATAGACTTGTCATAAAATGTACATGGAAATAGAAAATGAGGGACAGTAAATAGATATGTTGAGGAAATCTTTAGCTTGAAAAACTGGAAGTGGAAAATTTCCAGTGATGACTAGTAAAGAAAGGAAAAGGAAAAGAAATCAAAAATACAGTGGAGTTTGCAGTAGGAGAGAGACCTTTTAAGGACAGACAGAATGAAAAGAGTTGGTCTGTCTGTTGGTCTAGGAAAGAATGAGAAATATATTTCCCTTTGACTCCTTTTTGGTAACCTGTTCCTGGGGGGGAAGGCTGTTTGTTTTTGGAAGTAGTAGAGGTACTTGTATTTAGAGAAAGCAAGCATCCTTTTTGTCTCCTTCAGACCTCTGGAAACCAAACTTTATGTAGCCCCTTTTCCTAGTGAAATTTCACTGTCTTTAATAATTCAAGACATGTCCTTCCAGGTTTTGACTTTAAAAATGTGGTTGCCTTAGAAGAAGAAGATTAGGAATTCTTTCTTTTACACCTTCATCATTTATTTTGCTTGCAAGTCACTTACACGCCACACAGAGGGTCCACATCAGAAGAAGAAAAAAATCCCTAAAATGTCATTGTTAACACTTCATTGTCTCTTTCTTGCATCCAAAAACTTGTTCAGTTTAAATCTTTCCCTTTTTTCAAGGACAAGTTTTCTCTGTACACCTGCAACACAGTAAATCATATGATTACCTTGGACTTTTAATCTCAGAACTTCAGGAGCATGTTCTGAGAATGAGAAATAGGGATGTAGCAGGTTGCAGATGTAAATATCTAAAACTTTTAGCAATTACATGAGGGATAGTTAGGAGTAAAGCAGCCATGCTTACTTTTGATTTGAAATATGAGCATTTACTTTTAATTAACTATGTTCCTTCCTTACAACAATAATTCCTACAGAAAGCATAGTAAACTCAATCTGATATTTCATTGCTTTTTTTTTCTTTTTTCTACTGAAGCAGACTTGAGTGCTTTTCTTTACCGTTCTTGACAAGGGCTAGTTCTTTACACAAACAAATCCCAGAATTTCCTGGAGACCTCCTTTTCCTCTCAATAATCTTCTTCCCTTCCACCTCCAATTCTCATAGAAGTTCAGTCCTTACAAAAGTTTTGATGTCATATCCTGCCTTAATCTTTGGCACTCTTTACTGGTAAGCAAAGAGCCATTCACTTTGAAGCAGATGTGGCTGCAATTTAAAAATATAGAAAAGAGGAAATAAACTAAATTACTATAACTGAAACTGAGTTTGTGGATTTTTTCCAAGGTCTCACTTACCACAGACTACAACAAGTCTGAGTCCCTGCCATGTCAGGTGGTGAACTCTACCCTGATTCATGGAATTCTTCTCTGGTCAGTGGAACTACAGCAGTGTTAGGGCTGGTGTAAAATTGTGGTGCTCTGGACTGTTCAAAAAAACTCTGAAGTTTTATCCACCCCACAAAATTAAACACGAGTCATCTTAATAGGCCTAGAAGGAATAGCAGTAATAACAATGACATCATGGAAAAGACAATCACTGTCCAAGTCCTCCAGGCTGTCAGTGTTACACCTTTATTCCTACAGCTAAGTTAAAGCTATAGTGGTTTCACATCTTCTTTTTGCTGTGTAGACAAAGTCCTAATATCTGTAGTTAAATGATTTCAACCAAGTGATAACTACAGCTCCCTGATGTTAGGAAGCAATGTAAAGAAATCCTATGTGTTCCTGGTATATGGTGTCTCTGAAGTACTATGAGGCTGTAATTTGGGAAAAAATGGTACATTATTGAAAGAAAATAAAAGGCATTTTTTTCAAAACATTTAAAAGCTGAGGTGATATTGCTGAAACACCAAGTTTCATGTCTCTGTTGCTGACACAGCTAATGTTGAAACAGTTTTATTAAAGTCATTACAGGGTCAATGGAAAATCTCCTTGCATATCTGAAGTATTCTGAGTGATTTATGTGAGTCTGTGGATATTCATTATGATGATATTCTTTCATGTTTCCTTTGACAGGCAGAACAATGTCACCAGTAATGTCCAAAATAAATTATATCATCATAAAACTGGACCTCAAATGCAACAAAATTAAATTTAAGATAACTCTTAAAGTTTGACAATTAATAAAAGTTGAAGGACGTATTTCAAGTAGCACTTGTTACCCTAAATTGCCCTGCTCTGGGTGTTGACATTCAGTAGTTTTTTTGACACAGTAACAGAGATACCATCTGTAATCTGTGTTATAGGTGGAAGGGAAAGAATATAGTGAGAGAGCTTATTCTAAATTGTCTCACCTTGTCTGGTTTATAGCTACTCTGTTTCAATACACTGTTTTCAATGTCATGCGTCTCAGAGTACTGCAGTTTTCTGTATTATGTGTGTGCTGTTGTCTGTAGCTATCAAAAGATTCTCTTCAGTGGAGTTCATGTGTAAGTACTCATCATTATCCCCAGCAATTGTACAGATGGCCCCAGTAAAAATACAGACTGCTCATGGATTTCCTGATACAGTCTGCTTTTATATTGTTGTTTGTGTAGGATGATAATAACTCTGTGATAAGAGTGCCATTGTGCTTAGGAACTCCGTCGCTAATAGTAAGAGACTGTTAACAATTTGACACAGGGACTATCACAATTGACTGAAGAGAATCGAAGCCAGGAAGGACAAGCAAGCAAAGAGGTGAAATAACTTGCCTGAGGTTATTTAGCAGATCAAAAACAGAACTAAGAAGGAAAACTACTAGTGGAATTATGGCTCTGTTTAAGCAAGCAGCAAATTTCCCACTGGGTTCAATGAGGCTAGGATTTATCCCACATATTACAACTTAACTACTTCACTCCCCATTCCACACCACACCTAATATCTACCTTAATTTTAAAATATCACAGGCCATACTCAGTACTGGGATTCTGATGATTTTACTGACTGTACAAAAACAAATCGGAAAGTTGTTTCTCTAATCAGCTGAAACAGGTATCAGCCAGTTTCCTCATCAACAAAGCACTGAGAAACCTGAGGACTATTCACAAAGGCCCGAATCATACTATTTAGGAAATACTCTGGATCAAAGTGCCACATTAAGAGAAATGGTGGAAGTTAACATCAATAGAGTGGTCAGCATTTATAGCACCTACACCAAGAGCATTGTTTGGCCTATTTCTCCTCCACTAATGATGTGCCAGACCCCCTTCCACCCAGTAAAACTTCCAGGGCAGATTAAATTCTGCAAAATTCTCCTAACCACTTTACCTTCCAACCTCAACCATTCTGTGATTCTGTAACTCAATAAGAATGGTATGTGTAACAAGTGTTCTTTATAGATGTCACAGAAAGTATTGTGTACAGCCCCAGTCTTTCTTTGTTGAGTCGTGCACATTTGCCTCCTGGGATTTGACTTAAGATCTAGTGATAATCATAAAACGAAACAAGAAAGTAATCCTGTCTCCAGGCTTCTCTTCTTCTAAGATTCCTAGCTCATGAGTCCCTGTCCCTCTCACTATTGCAGCTTACTTTTCCCTATTTCGGTCCAGCTAGACCTAATTCAGCCTAACTCAACGCCTTCTGCCTTACCACAACATGTGGATATTTTTTACCCCACCAAAGTAATTTTTCATTTTCATACCCCTTTTTCAACAGCAAACTAAAATGCCTGGCCATTGTTCAGTTAGTAGTCAGTAATATGTTCCTGTCATTACTGGGTAAAAAGAAATGCGGAGTATATCATGCATCACTGTTAAAGCAGGACTATAGTATGTCTTTCACTTCACAGAATCACAGAATCGCTGAGGTTGGAAGGGACCTCTGGAGATCATCTAGTCCAACCCCCCTGCTCAAGCAGGGTCACCTAGAGCACATTGCACAGGATCGCGTCCAGGCGCGTTTTGAATATCTCCAGAGAAGGAGACTCCACCACCTCTCTGGGCAACCTGTTCCAGTGCTCTGTCACCCTCACAGTGAAAAAGTTTTTCCTCATGTTCAGATGGAAGTGTCTGTGTTTCAGTTTGTGCCCGTTGCCACGCGTCCTGTCGCTGGGCACCACTGAAAAGAGTCTGGTCCCATCCTCTTGACACCCTCCCTTCAGATACTTGTACACGTTGATAAGATCTCCTCTCAGCCTTCTCTTCTCCAGACTAAACGGGCCAAGCTCTCTCAGCCTTTCCTCATAAGAGATGCTCCAGTCCCCTAATCATCTTTGTAGCCCTTCGCTGGACTTGCTCCAGTAGCGCCACATCCCTCTTGTCCTGGGGAGCCCAGAACTGGACGCAGTACTCCAGATGTGGCCTCACCAGGGCTGAGTAGAGGGGGAGGATCACCTCCCTCCACCTGCTGGCAACACTCTTCCTCATGCACCCCAGCATACCATTGGCCTTCTCGGCCACAAGGGCACATTGCTGCCTCACGCTTAACTTGGTGTCCACCAGCACTCCCCAGTCCTTCTCGGCAGAGCTGCTTTCCAGCAGGTCAACCCCCAACCTGTACTGGTGCCTGGGGTTATTCCTCCCCAGGTGCAGGACCCTGCACTTGCCTTTGTTGAGCTTCATGAGGTTCCTCTCCACCCACCTCTCCAGCCTGTCCAGGTCTCTCTGAATGGCAGCACAGCCCTCTGGTGTATCAGCCACTCATCCCAGTTTTGTATCGTCAGCAAACTTGCTGAGGGTGCACTCTGTCCCTTCATCCAGGTCATTGATGAAGAAGTTGAAGAAGACTGGGCCCAGGACTGACCCCTGGGGGACACCGCTAGCTGCAGGCCTCCAACTAGACTCTGCGCCACTGATCACAACCCTCTGAGCTCTGCCATTCAGCCAGTTCTCAATCCACCTCACTGTCCACTCATCTAACCCACACTTCCTGAGCTTGTCTATGAGGATGTTATGGGAGACAGTGTGAAAAGCCTTGCTTAAGTCGAGGTAGACAACATCCACTGCTCTCCCCTCATCTACCCAGGCAGTCATTCCATCAGAGAAGGCTATCAGATTGGTTAGGCATGATTTCCCCTTGGTGAAGCCATGCTGACTCCTCCTGATCACCTTCTTGTCCTCCACATGCTTGGAGATGGCCTCCAGGATGAGCTGCTCCATCACCTTTCCAGGGATGCAGGTGAGGCTGACTGGCCTGTAGTTCCCTGGGTCCTCCTTCTTGCCCTTTTTGAAGACTGAGGTGACATTGGCTTTCTTCCAGTGCTCAGGCACCTCTCCTCTTAGCGTCTCAAACAACCTAATATTGTCATACATTGAGAGAGTATGAATATCTACATGTTATTACAGGAAGGCTTTTGGTATCTATTTTCCACTGACCATTTTTTTCACTCCCTTACTAAATAACAAGCCCTTTCTCCAGAAAATGTGTGAGACAGTGCAGATGCAGCTAGACTGTGACATTTTAAAATAAACAGGAGGCAATTCTTCCTCATATACAACAGCTGAATGATATCGGTAGTATTTGCTATCATTACTATTAAAAGAATGATCTATTAGGGGTTTTCTTTTCTTTCCCCCAGAGAACCTTAAGTAAAAGCTCCAAGGCCATTTCCAAATTGACTGCAGTAGTTCAGACTTTCTTATCTGTAGCACACTGTGAAACTGTACTGGTTTTCTCTTACTTTTCCTCCAAGTCAGTCTTTTCTCATAACATTAGCAAATGAAGGGCAAATTCTGTGCATGTAAATGCAAAAATGACAGTGCCACCAAACAGTCTGGCACTTGCATATAGGCAGCTGTAGGTGACTTCGCACCTTTTCTGAGCACCCAGTCTTCTAAACCTATTGTCTGTAAATTACCTGTTGCAATTCCTTTTCTAGGGAATGTGTGCATAGTCCAATGAAAGCTGCAGCTGGTTCATCAAAGGATAGTATGGCTCCTAGATACAATGAGCTACTTGCAGGTTTAGTGATGAGGCTGGTAATGCTTAGAAAAAATATTCAGCATAGCCAACAGAGGGTAAATAGTTCAGCCTCTGCAAAAAGAGGAAGTAAAATCAGTCTCTCCTTACTCAAACCGACATATCCTGGAATTCTATAATCTCTGTATTAAGAGTTTTTTTATTTGTGTTATAACTCACAGCCTTATTGTGCTAATGGCTTGTAATCCCTTATTTACTTGCTGTAAATTAGTGACAGACCAAAGCCTGTCTTGTGTTATTAGTACTTATGACAAATTGCAGAAAGAGAAATAGGTGTATGTGGTTTATCTACTATCCCAAAGCAAGTCAACAAAAGAACTAGGGACCCAGCTGTTTCTTGTTTCTCAGTCCATAAACCCTCCAGATACTCACAAATACTTATTCAGAGTAGAATCATTTAAGTATGCCAAATCCTGCATTGCTAAGACTATCGTCTCTTTGTTTTTAGAAGAGAATAGCTGATAATTTAAACTTTATCTGCTGTAGGACGGCATTAAACCAAATTTATCCATCAGCTCAGGGATCAGCATTTAAATAACAGAACAGGCAAATAAACTATTTCTACGTGTTAAGAGTCACTTCCTCAATTTTATGTCCATTCATTCTGCATGAACTATGCATAAAATTTTTGTGTTGTTGTTCTGATTAGCTTGGGCAGCTCCTTGCTGAATCACATAAATGTCTGTTGCACCACATCCATTGTTCTTATGACACAGTTCTTTGAGTGAATTATTCTTTTCTGTTTATTTGAAATCCACATTTTTGTATGCCTGCTTTTGCAATGGTTATTGGACAATAGAAGTACAGTGCTGAAGAACTGCACCATGGAGAAAAGAGGCAGGTAAGGTGAAGGGAAATGTGTTATAGCTCTAAATTATCACAACAGGATAACACTTCAGCACATTAACAATGATATCTTTAGACTGCAGTTTATGGTACTTAGTCGTCAGTCTAACTGTTTCATGTATACCACACAGACATTTACTGTCATATGCAGTTATAGTGTGATGTTCTGTGAAGGGAAAGGAGCAAAGGTCAAGAGATTTAAAACACAACAGAGACTGATATGTTTTCTTTGTGAAAAAGCAGTTATTCAAAGCAGAGACACTTTATATTTTAAAATCTGATACCGTTAAGTTATATCGTACTTTGCAGAATTATAAAGGTGTAGGCCACTGTCCAGAGGAGTTTACAGCATCTGTTTCAGGTGTCCCAGGCTACCCTGAGTCATTAACATTAATGGAGCTTTGCTTGGGTCTTGTGCATAGCAGTTTCTTAATTCCTATGACCTTAATTATCTACATCATCATAACACATGATGACGACAGAGAAGAGGACTCTGTTGGTAATATTGTGAATTGTCTTCTTTTTAACTCATCAAGAAAAAAAAAAAGCCTTGTCTCCACCTTTGTTATTGTTTGGTTCCCTTCAATTCTTTGACTTAGCAATTGTATTGAAAGTTTTGTGAGTTTATTTTTATGAGATTTTAAATGGTTATGGTCAGCTCAAAAACTAAGAACGGTTCTTCCTGTATCTCAGTATCTGTGATTTGACTGTCTGTTAAAAGCAGGATGAACTAAAATGAAAAACAAAAGTCTTCACAACTTTTTACACCAAAGTAAGGGGCTTTTGTCTAAAGAGAAGTTTATTTATTAAAAGTTCCATCTGTGATCTTGAAAAACATGATGTACATTATTCAGAAAGCATAGAACAGGGACAAGTCAAGTGTTATTTTCACTAAAAACACTCTTTTCTGAAATGATTTCATAATAACAAAATCTGAAGAGAAAGCAAGGCCAATAGAAATCTAATGTTCCCCAGAGAGAAAAAAAGGCATTGTTTAACAAAAATGCTGGTACTGCACTGAAGGAATTCAAGAAATTCACAATAATATAATAGTAAATTAAGTTTGCTTATTGTGCTTTCCTAATGACGCCTTTATTTATTTCCATTTACCACCTGTTTCATTTTTCTGCTTGCTATAAGGACAATGAGTATGTAAATATTATATTTTTTCTCATATGTGAGAAAAATCTAGGTTTTCCTAGATAATCAGCATCTTAAAGCATAAAGTGGGAGGTTTTTTCTATTTATATTTCTGAACTTTCTCTTCATGCAAAGAAAATGAAAATCACAGCTATACAATCTGAACATTTTATAACTGTTCCCTTGATTATGAAGGTCCATACAGTTAGTTGGCTTAGTGATATAAATTTGGCACTGTATATTTCAGATTTCAGATCTATCATATATTCTACTGTGCTACAAAAATCATGGATTCTTGTGGCACTAGGTGCTTTAACAACAATGGAAGATGTGATGTTACAAAGAGTTTGTGTTAGAAATATTAAGAACTAAAAAATAAAGTGAAACACTGTTCTATTTCCATGCTGTCTTTAGCACTTCATTTAAATGTATAGTCTGGAAGACAACAAAAAAGGATTATTCTCCTGGTGAATTAAATATTAGCTTTGTGCTGCTGTACCACTTAATCCTTGACATTGACCTACTTTTCTCTTTAATTATTTTAAAAAGTTATTGTGTAGAGACATATGTCCTTGTTGTTTGGGAAAAAAATATCATACTGTTGCGGGCTGTAGTTAAACTCACACTTACTGAAAGTTTTAGCTTCAACCATGTTAACTCCTTAGAAGCTTGCAAGGGGGCTTGCACACAGCATCTTATTTCAGCTGCTATCAAGTCCAAATTAAGATCATATTCAATATAAATTTAATCATAGAATTAGATGCCATGTTGGCAGAGTACTGGTGTAGGACAGTAGAGATCTCTATTCATTTCCCAGCTTGAACAGCAGATATTGTGACTGACCTTGGATAAAACAGTCTGTCTCAGACTTCAATTTTCTGTCTGTGAAAGGGGACTAATATCTTCCTAACAGAGAAGCATGTTGTGAAAATAATGTCTATTCATGACAGCAAGACACTCAGTTTTCCTGCAAGGTTTGTATACATAACTAGATAGTTTCACCAGCACCAGACTGTGATGACAGCCAGTGCCACTGGTTATGAACAGCCTAGGAAGGAGGTATTCCACCTGCTTGGACAGGCTAATCCCGTTCAACATCTCAGAGCATGGCTAAATTTCCACTTTATCACCTTTATAGTCATACTAAATGGTTATTTTTGGTATCCATTGACTCTAGCACTTTCTGCTCCTTATTTCTTGGTTGTATTTGCATTTGCTCTCCACCAATGATTATTTAAGTCTACAAATATACACCAATTCACACCCATCTGCTGAAACATGTAAAAGAAGGTGGTGGCTAATGCAACTGACTTGAAATCATCTTTGGACTAAGTATTCCTCTGCCTTTTGATAGGCACCAGTCAATAATTTTGGTTTCTGAACACACCGGCTTTTTTTAAATAGAAGGGGTTTTTTTGTTGTTTTCAGAAGAATTTCCTAGGCATCCCTGAAGATTTTAGCTGCTATGCTGAGTCCATGTTCTGGCAGCTTTGTTTGCTTTTCCTCATGTTTTGGATGGCCAGCATCTTGGAGAACAAGAGTTGCAAGAGGATGAGAGATGCTATTGTTGGCTTCAGAAAATCGTGGTGCTGTATAAAATGTAAATTTTCTTATTGATAGAGGCCTAGCTGTTAGCATGTCATCCAAAATAGGTGTTCCATACAAAGACAGCTAGAGACAAAGTTAAACCTAAATATTATCAGACTCCAGAATTAAATGGTACTTCACAAGATCATATATTTTCAAGCTGTGTTACTACCTCCTGATCACCAAAATAATCTCAAATAGGATGATGATTTGTATTACAAAGAATAGAAAAAAGCCACCACCTATGAGCAGCCCCTCATTATAAAGGGGCTCATCATTATAAAGGGGCCCCACATTGTAAAGGGGGTCACATACAGGCTTCAAAATATAAAAGTATGTTCAGTAAGAGAAAAAAAATGTCGTTGTGCACTACACTCCAGGCAGGAACTATGAAGTGTTATCCTTTGTCCTTGATTAATGATTGCCTCCAAACTGTGCTAAAGAATCATCTCTTAGCTTTTTAGCAGACTTAGTACTAAGACTAAGTACATGCTGGTCTGTCAATTTGGGTCAGAAATGACCCCCAGTAGAACAAGGGACCAGAAGAAGGAGGGAGAGAGGGAAGGACCACATCTTTTTCAAGGGGCTTTCCACTTTTTTGACTTTAGATATGAATAGTTACATACAATTTTTTTTTCTAGCATTTTTGAGACGAAGAAATAGAGAGTTTGTTTGCAGCTGAGACTTTGTCTAAATCCTGAAATTAACAGGTTTCATTGGGGGGGGGGGTATGAACTGGAACTTTGATTCCAGACTATGCGTTTATAATTTCTAAAGAAAAAGATACATTCATTATAGAAAATTCAGCTACTGAATGAAAACCTGTGGTTTTCATTAACATTCCCTTTTAAGTATTGCACACAAATCTAGAAAGGGTTCATATCTTGTAATAGACAAAGGTGGAAGATAAAGTAATGTGCCCAGACACCTAAGATGGCTCTGCATGAAGTTGATAATGGATAACCTCAGCAGACCCCTTTCTTCATTACTTTTTACAAATGTAAAATTTTCTCTCATCTGTAAGCCACAGTTTTATCAGTGGTTAGACAAAAGATGTCATGGGTCACTGAGATTTCCGTGATTTGTATTGCTCATGAGCTGCCAGTAGGACATGGGAAGTGGTTGAACTTAAATATTTCCAAGTCATTATGTAAGAACTTCTACTGTTTGATATTTACATGCTGTGATTAGATGGGACTTAAGGATATTTTCCCTTTAGACCATGTGCTTATAAAGAGAAAAACATTTAGTAGACTTTCTGGAGGAAGTATAGTTCAAGGTGAAATTCTGCTTTAAAGCAAGGCTACATTAAAAATAACACTGTACTCAACAGCTCAATTCTACGTGCATTTAATCACAGCTGCATAGCTGAGTGCTAACCTTAATCCAGTACTGCTTTTGGCTCCTGATAGTACTTTTAGAATTGCATACCTGTCAGAGAACATGAGATCTACTACTGCTTTAGTAACCCTAGGGATTCCCTAAATTCTTGCCATCAGTCTCATAATTCACACCTTTTGACTCTCATCAAAATGTGTTAAGAGGTGGCAGTATTTGCACAGCAAACATGTGGCAGTGACAAAAATATCCTTATTTCATGAAAAAGGTATAGATCTCAGTTAAAAAAAAAAGGGGGGTTTGCAGGGAGTACCGGGCTTTGAGCAAAATACAATACAATGCAGTACAATGGAGTGAATAAGAATTTACTGAAAATTCAGATGGAGTCTGCCTGTATCCACCTTGGTTTCAGAATTTGCTTTGGAAATTCCCCAGAACTGGACAAAATTTGGGTGTGGGGTTCCCACTGCTTCCCATAATAGAGCTAAGGTTCTCTGTGTGAAACTGTCTCTATAGCAAAATTCAGAATTCACGAGCCTTCCTGTACTTCATGTGTTAATCTGGGCATTGACTTGATTATCTCTCAGATAATCACTATCACTACACAGAGTAGTGCAATCGTGTTAGTGTGGCTCAGCCAAGCTGCAGATTGGAAAGCCACATTATCCAAACTATTACTGATTAAACTGCAAAAGGTAGTTCATGGTGACGAAGGATGCAGAGAAGGCAGAGTTACTGAATGCCTCCTTTGCTTCAGTCTTTACTGCTGAGGCCAGCCCTCAGGAACCCCAGACCCTGGAGGCAAGAGAGAAAGTCTGGAGAAAGGAAGACTTTCCCTTGGTCGAGGAGGATCGGGTTAGAGATCATTTAGACAAACTGGACATCCACAAATCCACGGGCCCCGATGATATTCACCCACGTGTACTGAGGGAGCTGGCAAACATCATTGCTAGGCCACTCTCCATCATCTTTGAAAGGTCATGGAGAACAGGAGAGGTGCCTGAAGACTGGAAGAAAGCTAATGTCACCTCAGTCTTCAAAAAAGGCAAGAGGGAGGACCCAGGGAACTACAGGCCAGTCAGCCTCACCTGCATCCCTGGAAAGGTGATGGAGCATCCTGGAGGCCATCTCCAAGCATGTGGAGGACAAGAAGGTGATCAGGAGGAGTCAGCATGGCTTCACCAAGGGGAAATCATGCTTAACCAATCTGATAGCCTTCTCTGATGGAATGACTGCATGGGTGGATGAGGGGAGAGCAGTGGATGTTGTCTACCTCGACTTAAGCAAGGCTTTTCACACTGTCTCCCATAACATCCTCATAGACAAGCTCAGGAAGTGTGGGTTAGATGAGTGGACAGTGAGGTGGATTGAGAACTGGCTGAATGGCAGAGCTCAGAGAGTTGTGATCAGCGGCGCAGAGTCTAGTTGGAGGCCTGTAGCTAGCGGTGTCCCCCAGGGGTCAGTCCTGGGCCCAGTCTTCTTCAACTTCTTCATCAATGACCTGGATGAAGGGACAGAGCGCACCCTCAGCAAGTTTGCTGACGATACAAAACTGGGATGAGTGGCTGATACACCAGAGGGCTGTGCTGCCATTCAGAGAGACCTGGACAGGCTGGAGAGGTGGGTGGAGAGGAACCTCATGAAGCTCAACAAAGGCAAGTGCAGGGTCCTGCACCTGGGGAGGAATAACCCCAGGCACCAGTACAGGTTGGGGGTTGACCTGCTGGAAAGCAGCTCTGCCGAGAAGGACTGGGAAGTGCTGGTGGACACCAAGTTAAGCGTGAGGCAGCAATGTGCCCTTGTGGCCAAGAAGGCCAATGGTATGCTGGGGTGCATGAGGAAGAGTGTTGCCAGCAGGTGGAGGGAGGTGATCCTCCCCCTCTACTCAGCCCTGGTGAGGCCACATCTGGAGTACTGCGTCCAGTTCTGGGCTCCCCAGGACAAGAGGGATGTGGCACTACTGGAGCAAGTCCAGCGAAGGGCTCCTAAGACGATTAAGGGACTGGAGCATCTCTCCTATGAGGAAAAGCTAAGAGAGCTGGGCCTGTTTAGCCTGGAGAAAAGACTGAGGAGGGATCTTATCAACGTGTACAAGTATCTCAAGGGAGGGTGTCAAGAGGATGGGGCCAGACTCTCTTCAGTGGTGCCCAGCGACAGGACGTGAGGCAACGGGCACAAACTGAAACACAGACACTTCCATCTGAACATGAGAAAAAACTTCTTCACTGTGAGGGTGACAGAGCACTGGAACAGGTTGCCCAGAGAGGTTGTGGAGTCTCCTCTGGAGATATTTAAAACCCGCCTGGATGCGATCCTGTGCAATGTGCTCTAGGTGATCCTGCTTGAACAGGGGGGTTGGACTAGATGATCTCCTGAGGTCCCTTCCAACCTCAACCATTCTGTGATTCTGTGATTCTGTGATTTAGAGCTATTTGGGTATATTTGCGCATAGCACTTCATTCTGCCAGGTAGGTATACTCTAGAGTTTCTAGAGGATTTGGCCACATTTTCTTCCCAAACTATAGGGCCACACAGATTAAGGTTTGCACTACTGAAAATGTCTAAAAACTGCTGTCAACCTTTTAGTTGATTAAATATAGAAAATAGCCCAAATCTTTCATAGATAAGGGATATGTTTTCTCAAGTTTTTCTTGGTTGTGATTATTTTAATTTTGTCCATTTCAAAGGTAATTTTAATGAAATATTAGGAATAGGATATCTTACTTTATTTAGTATATTCACAAAGCAAATACGTATCAGATGAACTTGACCTCATTTGGGCCAAAAGCAGGTATGGGATCTTTTGCTTTTAACTATGTAAGTTTATACAAACACATAAAAAACATTCACTGTGCAAAAGCCTACATCTTGGAATTACACAACCGATTTCCTACTATTCAATATTTTTTCTTCAGAGAGTTAGTCTGCTATTGCCAAGTTTGCCTTACAAAGGTAGTGCAATAACATGCCTGACCAACCTTTATTTGGCTGTAGACGTGCAAAAACTCCAAGCTAATTGCTTCTTTCTGTCAAGGCCAGCAAAATCTTAATTCGGATCTGTCAAGGGAAAAACTTTTTCAAACAACAGGTTCAACTCATCGGAGCCTTACATGACTGGGAGCTTTCAATAGTACAGAAGGGCAAGCTGATCTCATCTTTCTCATGAAAATTTGTTGTCAGTTTATACTTTCCATCCATTTGAGAAGTGTGTGTGCACTGATGCATTGTGAATCTGATTTTGCTTTTTTCCAGTGTCTGTGTTTTTTGAATCCCTTTACTGCCTTAGCACACCTTGTCAGGGGTCTGCTGATCTCACCCCATATTTATGCACGCAAAAATATGCAGCAGTAAAAATGCATGTAAAGCTTTAATGAGGTTTTCTGAATGTTGAAATCTGAATTATCTTTTAAACTTTTAAACCATGATACCATGAAATTTTTATATGCTGTGTGCATATATATGCAAACTTTTGCTTGGAAATCATAGATTTTATATGGATTTTAAACAAAGGAAAGGTAATGGAAGGAAAAAATCCTTAAGAGAAGTATCCAGTCACCTGAACTGTGAAGCTCTCCTGGCTTCATGTAGGTTTAGCTATCATACATACATTCAATAAAATTTCTCTCTCCTGATGCAAGCGTTACTTGATTGAAAGGAGGTGTTGCACTGAATGTCCATTTTTCTGGAGGGAGGAGTAGAGGCAGGGGCCTGCAAATTTGAAGGCCAGGACAAAGCAGTTTACTGTGGTATAGCCTCATGATGTATTATTTCTGCAAATGTGTGATCCTTGCTATGTCAGCTCAGCACAGCTTAAGTAGAGGAAGGAGGGCTTGGTTAAGCAACTGAGTCCCCAGGCTATGGGAGCAATAACCTCTGGAAGAAGGAGCAGGCAGCAGCAGGCAGCTGACATAGTTGTAGCCCAATGTATGAAAAGGCTTACTCCTCCTTGTGCAAAAGGCTTCTGCCCTTTCAGTTTCCTTCTGCAGAAGACTTTACAGGCATTATAAAGCCTATATTTTTATGGACTAGCAAGTAGAGTTGGTCAGGGTGCTGACTGTTTGGAGTTTGTTTTGTTTTTTTCACAAAGATATTTTCAAATAAATGGTATTATCAATAAAAATTGAAACTTTTTGTAGTATTGTAATGAAGTCAGTGATATTTATGAGGGGAAAAGTCATCATGTTCGTTTAGTTGATTGGTTTGTTCAGAATTTATTGCAATGATTTGAGGTAGAAATTGCCACTTGAGGCAATTTTGTGTCCTGGGATTTTCTTGTGACATTCTCCCTAATGGGTTCATCAGTGGTTGAGTGCAGGTGAGCTGAAGGGTTAAGAGTAGTAGTTCAAGTAAGAATACAGACCCTGTTTCAGGGGCCAGCTTTAGTCTCTGAGGCTACAAAACAGTCTGGTTTTAAAGGGAGTATGTTTTCCTACATGTCTACAGAATGTTACTTTAAAAATCCCTCATTTTGCCTGTATATTAATTGACATCCTTAGTTTATAGAACTTCTGAGTGACAACTTTTAAGTCATGTTCTCACTATTCTGCTTTCCTGTGCAAATTTTGCTTCATCTGCTTTGCCCAGAATGACAAACAGTTATGAGCACACATTTACCGTCTTTGGCTTGCTTTCCCTCCTAAACAAGTCTAGTTTCATTTAATAGCTGATGCTATTCTTTTCCTTCCCTTCAGTGAATCTAATCTAATTTTGGTGACAGTTTTTGGTTCACTATTGCTCTTTCTTTTTAAAAGTTAGACAGCTCTGCCAGTTTACTTGAATTCATTGATCACATATCTTAAGAAACAGCTAATTCTTTGAAAACAATGGATGAGCCATCCCTAACAGTTCAGAGATATTCAGAACAGTATATAGACAAGATAAGTGTCAAATTTAAAGATGGTATTGGAAATGTTTGTCACTTTCCTGAACATGCATTCTTTCACAATGATTTAGCTGTTTCTTTCTAATCTTTTTTCCTAGCTGTATGTTATTATTTTTTAAAAAAAAGTTCTGCAAGACAGTGCTGTACTGTGTGCTTCTACAAATATTGAATAGAAAATCAAGAAAAGATAAGTATAATAGAGCTGAAAATAATATTACCTCAAATGTTCCTTCCACCATCACAGTTGCTATTGTTAAAAAGAACATAGTATTGTTTTATCTTAGACAGCTTGCTTCCCACCTGATTCTGAAGGACAAAAAGAAAGAGTAAAGGAAGAAGAATAGAAGTTTAAAGAAGTAACTTAATGCAAATGACCATTCAGTGTTTTAGTTTAGTTCAGGAGGGCATTTTCAAAGTGAGTTTCCTCAATATCTGCACTCGTGCTTTAGTTTGCATTGCAGAGTAGTCTTAGATCATGCAAACTAGATTCCTCTGGATGGAGTTAAACTGAAAGATGCACTCCAGAAGTGCACCTGATGCTCTCCAACTGCTAATGGTATTAGGGGACCAGACTGGAGATAGCTCCAAGAAACGCCCCTGAAATGCATAACATGTAGATGCTGAATCCCCAGCACCAACGGCTTTATTCTACACATTTGTTCCCACTGCACTGCACTGCAGGGCTTGCTAATGTAGATACAGCTTGATTCCATTCCTACTTTTATAGTGTTACTGCTCCATCCCTCACACAGCTGTTGCTTGAGAGCTGTTTTAGCTGATCCCAGTATGTGGTAGATCAGAAACAAAGTTCCTAACAGGGAGAGTTAAGGCTACATCTCAATAATTGAAATTGCTCAGTGTAGAAGATGCTCTTAAAAATCCATTATATATAGAACCCAGGAAGTAAAAGAGAGCAATCTGCATTCCTGTGAGAAAGGGGAGAGTCTTCAGCAGTAGAAGACAACTCTTCTGAAAAGGAACATTTCTAGTTAACCAGGTAGGGGTTCAGAAACAAAATGAGAAGAAAGAGTATTGTTGCAGGCAGATGCAGGCTAATGTCTTTGCTTTATCTTATATTTTGCTCTTTTGTTTTGGTTTTTGAAGGAATAAAATTGTTAGAGGAAAGGAGCAGTCAGAGAAGGATGCTGCTTCACAACATGACCTTCACAACATCATCAACTGACTGCAATGTAGGGTATTCAGAGATGGGGAAAAAAATATTATGAAGAAAATTTGGCCATTTCACTGGTACTGGTAGTTACATCAGCTCTGCTATCACTAAATCTTTGTCTCTAGTCCTAACACTTCTCTTTGTATGATTCTGCATTTTTTTAAGTATAGTAAATTTTGAAGATATGGAATGATCAGTTTGAAGAATTATTCTCTTTTTGGTAATGTTCCTATTGACAGATGAAAAATTTATGATGTTTTGGAACTAGCAGGGTGGAACATTTCTGATTACATAAAACAGTTGCCTTTTTTCCAAAGAAACATGCACCTGGAATCATAGGATGGGAGGCAAAGTGGTTGAAAGAAATACATGGACAAGGAAATCTTTGCCATCTGAAAGAGTTTTGCAAAGAAAGCTGTCTGACTTCACCATAAAGACTTAGGTTTCACCTAATGCAGAGGTGAAATCCAGAAATAGATAGTGCGGAAGGATGCAGAAAAGGTCCCTTCCTAGGATTCTTTGTGGCAGGCCACCTGCTCCTCATCCAAATACCCAGCATATTCCCCAGATCCCACTCCTTGTTCTCCCAGATGTCTTAAGGATTGCCTGCTTCTTAAGGGAGCAGGTTAATAAACAGATCTCTTTTGGGGGGCAGGAAAAAGAGGGTTGGCTTGCTTCTGCTTGGGTGACGCATTTGTATCTTATCCAAATGTAATAAAAGCACAGTATTTAATGGAGGAACCTCCCACTCACCCCACGGCTTATAAGGTGTGTTTGGCCAATGCACCTTGCAGAACAGGATGCCTGAGATTTGCCTAGCCATTATGAAATCATTATTAAAACTAGGGAGACAAAAAAATTAAATGAATCTGGATTTATTTTATCAAAATGCAGACCTGAGAAATTAGTTACTGTATTTGGAAATAAATCAAATTACAGAGAATGCATCAATGCATCTTACAGCAGTCTTTCAGACTGGTTTGTCTTCAAGGTAATTTCTTATTTCCATTCACCTTACAGACTCTTACATTCAGATAACTAAGGAGAGTTCAAATATATCCCAGATTTGGCATCCAGTCTCTAGATTTCCTTCCCGGAAAGGGCATGATGTGAAAGTTTTCTTTTGGTCCCCCTTTCTTAAGAGGGTTTTCTTAACATATATTTACCCCTATAGACTTTCCTGTTGATTTAGTCCTATTAACTGATTTCATCATGGTTCTCAGTTTCTTCCACTTCTTTCAATCTACTCCTTTCAACTACTCCGGATGTTTATTACATAAAAATAACTTTGGGATGTTCTTTTCTGCTAGGCAGACTCAGCTAAACTCAGTAGGTAGTTAATGGTAAATCCACTTTTTCTCTATGATAAAGAAAAAAATGGTATGATTCTAACTTGGACTACCATAAAGAAAAAATTCACCTTCTGCGAGTAAAATTCTTTCTTCCTGACCTGAGGATTTAATCTTTGCTGGCTGCCACGTGTGTATATAATGTTTTGTAACCTGCCTATTGAAACCACATTTTACACATAGATGAACAAATGAATACTTAGTGCTTGCTCATAAAGAGGCTGCACACGATGGCAAAGACACATTTGGTAGTGATACTGGGTTTTGAGTAGCTTTCAGTATTTGACAGGTATGTGACAACCACTAATGGGATGGAGTCAACAGAAGACATTAACACTGTGAAAACTCTTCATGAAGTTCCAATTTTAGCAAATCCATGTGGAACCAGAACAATTACCTGCATAATTTTCTCCCTCAAGATTCATAAAGCACCTGCACTTGATGTGGGTTTCTTGGCATTGGCATAGGTACTGGCCTACACTGCTCTTAGCATTGGCATAACTCTGCATCCATTAGCAGTTAGATACGGAGCTGTATAATAATGTTCTCTGCAACAGGAGTGGACAGAACTCACTACCTGAGAGATCCTTCCTAGTCGTATCTCCAACATTTCTTATAATGATGAGAACAGAATTAGCTCAGTTCTAGATGGTTTGAAAAATTCCAGCCATAGTGTACAGCTTAAAATTTGTTTTAATTTTCTCTGAATTTCATCCATATCCTTCTTTCCTCTTTGTTTGGTAGCAGGCAAATTTAAGTTCACATGCTGAGAGAGGGAGAGCAGCTGCAACTCCAGCTGTCTTCAAAACTCAAGATAGCCTCGAAAGTCTGAAGCACAGATTTTCATGCCACTTATTAATTACCCAGGAGCTGTAGTCATTGAACATGTAGTACAAAGAAATGAAAGAATAAGAGTATTGGTTTTATAGTCTGTTCTGTAATCTGACCTAATTGTGCTCAGAATCTAGTCTGTAAGAAATTTGCCTTTGTGGTAGCACTGAGGCTTAATGGCCCATAAGGCTTTTGAAGAATTCCTCACAGCTGATTGAGTAACTGATTTCTTCACAACATTTGTCCAAATGCTGATGGAGTTCTATAGATTATTAATGAATTTTTTACATAACCAAAACTGATTCCATTTACTTTTAAAAGCTTTTAAAGAGAACATACAGTGAAATCTTACCAAGAATTGTGAGCTTCATATTGAAAACAAGAAATGTTTTCATTGCAGTCAAGAGTTTTATAGCGAAGACAATTTTGAAATGCATACATCTTTGATCTTTGTAGAGATGTTGCATAGTGTGAATGCTTTCCAGGGGCCTCTCAAGGTGGAGTTCCTTGAGTGCTGTTCTGGTCACCTTATACTTCTGAGAATGAAGTTTCAGAGTTACCTCTTAGCTTCTCTAATACCGCAGTTCTAGTTCTGAAATTGCTGTTCTTGGGAATTGCTAAATAAATACATTTTAAAAATGTATTCTGTGGCATAATGAATCTGACTTGCAAACTGAAATTCTGGATGACTTCTTCAAAGACTTCCTGAAAGGCTCTTGGAGGACATCCAGATACTGCAAAAGAATTTTCAGGATTACAGGAGAGTGAGGCATTTCTGAAACTTTCAGAAGGGCAAAGGAATCAAGAATAAGTAGCTAAATAGTTCATGTTTGTGGCACAAGTATGCATCTCACACAGTGTTCTCAGTGTGAGCGAAAAATAAAACAAGTAGGTCTGCCTTTAAGTCTCAGGAGTAAGTGCTAGTATAGATTTTCTGATGTCTAAAAAGAGAAAAATTCATAACAGCTTTTTTTTGCAGCAGGACCATTAACAGTTCCTTCACACTGTTCCCCCTTACTTATTTCATACATACGAGGAATTTTTTGTTTCTGTGACTTTTTCCTTGTGTCAGATTTGGTTGAAATTGGTCAAACAGTTAAAAGCTATTGAGATGGGAAACATCCAGGCAGACTGGCCTGCAAACATAATGTGATTGACTAATTTTTTTTCTCTAAGGGAAGCAGGTTAAAATGCAAGCAAAGTGATAGTCGATAATGGACTATCAAATATTTCACACATCTATGTCTCTGGATAATATACAAAATTATTCTGCAGTAAGCGTATGTTACTATGTAGACTCATGGAGCTGACTTGAATGTGTAAGCCCCATGTTGCCTAAAAAATTTCTGTGCTGCCAAGCTGGTTTGGATCATCCGCTCTGAAAAATGATTGTGACAGCTCTTACATGGAAAGTGCTAGTTTTCATTTCAGCATGCATCCAGCAAAAGTAGCCTTGTCTGCTTTCTGTGCTACATTCTGGTAATAC
The DNA here is from genome assembly GCF_036417845.1 of Apteryx mantelli. NCBI lineage: Eukaryota > Metazoa > Chordata > Aves > Apterygiformes > Apterygidae > Apteryx > Apteryx mantelli. Next base: position 92,649,070 of record NC_089978.1, read on the forward strand.
CAACAATAGTTCTCCTGCTAGGAGAAACCACTGTTGATAGTCCTTGTGGTCATAGACTGGAGTATTTCTGAAGGACAACAGAGATGAATTAGAATCCTTTCCATTCTTGTGAATTAATTGAAATGAATGCTTGTTAACCTTGTGACTGTCTGGCAGAGGAGTATAATAGTTTTATTGCTAGCAGCAAAATGACTAGTATGTCTTTTTCAAGGTGTGAATGGATATTTATTTTAGTGTTATAACTGTTTATGCTGTTGATAGGCCATGTGTCTGTGCAAATTTTGTCAATAGAATTATTTTGCAGCAATTGATTTTCTTTCAATGAGTAAATAATGAAGTAATTTTACTTTGTCCATGCCTTAATCAAAAATAGCTCCCATATTGCCATGACAGGCTGCATATTCATATCTTTCAGTAGGTTATATGTGCATTAATAAACTATCCTATAAGCAGCAGTGCCCTTAGAGAGTCACCTGTCCCTATTTCCATCATTCACATATATAATGTCACCAAACACTGTACGGTGGCATTTTGTCAGGGTCATACCATTCTCCTGCTGCTAGCCTGATTAGTTTGTGTGATATGAGGGTTTGCCTGTTTTTAATGACCTTAAAATTGGTCTCTTTGTGCTGTGGTAGGCTGTAAAAACAGATTACCTTCCATTTTAAGGATAGGGAATATGGCTTATTTGAAAAGAATAACACCACATTATTTTTTCCTACCTGTGTGTAATCTCATTCCTTTCTAAATCAATTACAGTTGAAAACTCTTTAGGGTCAACAACAAGCTAACATAGCTTCATTGACTTCAGTGGAAGCACATTAATTTACAAACAAACAAGGATTTGATCTTTACACCGCTGTGTCTGAACAATAAAGTTTTTATATTGTCAATATAGTATATATCTTATTGTCAGAACAAGACCTAATAATGGTAGGGGAAAGTAAAATTTAAGTAAAAATCTAGTGATTTCTGAAGGTTTGGTTAAAAAAAAAAAGATTTTGGAAACAAGATGGAAAATCATAAATAGATGGTGAATATCATATGCCTGCTCTTCCAAAAAGCAAGTTGAACACTGAAGTGCATTTTAAAAGATATACTTTATTTTGGCACTAAGTGGGCAGATTTCAGTAACAGGTGTTAAAAGAAAAATAGTGGCTCAGTTGTAACTGAAAAAGCTTGTCTTAAATTTCATTGTGTAACTTCCTCTGAGAAGGCAATTGTTGCCTTCTCTGAACCAAACTTCTTCCTGCAGGGGAAGACAATAAGAGGTGGGAGCTTATATCATCCTATGTAAAATAAAGAAATTAACTGTGTGTACTTCAATATACTGAGGAAGATGAATGAGAAAGATATGTAGTGATTAAGATGTTCTGAGAGTCATTTTGCAGCTGAGGCTGCATCTCTGAATAGGCTTTCTATGAAGCATAAATCCGGTTCTTTTCTTAAAAACCTTTTATTGCAAATTTTCACACAGAATTACAGCATTGAATAAAAATAGAAGAACAGCCTTTTAAGTATGTCACAGAGATTTTATATGCAACTGCTGTTAGTCCGTATGTGTTCAGACAGCCATTGGTCTTTTTGTCCAAGCCAGTCAGAATATCTGCTTTATCCATTTCCATCAATAGGACCAAAGTCTTTATCAAGCATTAAGAAGTCTAAAAATTAATATATATGAAGAAAACTATTTTGAAGCTGTTAAAATTTCTGACACAGAACTACATGCAAGAGAGAGAAAGCCAAAGTCTCATAACAGCATGTTTTCTTCACATACCATTACCAGTTTTAATATTACCATTCGTGTCACAGTGTTCACATGGTTCTCACCAAAAATACTAAACTTTCATCATTTCCTCTCCCATGCCATCTTCTCCCAGTTCAACATGTACCTGTGCCAGATTCCTCAGCAAATGGTGAGAATAGCTTGCTCAGGCTAGTGTGATGAGAAGGCTGAGCAAGCACAGATAAGACTGTGTGCAGTTCATTACACTTTCTGAGCCAAACCACATGTTGCGGTCTGAAAGAAAGATATGTATTAGGTGATTTAACTTCATTACCTTGCTTTTGCAAGACTGAATCAATTCTATCAGCTTCAAAACTGTGTATAGACACTCACAGCCATTGGAAAGAAGATAGGGAGGAGCTGCAAATAAAATCTCCATTAGTCTGTAGCTAAATAGAATTACTTAATCTTAAAAATCACAGAAAGAGTTTTTATGTGAACCCTGCCATTAGGGAAGATAACTGACCTGGTGCTTTTATTAAAGTGAAAGCAGGAGTTGACGTTCTGTAATTCTGCATTTTGCAAGGATTCTCTCAAATCAGAGAAAATCAAAACCAGCATTGTCCATCTGCTACTCCTATAGCTGAGATTCTGTGAGCATTGAGAGAGATTTTATTAGGAACTGTAAAGAAGAGTGAAACCACAGCTTGAGTGACTGGCAGGGCAGCTGCAGAAAGGACTGGCATCCTATGGAAAACCATTAATGTGCAGCCCTCTGTTTTGAAAGCTAGCAAAAGAAAACTGCAGCTAGACCATTGTAAATAAGGGTTTTCTGCGGTGGTGGGTGAGAGGGATTCTGACACCTGAGACAGACCAGCTATCAGTTGCAAAAATAAGATGATACTTGTTACCTATACCTTTCCTTCATTATTTGTTCTCCTATGAATTAGAGATTATATTCTAAGTGGAGCTGACAGCTGTTGTGTGATATATTACCTGAAGTATATAGACTGAGAAAATGGAACATGTAAGGATTCATCTGTCTGTAATAATCATATTGTAAATGAATGGAAAGTTCATTAAATGAGTCTATTGCTTGTCAAACCTGCTGTGGAAAAATCTCTGGGCAAGGTGAACTAAATAAATATGTTTGCACAAGCAGTATCAGGATTTTCTGTGACTTTCTTGTGATGTTTATTCAGCAAATAAGCACAGTATCTTTGCATTATCAGTGGTTGAGATGCATCTTGTTTATGAAGCTCACTTTGTAATCTTTCACCAGCATGCAGTGTTCCAGGTTTCCTGTGACTTTGGACATATTTTTATGTCTGTTTTTGGCTTTGTCCCTCCAACCCTTGCCCTCTTGTAAGCCTAGTTAAATAGGTCCAAAAGGGTCCAATAGTTGTTCCTGAAAAAGTTGCATAACCAAAATTATTGCCACAGTGTAGGGGCTGAGAGCAAACCTGCAGTCATCAATGAATGAAGTCATCATCTCAACTGTATCTTTGCACTCAAGGAACTGAGACCAAGGAGGTTGAAACTTATTACAACTGTCTCAATGGCTGGTAATATTACAGAGGAGAGAAACTTGTATAACAGAGCTAGGTATCTGGAAGAGATTTTCTGGTTTTGTGCACTACATGTAATCAGAGATCCAGCAGTAATTAAGATGAAGCTAACAGCCACATCATTAAAGTTACAAATGTCTTACACAGGTGAAACCTGTATTTTGAAACATTCACTGAGGTTTATTAATTTTTCAGTTTGATATGAGCCCTGAAGCTCATACAGAGATATGTCAGAGGAAAAAGGGCATTTAGCTTTTTAATTGAGTCAGTCAAGTTGCAAAGCTCATCTGTTTTCCTGAGGGGTAATAAATGAAGAGCAGTATGTAAGGGCAATTAACTGGATATTGATGTTTCTTGTACTGTAAAACAGATTGTATATGAACTTCAAGCCACTATAGGAACTTGAGAGTTTGAAATGAATTACAATAAATGAAACACTTAGACCAAATTGCCCATCTTAGAGAGTCAAAACCGTCTTTACTTTACAAATCAAGAAAATAGTTACATGAAATGTTCATAAGTTATTTGTTACTTGTTTGAGGTTTTTGTTTTGTTTTGTTTCCTATCAAACTGTATTTCCTGTGGCTTTTTGTCATAAAGTCATGGCCACAATGCCTATCACCCCATACTTGGTCCTGAAACGTTCAGAAAGATTTCTTGTCCAAGCAAAATTTCTTAAATGAAATTACCTATCTCCATCTTCTGTTCACTCAAAGAGTTCTAGTATGCACTGATCTACTACTACCTGCTGGCAAAAAGGAACTGAATTCACCTTATTGTTAGATTAAAGGAACCACAGGACAAATCCTGTTTTCTGTCTTGTCATCTCATCAGGAACAATACTCTTCACCTACTGTGCGGTTTCAGTTCCCTGCAGACAAGGGACTCAGAATTTACTTTGCGTCCCACTTCATCAACGAGAAAGTACCTTTATGGACTTCAGCTCAGAGGCTTACAATTCCCTTTTGCATCTGACAGTTTATTTTGATATTGATGGCTGTTGCTGATTTGCTTTTAGTTGGTCAGTCTTTGTTTTTCTTTATTTTATCCATGGTTTTCAAGCTCACACAATGGATTCCAGAGTTTGTGTGAGAACTGAAGATCCTGAGATGCATAAAGCTATAGTGGAAATAGTAAAATCTCTTTGAACTGAAGGAACTGAAATATATATGTTACTGAACTGGGTGGGAGTAAAAAAGAACGTGAATGGAATAACAGCAGTCAGGAAAGAACAGGAATGACTCCTGATCTGGAGGGCTGCACAGCACTTTCTTAAGTTGCTTCCTGCCTTAGTTAAGGGTATCCAAATCAGGTGAAAAAGGCTAGGGCACTGTGAGCACTTAAGTGAAAGAAAGGAAATTACTCTAAATCTTACTTATTAATATCTTGTTCGTTTGTTTGTTTTTTGTCATTGAAGTTATTCAAGCTAATCTTTTGAACTTTGTGACTGAAACCAGAGACCATATTTATTTAAAAATCAATTCTTCTCTCCTGTCAGAAAATTCTGGGGAAAGAGTATACTTTGAGTTCTCTCCAAATGTTATTATATTTTTTTCTTGAATACTGGAATGTGAGATCCAAATGGGATGAATTTCCAGAAGAAAAAGGGGGAAGGAAGGTGTAGTGTTTCACTACAGTTAAAGATGGTTCATATACTGTGGTGAAAGCATTCTGTAGGCATTAAAATACCTTGACTCACTCAGACATTTCCAAATAACACATTTTTATATCTGTACTGTCTCTCATTCAGACCAGATGCTGGCACAACAGCATGCACTCAGAATCTAACAAGCAGGACATGGAAGCAGTAGTTCAAATTCTTCAAACCGTCTCTTATCCAGGAATGAGTCTGTGAATTTCATTTTTCTTCTGTGCCTAATAATACCAGTCAAATGAATATATTTTTTGTGTATTTATTTTTTCCTTAAAACCATAATTGGCATAAAAGCAGTTGAAGTTATAATTTTTTCCTATGCAGCATAGTCATTACCGGTTTTAAAGGAATATATGTTTAACTGTCTAATTAGTTCCAGTCTTACACAGTTGATTCTCAAGGTTGTAAAAACCCATATTCATGAAGACAAAAGTTGAATGTTAGCAGCTGTCTTAATACAGTGGAAAATTCAGTCTTTATTACAGCATAAGCCTAGTGGTCTGAAGCCTAGACAGTCCATACGAGAGCAATCCTTCTACACAACTTCCAGGAAAGGGAGTTTTCTAAGATTTGAGCTGAAAATCACAGGGAACTGTCTGGAATAGGTCAGGCCTCCCCATTTCTCCCTATAAGCAACCAAAGTATAGACTTGGATGTTTTACTTGTAAAGGTGCTCATGCCTTCCTTCCCTGTTGATTTCAGCAGAAATCATAGATCATCAACAGTTTGTACAACTGAGATTGGACCATTTAAGATTATTAAGCTTCACTAAGAGGCTGAAATTATGAGGAGATTTTTATTGTTTAGTACGATACTCTATAGAATTATTCAGCCTTTAGTAGCTCTAGCAATTAAGTGAAGTTACACTGTAGACAAATCATAATCTGAAAATGCTATTTTTTTTTCTTTCAATTTTCAGTTTAGGTATTTGAAGTAAACATTACATAGTCATTCCTTCTTATTATTGGCAGAGCTGTGAGGTGTTAGAAATGGACAAAACCAAGGCTGCTGAAACTCTGAAGGTCCCCATTGCAAGAGTCTTTATGATTCTTTCATTATTTGCTAGTTCACAAATATCTTTGACATTCCTGTCAGGGAGAAGATTACCTGTCAGAAAACCAATAAGAGCATGGGTTATTATATATGCAGTATCCTCTCCTTTTTATTCATAATAACGATAAAACAATGAAGCCTCAAGTCCATTTGGCTTTGATTCATGTTAATTGTTCCTTAATATAATTTTAATTGCTCTGGCAATCTAAGAAATATGAAAATCAAAAATAAAGTGGGAATCTTATATTATGAAAATCAATTATGCCTCCTTTCTTTTGAGAAAACATAAAGTAGCTGTGCAAAGAAGTGCAAGAAAACTTGTAAAGTATCTTATTTACATTAACATACATATAATCCCATTTTCAGATAGGTACCTAAATGCCATTAGATGCAACCATGTGACAGATGCAAACAGCATGCAGTTGTAACTGTTTATGGCTGACTGTTACACTGTCGGCCAGAAAAAAAGACATGATAAAGTTTTCCTGTTAGTTATAGAAATAAAAAAAAAAAGAGAGAGAGAGATAAATCCCTTTGAGTTATTGATGGCTCATGTAATTAAGATTTTGGCCAGGACTGATTTTTGTGGTAGAATGGAAGAGAACAATGTACTCCTGAACAGTCTGCTCTTCCGGTGAGCCACTATATAACTGTCAAGTAAATGGTATTACTCACAAGTAACTCAAATAAATTGTGTTAGCTGTCTGGCACCTCTTTCCACACTTGCACATAGGTTTTCAGGTAACTTCAGTGGAACCAAGAGAGGAGCAATCTGCCAAGAAAGCACTAGAAATAAAAAGTTTATAATAATAGTACCATATTTATGGATATAAGAGAGGTGCAGAGAGAAGAAAGAATACAAAAGATAAAGTCTAAAAGTCATAAATTGTTTAAGCCTGTTTCTGTTTTCAATTAACTTTTTAAAAAACATAAGCAAAACTGACAAACATCAAACATGGTGGAGGTATTTGATCAAAAGGTGTAGATACTGGAATGGAAAATTATAACACTCCTTTTATAGGTATACATTTAACCTTTCTTTTTCAGTCAAGTACACGAAAAATTTATTCTCTGTGATTAAATAAAACTTTCCAGTGAGATTTTCAGTGTCCTCTGAGCCCCATGGATCCAAGCTGGGTCAAACTCTTCCCATAGTTGTGGTATTTTCTGGAGCTTTCCAAAGATACTGCATACCCCTGCCAAAAGGAGGATAAATGATGTTGTGTATTTTCTGTGTGTCTTTTTCTGCACAAATATTGTTTTGAAGCTCTTCATTAGCTATTTTGCCAGTGCACTGTTAGACTGAATTATGGCTGGCAGTACTATATATAAAGAACTGCTGCCCTCAATATAAAGATCTAACAGCAGACAAAGGTCCAAATTCTTCTCAATGGGCTGTAAGGATTCCACTTTGTAAGAACCAGACAATCAGATTATAGCTTCCTATTATAATACTGTTCATCATCTGAGCCAATGTAACTGCATGATGCCCTCTCTTTGTTCACAGCAAGCCTCTGATGTTTAAGTTGAGCAGTACAATTGGGATGAGGTGATTCTGCATGTGAGGTGAATTTCGTCCCAACTAAAAGGCAGGCTTAATCAAAGTAATTTAGACTCCTTGTAGAGTGTGTCACTGGAGAGAGAGAGAGGCATTGCAGTCGTTCATCTCATCCTAGAGTCCTATCCTCAGATGAACATGGTGAACTCCACCTTTGGAAAATGTCTGGATGGGCTGCTGTAAATCATTCACGTGTCAGAGCCCTAAAGGAATTCTTCAGACTGGTCTACAGCCTACAGGATGGATACAGTCCACCAGAAAAAACTCATCTGCCATGCAACCGGTCTGACACTCTGTTCCCCAGGTACCCCTTCAACATCATATTGGAATGGCCTTAATGAATTATTTCTGGCATCTGAAGTCGTCTTCTGTATGTCCTCTCTCCTGTTACATAACCCAAATTCTTGCATTTTCTGGCACGCGGTAGTTGCAGCCAGACATTTGAAAGGGAATGTTCATCTGACCAATACACATGTACTGTGTCATCACAGGAGGAGACAAAGTTTTACTGCATCAATAGTGAACTTGAAGCCTACGTACATTGAACTTGAAGTGTACATATGTCATAACAGCATATATAATAAACCCTCTAATTCAGCACAGCTGAAAGATTAGGCATTACTAGATACATGTATTGAACTTCTGTCTCTTGATTCACCTGTTCTCCTCTGCATTTAAGTGGACCTATTATCATAAGGAAGATGCTTAATTTTTTACATGCCCACTTTACTTCTGAAGTAAAAGCCATTTTTTTTCCTAATGTATTAGGGAGACTATTCTGGAAAAGTCATGGGACAAGTTATGATATCTACACTTTTAAAAGGATGTTTGTAAATAAGTAGTTATTTACACTATGAAAAGGGGTGTTGACACATTAGAAAGGCTAACTACAGGGAAAATTCACTCTATAAAACATAACCACAGTGAGAGATTTAAGAAGCTTGATGAGGAACCTGATGCAGCAATCATTAGATAAGGTTTTACATCATGCAGCCTGTCAAACTACATGATCATAATGGTCCCTTCAGGTCTCAAAATCTATACATCTTCATGCTGCTCATTCTTCCTTATTGGGATTGGATTTCTCTGGGAATGATTGAATTGCTAGACTAATTAAGTTGTAGGACAATCAAGGAGTTTGAGCTGTTATTGAATAAGGAAGTAGCCTAGATCAGACCATCAAAGTGACTGTGGCAGCTTGCAGGATTTTACTCTCAGGAAAGAAAGAAAATAAATGTGTGAAAAAGAGTGAGCCACCAGGAGTATATGAAGAGGAGGGGAAAGAAGCCTGACAAGTGATAGAACTGGGAAAGGGAGCCATAGCACAGAGGAGTCTGCATCTGTCAGACACAATGTGTCTGCAGAAGTCTGCAGGAACTTGATGCTGTGATTACAAGGCTATTATTTGGTTTGTAGATGATTTATTATTTCTAGAATTATTATAGTTCTGGTCTTTATGGAAGGAAGACAGAATTTTTTCAAAACTGGAAATGTTAGTTAGAGATTTTTGGCCTCAAATTTTTTGTTTTAGCTTCTGAGAGTCCAGAAGGCCAGAAAAGCAATTAGGCAATCTTCTGAATTCAGCTCCAGTTCCCTGTGAAGAAGGTTAGAAATAGCTGCTAATTTTCGATAAGAGTCCAGTGTGTGTTTAATTGCTTTCTGCTATACTGGTGGCAAAAGTTAACTTAGCCTTGAGAAGCAGATTTCTAAGATCTCTAAGAAGTCAGGAGATGGCTATGGATAGTCTAATCACTGATACATATGGAGTACAGGGGTACCAAGAGCTGATCTTGTGTTGTCCCTTTGAAAAGAGAACATGTATCTGCAGCTTGCCAGGCACAGGGCTCTGAAGAATACTTCATAGCCACAGGGTGTCGTCCGATCATGAGCAGCACACTTGCTTGCGAGGTCCTCAGCAACTTCTAGACTCAACGTCAGGATAGAAGTGAGTCTAGAAACCCTCCTTCCTTTCCACCTGCAGCCAAGGCTCTTATGCCCTTGCCTACGTGCATCTTCAAAGCTTGCCCATTCAGTATATTCTCTCTATTTGCCTTTGCTCCATTTACTTAATCCTAATAAAATCTGTGGAAAATATGTTTCCACGGTGCATGAAACTGACCGAAATAGAAGGCCTATCAGGCCTGTGATCATTTTTTCATAGCTGGGATCCCAGACCAGCATGGGATTTAAGTATACATCTGTAAGATGGAGCTCAGTTTCTACTGTCTTTTCTAACCAAAGAATTATTGATGAACAGAGCTCAAAGCGTTTAAAGTCAAAATACATATTATAAATCATACACCAAAACATGACCCCATACTGAATATACAGCTGAATTCATTTTGATTTCATGTGACGTCAGCATGGCCCATTGTATGAGTTACAGCCTTGCATTCATTCTGGGACTATATATTATCTAAAATGTCTTACTTGATTTTCAGTTTCAGACAGGCAAATTGACCATGTATACTTGCTTGTGTCAGTAGCTAATTTTAGGTAGCTAATCTAATTGAAGATGTTATGCTCCTTCAGTTTGTCAAATAGAAATTCACATTTTCTGATTAATGTGATTCATTTGTATTAGATTTGACTTGACAGGATGGCAATGTGTAATATAGAATACAAGAATGACAGGGTTCTCCATCTCCTCCATCACATTTCATTATGAATGGTCTAGTCAAGGCTGGGGCCTATAGTATCTTACCTGTAATAAGATAAAATTTGAACTGCATTGCAGCCATATATGGTCTATACAATATGTTCTCACAGGTGGCAATATGCTTTCAGAAAGATGACAAGTTAAACAGCTTTCTTACATTTGTAACACTTATATGTAACTGACTCTCTGACATCATGGTGTGATTGAAAGATTACTGAGAAAAGGTGGAAGAAAAAGAGAAAATCCTTGAAAGCAAGCTAAACAAACTTAAGCTTACAAAATAACAAAAATATATCAGAAGGAGGAAATACCAAGAAAACTGAAAAATATTGAAAAATAACGAACACACTGGTTGGTGGAGAAGGGAATGGATTAGGTGAAGAAAATTGAACAGCAGCCAGAAGTTTAAAAATGTGCCAAGAAAAAAAGAAAAGCATAGCCTTGATAAAAAGAGTGCCAGTAGCATCAATGCAAAAAAATAGAGAAAAGCAGGCTATAGTAGAAAAACAGTCCACAGCTGGGTCCATGTAGTAGTAATATTTATGAAGTCATCAGTAAGAAGGTGTATGCCAAAGGAGGAGAATGCGGTCTATGAGAAATTCTGAGGACTGAGGATGGCCTGTCAGTCCAGCACCTGCAAGAACTCGGGCAACAGAGGAAGACAGAAAGTGGAGAGCAGAATCTTTTTAAGATCACAGATAATACTAAAAGCATATTTCTAAGTGAAAGAGTATGTATGCTGTTGCTTCTATAGGTCATATGTCTTGTATACATAAGAAGCTTGCTGAATCTTCAATTTTCACAGTAATCATTAACATCCTTTCTAACTGTGCAGGCAATCTGACTACCATCTTGACAACTGTGGTGAGATAATGGGACCCAAAAGATCTTTTAAATGCAGGACAGTAGGACTCCATGTGCTTTAACGCACCAGTTTTCACAGTCAGTCCAGCCTGTCCCAGGCCCATTGGTGCTCCTTCCTGCACATCCACTACAGATCTGCACATGTGCAGCAATCACTGAATCATCGAATCATTCAGGCTGGAAGGAGGCTTGAGATATCTCCAGTCCAACCTCCTGCTCAAAACAGGAGTTTGGACAAAGTTGTTCAGGGCTTTGTCCGGTCAGGTCTTGAAAGAACAAAAGGTGTCTCTGAGGACAGAGACTCCACAACCTCTGAGATGTCCAGGTTAAAGCCCATATATCTCCTCCACTATCAGAACTGAAGCCCATTTGCTAATCCATGCTGTGCCATGTATGTGCTTCCTAGTCCTATGTTTTTTTAACCTTCCTTCTTATAGTAGGAACTTCTATTCTTCTGTCTATTCCCTCAAGTCACAAGTATTTTTGGTCCCTATATCTTTGTACGACCTCTGGGAAGGACATGGTCAGGGGTGTGATGCCTGATGTTTCCCAGAGGCAACAGAGCGGGTAGGTGAGCTGCTGCTGCAGTTGCTAACCTCATTCACACAGATTTAGTCAGCCCATCAGTATCAGGCCATGACTGACTGCTTCATGTGCATCATCAAGGAGCAGAGGTTTTTAAGTTTCTGTTGTGGCAATTTGATAAATGTTATCTGTTATTTTCCAACACAGGCTTAAACTTTGCTTTTAAAACAGATAAAAGACATTTTCTCATCTAGAGGAAATTCATAGAAACTGTTCTGGAAACAGTTTTTGGTTAAACTATCTTGTGGTAGAGCACCTGAAACAGCATCTCTCTCTGTATGGTAAACGCAGCAGACTGCACAAACTCGAATTGCTACTGATGTTAAGGAAGGTATTGCAGAGTGGCAGTTCTAGTGACTTGGTGACCATATTATTACAACTGCAAAGACTGATGAAATTTCTGATCTGTACAGAACTTTTGCATTAGCTGAGATTTCAGTGCTCATGTTATCTGCCAGAGTAGAGAAGCTTCTGTTTTTGATGGAGTTGTTTCACTTTGACATGAAATGGCTGATAGAGCAGAGCATGTATTTGACTTTTCTTCTTCATGTGTTTCTAAGGCCCACAGTAAGGCATCCTAACATAATAAAGCACAAGTGGAATAATAGCCTTGAGGATTTTTTAAAAAGTAAAACTTTCAAGACATTTTAGGAGGTAAAATAGATCTAAAATATGAAAGTCCTGTCCCCAGCCCCTCTCCCTCCCTGGCGTGAGGGAGCATCTGCTGAATGGAGATCTTAAACATTTCAAAATCACTCTTGGACATTCAGCCTTCTGCAAGAACCTGCAGAGGTTTCAGTACATTCATGGATAAATAGGAGTTATTGTAGTAATAATGTAGTTGCATATTTCTGTAGCTGTTATGTTTGTCTAATAAAAGGGCACTGTACCAAACTATACCAAAGTTTGAACTTCAGCCTTTATGTTTTCAAGTGCTAGAGGCTTAAGGAAAAAGAAGTAGATGCTTTAGCAAGATGAAATAGCAATAATACATCACAAAGTTACTGATATTGTAAGAGGTATATAATTTAGAAAATAGGGAGGAACAAAGAAATGAGGGACAGTCAAGGTGAAGGCTATATTCAAGGCTACCTACGCTACAAAAAGTAGTAGCATTGTTACAACCATGATGCACAAGAGCAAGGCAAAGCCCTTAGGAAGAGGAGAAGTCTTTTTCTAAAATGAACTGGGATGGCTGGAAAAATGAATAAGCTTTTAGGCACACTTTTCTGTCAACCAATGTAACATCAACAGAGAAAACATCCTTCAGTAATAAGATGCTTAATTCAACATCTTTGCATTTCAATGTTTGCCATTTTGCAATTGTAAGGTTGTTGCTGCTGGAATGATCTAAGGACATTTTCTGCAGTTGTTACATTTGAGAAGGGTTGTACTTCTGAAAATTCATACACTTTTTCCAGCTGTTCTAGTAAAAGATGTCACATTTCCCTGTAAACCTTGCCCCTTCTTTATTACGAGGATATAGAGAAAGAAGTTGTACTTCCGAAAGAATTAAGATTCATAGCTAGTAATGGCAGCAAAAACAATACACAAGAATTACTGTGCAGTTTTATATGGTACAGTGAAGTGAATCCTTTGTTTATTGTGGCCACAAAAAGTATTAATGATAGCTAAAGAAGAAAGGATGAAAGAAGCTTAAAATAGACAAATAGGTGAAACTGAAGAACAGCTGCACCAAATACTCCATGTAGACTGGAAACTGAAGAAGTTAGAAGAGGTCAATGGGGATTTTTTTTAGCAATCTGAAAACATTGTGTGTTTTAACACTTTTGCCAAATAGCAAGATTTACTTTCCCCCCTCCACCCTGGCTTCATTTTTAAAGGAAGTTTAGAAGAAAAGAGGAGAAAAATGAGGGCACATTTAAATGTAAATATTTCATATTTTGTGTTTTTTCATTAAAGAAAAATTACCCACATTTTTAGACAGATATTTCAGTCTGTGCTAATATGTGATAATGGTAATAAAGACCTACAGTTAGTTTAAATACTACTGACAGTAAACTTTAGCTTTGCTTTAGTTTATTTAGAAATATGGCAAAATGTTGTCTCTGTCTTTTGTGAGCAATGTACGTGGCAGTACACATAGAACTATAGACATGAGTACAAAACTAATGTAAGGTGTGTGAAAAACTCTAAGCTGTGTTTTGATGGGTCAAGTATGAGTGAAATACACTGTTCAGGAATCCATGGATGAGGATCAAGGTAGGTTTGATATTCAATGTTTCACTGTTGCCAAACAATAGAGTTTCTTCTTTTATAAATCCTGCTGCTATACAGAGCTCTTCCTTGTTAAAAGTGCTTTTTTTCCCCAAAGAGCTATGATTCAGCCTGATCTTAAGAACACTTCTCCTGTTCCCTGCTCTCAGCTTGTCTAATCAGGGTCCCTGTAGCTTGAGTGGCAAGGCCAGTCCAATTTTATCCCTCCATAAAGCTACAGCACAGGTGGAAAAATACCAATTTCATCCTTGATGTTAACCTTTCATTAATTTCTGGTGCTTGTATCTTTTTTGACCGTTAACTGCAGGATGGTATCTCACTATATATTGTAACTTGAGCACAGAATGTATTTATTTCAGAATTCCTTAGGCAACCATGTGTATGACTACCATATTCCTTGCTTAGATATCCCTGTGGTAGTCGATAGAAATTTGGGGTGAAGATAATGGAACCAGAAAGAGGCTATAGTAATAATAGATCTCTTTTTCTTCATTACATGAGGCATTCAAATTCATGTAATATTCGTTCTTCAGTGGGGGATTGCAGTAGACCAGCCATTCTTGAGCTCAATATTAATTATGCTTACTAGTGTTTCTGTACCTGAAGGTCCGATGATAAACCCCTAATTTATTTTTAGGGGTTTATAATTCATGTTTAAAAGCCCACTTTGGACTGAAATATGTCCCCACCATCTAACACCCACTTATCTGGCCCAGCAATAATGTATGATAGATATGGAAGGAAGAAGCTGCACTTTGAATAATTCAAGGTGATTACCTCATGTGAAAAATCATTCTTTTCATGTGCATGTCATCAGAACGGCCATATGAGTATGCACCTAACATTGACAGGCTATATCTCATCACAGCACTGTGTCAATAAACAGAGGCCAGTCCCCTTCCATGCCTTTTCTTCCTGATACAATTTGCATTATAAGAACTGAATTAGATATTCTTAGAGAGTCAAAAAAATGTGGAAAAAAGCTGAGTTAATCAGTCTTTTGACATTTCCAGTGATAGGATACAGGGTGGCATGATTTTAATGGGATACCCTAATCTGTAAGTCACCAAAGGGGAAATCATCTCCACTGATACTTACCGTGTTAGTGGCTTTTTGTGAATTCTGTGGGTATTCTTTTTGAGAGCTGAACTGCAGCTTTAGAGGACAGGTGAATGCATCACAAGACCACTGACACTAATGAATGTGTAGCTGAACAAAGTCATCAGACTTAGCGCAGTACTCCTTTTCCAAACTACAGACTCAACTTAAAATTGCATATCAAATTCTTCCTGCCAAAGAATACAAGTAAAATATGAACCAGTGGAGCATGTAGTTGCCAAAGCAGAGCCATGAAGAACAAAGATTAAGCTACCCATTGTATACAGGAAATTTAGCTCCTATTTACTCCATCTCCATCCCAAGGGGCTATGAAGTAATGCCCTCCTCTCTTTTTTTTCTCATTGGCTAGTACTGATGGGGAGAAGACCAAGCACTCAGACACAGAGGCTGGAGAACCGTCAACACAATATAAGATCTACCATGACAGCAGCCTCACCTCATTTCCCTAGAGTATCTCTGTGCTTATTAGCCCTCCCAGAAATTCTCATTATACACCAGGAAAATGTCAGTCCCAAAAATAAGGAAATGGGAATGTGAACGTAGTTATAGCAATGCAAACAACCATTCTAGAGAAAAGGAGATATCTTTTCTCTCTCAGAAACCGTCACAAGATATTTTTGCTGCTCAGCTTCCTAACTTTCATTTCACAGACAAGAAAGTAATTTCTAAAGTTAATTTAAATTCAGCACTCAGGTAAAGTAGTTGCAAACACTATTGCAATATCCATCTCTTCTCCACCTCTTCCCATTCCAATCTTCTTTTCCAATAACTTTTATGATATCAGACAAATGAAGTGAACAGGAATAATTCAGTTAAATATGTCATTTTATATATTTTCTGAATCCCTGTTTTAAAGTTTTGCTCATTTCAGAGTACAGCTGTTAGCCCCTTCCCTTAATCTGTATACATTGCAAATCCTTCCTGTAAAATTTGTTTTTCAGCCATTGCTCTGGTTAACTATACCATCAATAGATCTAGACTTTCTTAGAATTGTAGTATATAATTACTGGGCAGCTCGATAACTGCAATCTGACACCATATACTTCACTGGTAAAGTCGTCAATAGCAAAAATATGGGAACCGTAGCATTAGCATTTTTAATGTAGCCCCATCATGTCAGCCTTCAAATCGCCACACCATGAGGCAGATGTCCCAATTAAACAATAATAATAGAAATGTTGCTTACCCAAAAGAACAGAATGTGTGCATTAATACCTTTCTCATCAATAGTTAGTTGGCCATATATATCCATTTCCAACTGCAGTCTGAGCTGCTCTTGCTCAAAAGTACAACTCCAGTTTCTCAAACCTGATTATGAAGATATGTTGGGGAAAGGAGCACATATCTGAGCCAGTCACTACTGCTTAAGTTATCTTTAAAATGTAGAGACAAAAAACATCTTAAAGGGAGATGCTTCAGGATCCTGCAAGTTGCTGGAACAATATGCGATGCATACTCTTCCAATGTTTCTACTTGAGTGGGTGCAACCCTGAGAGAGTCTACTTTAGAATTTAACCTGAAATGGTTTAAGAGTATTGAAGAACACTTAAAGAAAAGGAGTTTTAAGCTTTAAGGAACTGAGGATGGTAGGCCCTTCTTTATAATGAAAAAAATTATGTATTGTCATAAAAATGTGATTTTGCATGAAATATTTCCTTTAATAAGTAATTCTCCTTGGTAAATGTTTAAGACCATATAGCCTAATATAATGGTATCTTCCAGAAACTATTTTATCATCTGTGTTTACAAAGCTAACCTTTCAAATCTTACCCTGTTTTTTAGCTTTTATGGTATTTTTTCACTTCCTGCTCTTGTATGTACGTATAGGAGATAAGCTTATTTTGCAGTCCCTGTATCTATAGTGCATGGCTGAGATGAGCTTTGATATGTATTGCTTTTTGTTGTGATATATGCTGTTCTCTTCACAACAGCAGACTTCCTAAATGAAATACCACCAAACATCGGATACGTACTTTCTCTTCTATCTCATAATTAGAGATTCTCAGGGCTTCTTCATGGGCTGTATTTATAAATCTGAGTTGTTTTTTGTTTGTTTTTAAGTAATTTTTTTAGTGAACAGTCTAAAAATGTACTTGAGTCCTTCAGTCTTGTCCTTCAGTCTGATATGCCATGAGGAAGACGTGACTCCTTATAAAAATTACTGACTTCACTTCTCATATCATTTTTAGAGCATAGTTTACAAAACAAGTAGTTAGAAATACCTTGGTTATTTTCTACTGGTCCAGGATGATGTACAGAATACAGTTTCAAAAGCTGACAACAAGATATGTTTTATGGTCTGAATTGGTGCAATCCCCTGAGTAACAAAAACATTAGAAATCATTGCCATCATATTTGAAAACTTCAGTGGAAATTATAGTGAAAACATACTTTAAATATTTAAAGTGATTCCAGGATTTTGAGTAAACTTAAGAATCACAACTTAATTAACATTTTAAGCCCTCTCCGCACCCCAGATGTAAAAGTAGTACCTCATTCACTTATTTTTGAAAACGTGAATTCGGTTTTCTGCAAAAAATTGTATGAGAAGCACTGAACAGTACTCAAAAATGTTCTTCAAAAAATTACATTTGTCTGCCAGCCCACCATGTCTCTTTGAGATAGCAGTGCAAACTTTTATACCTTTTAGAAGTTTATTTTGCTCATTTAACGACAGCCTAAATGTATGAAAACAGTCACTATCTCAAAGTACAGCCAGTAGAGCTGAGATATGAATACATATATAGCTATTTCTGTGAGGACATTTTGGCAGTGTTACTATTGTTAGTAATCTTTCCTCTGCTTCTTTCTCCCTCCTTTTGTATCTATTTGAAGAAAACTATGCAAAAAAAGCAATAGCTAGACAACCTGTCACTGCGCTCAGAAGACAGCTCTTGTTTTCTCAACGCTTCTATACATTGGATTAAGAATTACTATTTTGGTGTAGTGGATATTCTGACTTAACACAGCCGATAAGCGGAAAGCATTCAAAGGGAAAGAAGTTCAATTAATTAAGAAGCCTACATTAACAATGCCTATGTTCTGGCTGTTTGTGCCTCTTACACTTTCTGCTTTTAAAGAAATAATGCACCTCTAATGTTGTTCAAAGTCAATTCACTGAAACTAGTATTTGAGAAATTTGTTGAGAAAATTAGAAGCGATGAAGTAGCCCAAGGAGGTAATGTCAGAGTGAACAGGAGATTCTGACGTGAAGACCTAGCTTCCTAATTGTTATTATCCTTACAAGGACGTTCTGTTAAAAGAAAAATGAATGCCTTGCTTTATACCTGCTGTAAAAGGTGCTGCAACTCTGGAGCTTACTTAAATCATTCTTCCCGAAACAAACTGCCGAAATTCAGGCCATTTAATTTCCAAATACCAGTAATTAAAATGAGTCACATCATCAGAGTTTGGCAGGGCTACAGCCTTCTTTTCTTTTTTCATTTTCACATAAATTTCAGCGAAGGTCAGATTTGCTGGGGGCAGGAGAAGAACCTGCCTGCTTTTGTGCTCATGGGAGGTTAAAATATGATTTGTTCACAGTGTCCCTCATAGTTCAGGACTTAATGGTCCTTGACGGGGATAACCTAGAAGTTAATTTTACTTTGTGTCCCAAAAGCAGTCATTGTCACTGCAATCCTTCTTGTAGGCTGAAGGGTATCTTCACCACCTGATCAGGCTTTCAATAGCGATTGATGAGCAATATCAACAACCAAGAAGCACTTTGCTAGTGTTTTTCTGGTAAAAGACAGAAAGGAAAAGAAAGAATATTAGTCTACCTTTTCACACCTTTCAGCCTTTCCAATGTTCCTTACTTTAAATGCCCTCTTTTGCTATTTGTAAAAGTCAAAGTCTTTTTGCAGAATTAGGAATTGCTGGAAGGCTGCTTCTTTCTTTTCCTCCTTATTTTTTTAGTCCTGGCAGGGAGAAGGATCACTGCATAGTGGAGATATGCTTCCTCTTTTCAGTTTTGATGTCCAGACCAGAGGGGTGTTTGAATCCAGAGGCAAGCACTATCAGGAAAGCCTGTACCCAAATCTCCAGGCAGTTCAACCACTTAGATTAGCCAGCAAATAGGAGCTGTAGAGCACTGGAGTATGCCATGTGCAAAGGGAACCTCAAAAATCTTCACTTTCAGAAACATCTCTAATGAAGTCAGTTTGGCTAACTTAGGTCTTTGAAACACCTATACATTTTTTACTTTTTTTTTTTTTTTTTTTAAGACTTGGCCAAATTGGGGCACATTATCCATGGTAGGCAGATCTTTGGCAGCAGAGCTGCCCTCCAGCTCTGTTTCAAGTCTGTGTTCCAAGACACAAGCAATAAAATTTCTTAAGTGAACTGTTGCAAAATTATTTTAATATGGCAAAACAATAAGTTTTTTCTCTTCCTTACTCCTCAGAAAGTGCTAGTGACTTTTATAATGACACTGAAAAATCTAATAGTAAATTCTTCAAGGGGAAAACATCCAACATGAAACTGCTGACATTTATTGAAAAACAGCTAATGAGGAAGGTATAAGGCAGCCTTACCAACTCCTACACCTGTAAGTAACAGCTTCATTTATCCATGGAGGCTAAAATGAACTATTATGATCTTCTAGAGTAAACTCTCACATAACATGTGCCATAGAATTTCTCTCAGCGATTCCTATACTGACCACTCTAATTTCTGTTTGGCAACATATGCAAAACATAGTATAGGCAGATAGGAAAAAGTAGTATCCTTTCTGCTGTAGCCACAGCTGAATTTCAATAAATTCTATATTTAATATGATTATACAAGAGTTAAAAGTCAAAACATAGATGTAATTGCTGTCACAAAAGTAGTAAGAGTGGAAGTCATTTCTGGATGTGCTCAGATTGTCCAGAGAAAATATGTCTTTTTTTATTTCATGAGAACATTGCTTGGAGAGCAAATTTCAGGCATGAGTTTTGTGGTCAGTACTTCAGGTAGCACATCCATCTCCAAAAATGTTTCCTGAGAATAAGCCAGAAAGACATTACATTCACTGACATGTAGGACACTAGAGCTGTTTGCCTGACACTAGCTATTGCTGCGGAACTGAGAGTAGAGTATTAACATACTATTACACACTCCAT
This sequence comes from Apteryx mantelli, assembly GCF_036417845.1. Classification (NCBI taxonomy): domain Eukaryota; kingdom Metazoa; phylum Chordata; class Aves; order Apterygiformes; family Apterygidae; genus Apteryx; species Apteryx mantelli. The sequence goes on from NC_089978.1 coordinate 92,669,196, forward strand.
GCAGGCCTTCAATAGCAAAACCATGTGTGCAAACACTCTAGTTGCTTTTCTTGTTAATGAAGAGAGAACACTTCGATCCCCTAGAGAAAAGGTATCTGAACTTGGGCGTATGCTAAGCAACCCAGGGTACATAGTGATATGTAGCCAGGTCCAGGACGAGAAGCAGAACGGGTGACATACCAGCAGGCCCCAGTGCACCCTTCCAGCTCAGGAGCCACTCGCAGCATGGCCGAGAGCACACAGGGAGCGAGGGGGCCTGGCCGCTGCACACCCTTCACACACGATCAAGGACTGTCTGACTCATCCCAAAAACTGCTCCAGCATGCCGGCTCCTGTCAATGCCCACTGGAAGACCCAAAAGATAGAAAGGAAACTTTGGGTGGCCCTGTGAATCACGGGTGTTTCTTTTTATCAAAACACGGTTCACACGAGCACTGAACAAGGAATACCCGTCACCTCTGGGGGACGCATATATTCAGCTTCTGCATTTACAGCCTCCCAACTGAGTGTGATTCACAACATACTCCGTCCCCTAACATTCCCAACAGTGTCAGACTATGAACTTTGGAGGGAAAAATCCCATACTCTATTAGACAGGTACACCCAACAACAGCAGTGGTGCTGAGGAGTTACTGAGCATTGCTCCACAAAGTGTCCCAGACTTTGTCTCCTCTCACAAAACAAAAAAGTCCATTGGTCTCAGTGGTCGTCCATAGGGCTACTGACAGGCTGAACTGCACTGCAACACATTTTCTGTGCAGTTGGATTCATTTCAGAATAAGGTGTATTTGTTTTATTTCAATGATAGCACCTAGATATCTTTTTTTATTAAGGTATTTATTTTCTGCCGTTAACGCAAAAATAGAACTCACACATTTTCAGTTTAAGTCTTCCTCAGTAACAAGCTACCATACACTGTAATTGTATATTTCTAAAACAAAGTATTTCATAATTTTCCTGCTAGCAGAGTTTGGGATTCAAGTACATTTCAGAATATTCTGAAAGAAGGCAACTCTGTTTTCTGACTGGTTCTAGTACTGGTCATAAAACCAGTATTTTTTAATTAACTGGGCATCTTTCAGCCATCAAAATAAAATGACATAAATATCAAAAATCCCCAAATCAACCGAATTTGCAGTTTAAGCCTTTGCTAATTCATCTTTTACTGCAAGGTTGAAATTTTTATTACTATCTGTACACATCTTTTGGGGAGCAAAATTTAGCTCTTCTGCTTTGGGGAGCAAAATTAGCTCTTCTGCTAATGTCCTCAATTTTCACTATTATTTTAAGTTACTCTTATTACAAAGACTTAAACATACATAGACAGTAGTAAGAATTTTCCTAAGGAGCTTACAGACAGACAAGAAAAAATATATGAGAAAAAAAGATTAAAAAAACAACTAAATTTTGTAGATAGTTTGAGAATTAGCTGGATTAAATGACTTGATCAGGATTAGATCAGTTATCTGGTGGAACAAGGATTTTTTTAACCCAGATGTTTCAAAACTTTTAAAACCTCTCTCTTTATAGGCATGAGTAGGAAAGGCGAAGTGAGCACTGGACAGAGAAGGGAAATTCTTTTTCTACTGATACAATATCCATAATGTGAAACAAAGCAGTATGAGAGATTATGAAATGGAAAGGTTACTTACCAAATGATTTTCTAATAATGTTTAATCTCTGTTTCCTTCTTAACAGTTTCTAATGTTATACTTTTTAAATCATTTATCTAGAGCAAGACCTTGCAACAGGAACCTTCCTAGTTGCTACGAAGTTATACTTACCAATACGTATGAGTGCTTAGAGAGAAAAAGAAGAGTAAGAGATTTGCAACTGTGTTGACAAATGTAACATAATGCCTGAGTCCATAGGTCTTTTTGTTCATCACCTTACTCCATGTCTTGACTACCTTGAATTGGTCATATTTTTATTTAAATGTACTGAATATCTCAGAAGCACCAAAAGCCTCGATTGAAATTGTATCCCATTGTGCAAGATATTTTCCACATGCACAGAAGATCCCAGCCATAAGGGCTAAGGCCATATCTTCACTAGAAGAAAAGCTATGTTTTCTTTCAGAAGGGGGAAAAGTGTGTTTTTACTACATTGGGTAGCCAATAGTAATTTTACACTGAAAAATCTTGACTACAAACAAGGCAGTCTGGAGTTTTCACACATGGTAAATGTCAAAGTAAATGTTAATGTCCAAAAACTGCAAACTGCTTAGTCCACACTAGTAAGATACTACATGTTAGCTTACAAAGTTAAAAACAAGGTAATTTTCTAGTTTTTAGGAGCTTGAGTGTTCTTAAGAGAATTCATTTGAGTTTTCAGGAATAAAATATGACCTGTGTGCAGAAGGGAAGCTCTGCTATGAAAAACTTCTAACAATCACAAATTAGTTGCTTGGTAGTCTTTACAAAACCCACAGAGTATCAGTTTTCAAAAATTGTCTTGAAAATCTTATTTTATATAAGCAAAGAATAGGTAGTTAATCATATAAAAGAAAGTTGATAGAAACTTTATTCCATATGCTAACTTAGAACCAAAAGCTGCTTCTTTAATCATTGTCTGTGTAGCCTGCAGTCACTACTAAGGCATATTCTTTGATTTTGGCCCCAGGAAACCAAATCTAAAATAACAAACAAAAGCATGGCAGTCTTCCCAGGAAAATCTGAGAGGCCTAAATAGCATTCCTTCTGGAGCATGCCAAATTGTGAAGCCTGGACTGGTAATGCCCTCTGCATCACCAGTAACTTCTCAACTGGGACAGTAAATCTACCAGTCTGTACTACCCAAGCCCAGAATTTCACAGACAACTCTTCTGAGAATCAGTGAGCTTTGGATAATGGAAAATCTAAAGGCAATGAATTTCTTCTGACATGAAGGCATTCTGTAACCATATTTTTCTCTGTCTATATTTCCATAGACAGATGAAGCAAGGTCTAGGAGTATGTTTATCTTCCTCTCTGAGAGGTCCAGCTAGAAGAAATGGCAAATGTGACAGCTACAGATCCCCCCAAACCACTCATATTTAATAGTTAGCATCTTTGGTAGTCTCAAATGAGATTTACATACTTCTTAAATACAAGACCTTCACTGTTATGAAGAGCTGTTACTTTAGCTAAAAGGTTTGGCTAAAACACTAATCAAATGATAGCTTTAGCCTCTCAGTCATTGAAGGTAAACTGTTGCTCATTATCTTATGTTTAGGGGAAGATAATTAATGGATTATTTATTTCATGCTTTAGATATGAGGGTGAGTGTTATACCAGAAATTCTTCTGTAGCATGAGTTGGTCATGCAGGCATTTTATCCCACCTAATTTTAGGCACCAAAACAAGGCAGTCCAAGTTAGATGCATAGGGATCTCAGGACCCTGTATAATGATCAGAGAGATGGACAAAGCAAGAGAAAGAGGGATGCAGCTGCACAGGCTAATTTATATCTTATGTGCCCTTGAATTACCCTTGAACATGATCCTCTTTCTCTCTTTACCCCACAGGACACAAGAGCAAAGCCAGCAGTGGGACCATAGAGGTCTAAGATGAGATTTTTGCCTTCAGTTTCTTCTTAGACCTTGCCCCTCTTTTGCCCCTCTTTTCACACACTACTTATTTGGTTCTTCTCCTAAAGGCAGACTCTTCCCAGTTGCTGGATCAAGACTTCCTGTTCCTACCTATTCACCCTGTTCCTTTTGAGGCTTGCGTGGTGATTCAGGCAAGCTTTTCCTTAGGGATACAAGAGTCTTTCAGGTGTTATCCTTGGAACCATGTTGCTTCTGGTAGGCCTGGTCCTTGTTCTGGGGAAAGGAGGCCCACAGCCCTGTTCCTTCCAGCAGCCAGCTGCAGCCATGCCTGAGTTTCTCCCAGATCATGTTTCGTTGTGCTGCATCTCCCTAGATCTTTGTCTGATGCAAAAATTTCTAACTTGCCAGAAAAAACTGTTTAACCCAACAGTCAGATGAGCATTGCCTCTGAATCTCTGAAAAGGGACAGTCTTTCAGATACGAGAGGAACCTCATGAAGTTCAACATAGGCAAGTGCAGAGTCCTGCACCTAGGGAGGAATAACCCCAGGCACCAGTACAGGTTGGGGGTAGACCTGCTGGAAAGCAGCTCTGCTGAGAAGGACCTGAGAGTGCTGGTGGACACCAAGTTAAGCATGAGGCAGCAATGTGCCCTTGTGGCCAAGAAGGCCAATGGTATCCTGGGCTGCATCAGGAATAGTATTGCCAGCAGGTGGAGGGAGGTGATCCTCCCCCTCTACTCAGCCCTGCTGAGGCCACATCTGGAGTGCTGCGTCCAGTTCTGGGCTCCCCAGGACAAGAGGGATGTGGCACTACTGGAGCAAGTCCAGCGAAGGGCTACAAAGATGATTAGGGGACTGGAGCATCTCTCTTATGAGGAAAGGCTGAGAGAGCTTGGCCTGTTTAGCTTGGAGAAGAGAAGGCTGAGAGGAGATCTTATCAATGCGTACAAGTATCGGAAGGGAGGGTGTCAAGAGGATGGGACCAGACTCTTTTCAGTGGTGCCCAGCAACAGGACGCGAGGCAACGGGCACAAACTGAAACACAGACACTTCCATCTGAACATGAGAAAAAACTTCTTCACTGTGAGGGTGACAGAGCTCTGGAACAGGTTGCCCAGAGAGGTTGTGGAGTCTCCTTCTCTGGAGATATTCAAAACCCACCTGGACGCAATCCTGTGCAATGTGCTCTAGGTGACCCTGCTTGAACAAGGGGGTTGGACTAGATGATCTCCAAAGGTGCCTTCCAACCTCAACCATCCTGTGATCCTGTGAACTCCTTTCTATATATCCTCTTTTAAAACATATTTATTTCTGACGCAAAATATCTGGAATAAAAATATTTAAAACATTGTAAAATAGAATTCTATGCAATTCTTACAGTGATTTCATGCATTTCAAAAAAGAACACAAGCACATTTTGAAATAGAACCTCCTAATAGATCTGAATGTTTCTGATTCATTTAATACTAGTTTCAGACAAAGGATTTTCTTGTTTACAGGAAAACTTCAGGAATGTATGCCTCTTGGACTCCATATGGATAGCTACACATGTGCGGAAGATGCTCAGAATCTTATGCAATGAAGCATTTCCTTGACAGAGTCATTTGCAGTTGCACTGATTGTATGAGAGCAATGGCATTTTAGCAGCAGAGCATTTGTTTCTGCAAAACTACATTAAATGAGGACAAAGTCACGGAAGCATATCCAAAGAAATTTGCTGCTTAGTGATACCTTTATCCCTTAAGTTGTTTGGATTGTTTGGAAAAAAAAATGCTTACAAATTTCTCCAATTGTGGAAACACTGTTTTATTTGCATATATGTCCCTGATATTTTTTTCCAAAGAGAAATGGTGTCTTTGATTTTTCCAGTCCTGTTAAGATGTTGACATGATAACTGTATTCATCCCTGTGACTCTTACTTCCTTTTGGGAATATCTAAACTGTATTCCGATGGTTATAGTCCTTCTAATGGTTCCTCATTTGAATGCTGCTTCAAAATCATCTGCGTGAGCAAGGGACAATATTTATTGGAGCCCCTAAAATAAAAAAAAAATGTTGAAAATTGATTCAATTCTCTGCTAGTGAAATCACCAGGTCTTATCTTCCTAGCTGGGCCATTCTTATCTACCCAAGCAGGCTGGTAGAGTTGAGTTCCTCACGGAATTCAGCAGAGGCCTTGCTAACACATCACCTGCATAATGGTGACTTGGTGCTGTGGCTGGCAGACCTACTGTACCCGTTGCTGAGCCAGCCAGGCCAGTCTTAAAGCCCTCGACATTTGGGGAGGGTCACTACCTTTTGAACTGAATGCCGCATCAGGCAAACTTTGCACAGTAGGAACTGAATACACACCTATGCCAGTTTTGCAGATAACAATTATGTGTCTTCAAGAGGCACTTAATGTTACAGAAAAATCAATGGTGAATATATAAGAATGGGTGGAACAGTTTTAAATATATCCTCTACTGCAAGTCCTCATTGCAGCTGGCATCATTGGAATCAAAGGTGTATTGTTACGTATATTTAATGGTAAACATTCAAAAACATAATTCAGATTGTTTTCTGTTACACACTGCAGATTTTTTAGGTTAATATAACATCATCCACTAACATCTACTAACTATAATAAAACCTTGTGGCCTTGAAAGATACGTAATATGCTTCCTGATCCATGTTACCTTAGTAACTGATAACATGTCACCTAGTGAGTATTAGTGACCGGGAAGGTGAAAGCAGTTTGTGTGTTTCAAGTGGAAATAAGCATTTTTTTCCAGTTATATGAAAATAGCATCTTCTTTACTGTGAACAGCTTTTTGGTGGGAGTTAGCACCTCTAGATGCACCTCAAATTACTGATCAAACAGTATGTGCAGTTAGAAGGAATTTGTACGAAAACAAGACTAAGCAAGAAAAGCAATTTATCTTTATACAAAGCGAAAAGTACTCGAATAGTCAGTTGTTAGAGAAATTCCCTTCAATGAGACTGCTCACATGAGTAAGGATTATCCAGTTTCACAGAATCTGACCTTGCATCATTAGTACTAGAATCATCTCTTGTAGAAGATTAACAAAAAAGAAGGGTGTAGCAGTTACCATGAATAATCAAGGATATTCCATAAGCTGAAATTCCACAGTAGTAAGAAAAACAAACAGAAGGTGAAAAGAATAAATAAGGAGTGCAAAATATTCCATAAACATGTGTCTAGGCAAAACACAGACCGTTATTACTCTCTTTGACCTCCTCTAGTATTTCTCTTGTTATTGTTGTTGAACAACATAGATTACTCTGTTTGAATCTGTCTTACTCTCCTCCACTCACAGAACAGAATTGTTATTGTTATAGAATTAACAGAATAGAAGATACCGCATGTAAAAATAAAAAAAGTGATCTGATTTGATCTAAAATAAATCTGTGCTAATGAGGTGGCACTCATTTCTTCAAGAGGTTTTTTTCCCCTTCTTTCTCTTTGTGTTGTTGTAGGAACGACTCCTACCACTTAACCGTTAAGCGTACACTCATTTCATAGTGCAGTGCCTCTGCTGCTCTGGTACTGTTCCCGTTGCAACCACAAGGTTTTACTGCTAGCAGGTTTCTGATTCTGGCACTAACCTGAAGCAAATTCAGTAGCCAGCACAACGTCAACCAGTGCCTGCACTTCAGTGAGTTCCTCACGGCTGCCACCGTTGCTGCATCACACTGCCGGGCTCTCTGGTGCCCCCATCTCACCCTCTGTTTAGAGGCAAGGAGACCATGGGGAGCCAGATGGAGCTGCTACAGCCACACCATCGTGGCAGATTAAGGGAATTCACAAGGAACCAGTCGATAGGTGGATTTGGCCCCTTACTGCCAGAGCAGAGGTAAAAGACAAAACTGTACAAGATACTTAAGGCGAAGAAGAGAAAATACAAGTATTTTTCCAGTACACATTTACAGTTCTACATTCTTTCTGAATTTGTCCCTTCATTAAAAACAGATACTTCCATGAGCTCCTGGTAACAGCCTCCAATATCAGAGATCCAAGTGCCTTTGAATGAAACTTTCCCCATGACAAGGGCCCTCTCAAGCCCTGTCAGGTGTGAATTCTCTGATATCTGCTCAGGTGAGGTCACATTGTTAGACTTTCTCAGTCATTTATTTAAATGATATTTATAGGAAACTAATTGCCATTGAGACCTCTGCCCTCCTGTGAAATCTGAATAAAATTGGTCAGTGAATTGAATGCCACTGACATATGCCATTGACATGTAAGGTATATAGACATCTTCAGAGAAAGATAGTGCAAATGCTAGCCTTAGGAAATCGATCTGAAAATAACAAAAGCAAAATGAGACTATGGGATGATGAGCAGAGAAGGAGGCATGTTTTTTCCATTTAAAACAAGATTTAAAACACTAATTATTCAGTTTGGGAAAAGAAAGCATAAAAAGATATGAGCAAGTTATATAACATAATGAAGCGAACAGAGACGGCCAAATGAGCCTTCCTGTTTTGAAGGACAAGAGGGCACTTTATGAAAACACAAGGTAGCAAATAGAAAATAGAAAATACTTGAGGCAAATGGCTTAGAAAGGTTTTTTAAAGGCTCCAACCTATAAAGAACAGGATCTGCAATTGCCACAGCTGAGATAGATAGAAATTATAGCATCTGCCCATCCTAATATTTTGGAAAATAAACCAATTGCTCCGATCCAAAAGACTTTCTCACTATGATATATTATATAGTAGCATTAGCCATGTTGTAAAAGAAGGAGTTAGACCTTTCTCTGAAGCACCTCCTGGAGTTAGCATCATCAGAGCAAGCACACTGGTAATGAAGGACAGTGCTGCATGTTGTCATGTTCTGTAATTCTTGTAGTTCAGCTGCCATCCTAATAGACAACAGGACTCAATAAAAAAATTTAAGAAACACCATCTTCTATTTTATTCTATTTGTTAATAACAATATGCAAATCATGCAATTGTATCAGCCAGCAGCAGCATTGTTTAGTAAAAAATTAGAAGAATTTGAAATAAACAACACTTTTTCTTTCCAAGAAAGAGAAGCTGGATTTGATTTTTTAAATAATAAATATTGGTGATTCTTAAAACTGTAACTTCTTGGCTTTACTATGGAAAATTTCTTGGTTTTATTCTGAACAACATATATCCTTAAAGATAGCAAACAAATATCATTCAAGCTTCTTATAGGAGTGGAGAGTGTTGGAAAAGTCATTATAATATTTCAAATAGACTCTAAAGCGTTCTCATATTTACACTAGGTTTGGTATTATCTTATTTCATGCTTTGGTTTGACCTTGTTCACCTAGATACCATGAAAACAAGCTTATTATTTTTTCCTACTGACAAATATGTTAAGGCCATACTTAATCAATTAAAAGTACTAACAGAACTGCTTCAAATAAAATAGTCTCTACAACAAATCATAATTCTTCAGTATACTGTATCATTTGTTTTATGCTTCTGCATTTGCGCTCTCATTTTTATGTAATCTGTTTTTCATTAGTCTCTTGTGGTACTCCAAACTTTGCTGTTTAGTACTTGGAGGAAAGAATAAACTGACTTTTATATTCCATACTGCACATTCATCCAATGTAGGGTTTTACTGTCTAATATGCACGAGTTCATTTCATCAGGACAAAGTCCAACTGCATTTTAAAGTATTGATAGCATTATATAAAATTTTACTTGAGCAAACTAATATTGTATCAAACTTCTAAATCTTGATAATCATTTTTACAGTGTAAAAAAGCCATCTTTCATATTTTATACGGATAAAAGAAGAAAGAAAGGTGTATTTTTCTACAGGGTTCAAGAACTTAAGCCCTATTGTCTTTTGATGGAATTTGTGCTCCCAATTTTTTTACATGAATTTGAAAACATGAACCTGAGGTTTACTGATTTATTAGGTGATCACCTCAGTGCTTTTAAAGGGTTACTTTTTCCTTAGAAAAAAATTCATCTGCCTGTTTACTCCCATTACCCATCTAGTCCCCATCCATTAAAGCACCTCAAAATATTTAATGCACTCGTTCTGTGAGCTAGAGTGCTATTATCTTCATTTTACAAGAGTTTAAGGTCATACAAGAGGTGTGTTTCAGAACAAGCAATTGAATGAGTTTCCAAATCACAGGCTAGCCTAGTACCCTAAGCATGCATATGTGTATGATTTTTTGGGCCTCTCTTAAGATGAATAAAAATTGTGAAACACATCAAAGAAAAAATGTCATATATTCAACTTTAGTGTTTCCATTCATTCCTTTCTGGTTAATCTTGTAAGAAGCAGCAGATAATTAAACCTGAAAAACTTAGCATAAGTGGTAGAATGAGCTGATAATGCATTAACCTTTTACTTTTTACTCACAGTTTAAACCAAAGCAAATGATACTCTGAGAACTCTAAGGTCACTAAATAAAAATAAAAATAAAAAAAAAAAAAAACAAAAGAAGACAGACAGTCTAACATCACTTTTATTTTATTTCCAGTACTGAGACACACTGAAGCTGCTATTAACTTGCCAAGAGGGGAGGGGAGCTAAGCAAACTTACAGAGCTATTGACAGGACAAACACCAACAGCCTATGTGTACTACCTTCTTCCAGGATTGACTTGAAAGATGTGAGATTTCTTTGTAGCAAATAAAATCACTGTTAGCATTTAGTTTAATAATAGCCAAGAAACTAAAGAAACGTGTGGTCTAAATAGCCAAGTAGGATCTTTTTGCTGTTTAAAACTTCTACTCACAGAAAGCATAAGATAAGCACAAGCCATAAAATATGAATCTGGATTCAAGATGCAAGCTGCCTGTGACCACTATGGGATCCAGGTCCTCAGCTAGACGACCTCAGGGCCTCGGCAGAGGCAGCTTTTCTCACCCTTGCTCTTGCCATTATCAGTAGTGTGCACAGTTCCACCTTAAGGTTTGACTTTATTTGAGCTTTTATAAAGACCGGGATTGTTTCTCATACTTAGATGCAGCTTTGATTTTTAATACGCCCAAAATTCAGGAGTGTTAGGCCCAGGAAAAAGGGGAAGAGCTCCAGGTCCATCTCTGGCCATGTCTGTTTAGAGACAGACATGAGCAAAAGTGCATAACAGGAAGGGAAAAAAATAATTGATTCATCACCATGTTTCCATCACCAGAGAAAGACTGGACACACTACAAAATTAGAAAGAACATTTTGTTACTATCTAACTATACACTTAGCCTCCCACCTGCCTCTGCTGGCCTACATGGTAATCAGAGTGACAAAGGACAAGATAGGAAGTTACAGTGTATATCACAAAGAAAAGAACACACGTCTATGAGAGTATAACAGTGCAGCATGACCCACAGCATGTTATCGCAGAAAAATGCATCCCACTCATGCAGTGACATCATAGGCATTTTCAACACCTTTTAAAATGTACACAGATCCTCTGACCTTTGACTTTGTGTGCTTCAAGGAAGGAGATTTAACTCGACACAGGCAAATATAAAAATGTGCCTCTTTCCTGTGTGCTTTTTATTGTTGTTGCTGGATACACTTTGGATACACTTTGAAGTCAGGAAAGCACTTCAGAGACCTCTTTTCCAGAGTACTGCAGGACAGACCTTCAGATTCAGAATGAAAACAGTCATTGCATTGAATCATGTTAAATGTTTCGGCAGGGGGGCAAACAGGTTGAAGTAAAACCTTCCAACCTAAAGTTATGCCTCAGACTCAATTGGAGACACAGTCCAGCATGTCAAGTTCCAAAGAAAAAAGGCTGAAGTCAGAAGGCAGACATGGGCACTGAATTTTAATCATCCAAACTGCCAAAGACACCTTAATACCTGACACAAAGTTAGAGGACCTTTCTCATTTCTCAGGCACGTGAGAGAGTGAAAGGGCACCTGAGAGAGAGAGAGCACCTTCCAATTTCCTGACTTGCCATGAAAAGGTGCCTGAATGCTGCACTTCCAAGCCATGGTCCCACAAAACTGAGATGATGTGAAATCATACTGTTCTGTTACTTTATCTCTCTGATAGGAAAAGAAGTCATTCCCACTTCCTAGCAGTCAAGCCTGCTGCCAAATCTTTCCCAGGCAAATGACTCCCAATGAAAACAGAAAAAGTAACAGTGAAATGCCAAAAATGCTTCAAATCAGCACTGATAAGAAAAATAATGGTTACTGGGACAGGATGACCCAACTATCACCTTTATTTATAACCACAGAGATTTAGGCTAAATTATGATTATTTGTATTGCTTATTGCTAGGCTCTGCAAACACTGAAGACTCCCAAACAGTTCTTGTCCCAAAGAATTTGCAGCTTAAGAGCAAGTCATTTATAAAAAAAGAAGCACGGCAAGGTGACTGGGTCAAACCCATACATGTCAAGTCCCTGCAATTAGAATTAATAGTCCTAGCAAAAGTCATGTCTCTCTTCATGGTAATGACTTAAAGGGTTGAAAAACATTCATTAAAACACTTTGATTGCTTAGAGATAATCCTCATTAAATTATTTTCTTCCTCCTTTTTCTTGTTTCTACATTTTAATTTTTGGTATAGCACCAAGCAAAATAGTCTAGATTGTCTAGAAACATTTCGGCTTTCCTAAAGATTTGGATCTTTAGGAAGAATGGGAGATGGAAGAATAAATGGATGAAATATAAACTTAATTTTTTTCTAAGGCTTAAATTAAGGTTTCTGTTTTGTTTGTTTTATGAAGTCCTCAAATCTTCTTACCTCAGCACTTGATGGCCTTAACAAAAAAACTCCATAAAAGGGCTATTATATTTAAAAGAGAAAACACATTACTCAAGAGAAGGAGCCAATCACAGACAAGGCAGAGCTTTGATTCCACCATCCTATTTGAAGTTTAATCCTACTGGATGGGTGATTTGTCTTCTTCTCCCACATAATAGAGTCTGAAAAATATTATTACTGGGGTTTTTTTATTACTTTTCATGCCTAGAGGACCAGCTAAGGATGCTAAATGTTTTCGAAACATGTATTCTGAAACAGTCCTGTACTTACAAAGTTTACAATCTAAGGGTGCAAGACAGACAAATGGGAAAGGGAGTTATGCAGCTAGAAACTGATTTGCCTAGAGTTATGCAGAATTTTACACACTGTTTAATTACCATATTCCTTAGTATCTAATCCCAACAGCAGCTTTGACCTAAAGACAGGAACACTAACAATTAAAGCTTTTACTTTAGATTTCACCGAACACTGAAAATAATTAAAGTGTGTGTGTGTGTGTGTGTGTGTGAAGGTATGAAATCTGTAGAATTATGCAGAAAGCCTTGCAGAATTGCATGCATACGGGACTTCACTATTTCTCTCTCATTCTGAGAAGACTTGTTACAGGAATGTCACTTGTTACAGGATTTCTGCTCTTTCAGGCACCAAAAAGTAAGACAGTTCCATGAGCACAGAGCTCCTGCATCCTACTTTCTATGGCACAGTATCTCCAGTTTCTGCCAAATGCTACACCTAGCATCATGTCATCTTGCCGGGGGAGGTGGTTTCGGGGAGTAAAACAGTACTATTCCAGAGCTACCTGCACATAGACTGATACCCTAGGATGCATATAGACTTTGGTCAACTATCCACTACCTCTTGGATCTGAGAGAGCTGAATAAAACACACTACCTCTCTTGGCAGCTGTAAGGGCAATCAGAACACTTTGGAACGATAAAATATGTGGGCAAGACAAAGAAACACAACATCTCTGAGACCATTAGATCTCTATCACAGTTGCTGAAATTGTCCAACATTTAAAAATGATTAAGGGGGACTGACAAACAGACAGAAAACTCATAAAGGCTTCATTTTGTTAGAAACTATGCTAGAGAACTTTTAAAATATACCAAACTCCAGTGTCATGAAAGATGTTTGTTTTTCCTTCAGTTTGGGTTTTTAATTAAGATGTGGCAGGAGTTCAGATCTTACCTGCATCTGTTCTTAACCAATTTATAAACCCTGCAAGTGAAGGCTCCTAAAGGTTTGGTTATTTCAGTTGAAATTATGTTGGGCTTTATAGTATGTATATGAAGTGATCTTCACTGGTCAAGTCACGTCCTGTCATCTAGGTCCTGCTGCAAATGAATCAGACTGATAGCCATCTTTCAAAAATTTTAGGAGGAAAAAACACTATTTTAAAAATTGCTTGTATTCAGAGCCATGTGCCAGGCACAACCTGATAGACATGAACTTCAAATAAAGCACCATTTCATCTTAATAATATCACATGCTGTGGAATTGTCTACTGGAATTTTAGCAGTATGCTTTAAATGCCTAAAGGGGATGATATACATAATTTCAATAAGCTGGTGATATTGTAGAGCTTGAATTGAAAAGTGATTCACTCCTGATGCTTTTACTGTACAACACACTGCTGACAAATCAGACACAAAAGAATTTGTAATTCAAATCAAAACTTGTTTCAGATAAAAGACACACTTTATTGTTGCTGAAATCTGAAGATTGGTAGTTTAGCTATGACAAACAAGCCAGATCGTGTTGTGAAACATAAGCAACAGATCTTAAATAAATGATTAAATCATGCTAGGTATTCTTGGTTCCATAACAGGAGTGAGGGGGAAAGGGGAGGCAAGGGAGCAGATGTGCATTTAGAAAGCATATGTTGCCACCAACATGCCCCCAGGATAGAAAAGGCTGAGAAATTCAAGCAGGCCTAATTGAACATCAAAAGGAAAACATCTAATATCAAAGAGTTCTCTTCTCTGTCCTTACTATCTGTCAAGTCGACAGCAGCAGAGGAATTTGAGGGTGAAGTAAGCATCATCATGCACTATCAGGGAGTTTCTGGGTTTTGCTGGTAGATTCTCTGCTGATACTATGATTGCAGCCTAAATAGTAGAAAGGCATCCTAATCCCCAAATGCTTGACCATTTAGTTTTCATTTAAATATTAGTTTCAGACAGAAGAATTATATGGATATTACTGTCCTTTACTCATCTTAATCTATAAATCCAAACCGTGTGTTTAGTGGACTGTTTAAGGAAACTCTGGTTCAGTGTTTTTTACAGAATCACAGGATCATGTAGGCTGACAGGGACATCTGGGGGCTATCTGGCCCAACCTCCACTTCAAAGGAGGTCCAGTTAGAGCAGGTAGCTCAGGGCCTTGTCCTGTCAACTTTTGAACAACTCCAGAGATGGAGATTTCACAACCTCTCTGGGCACCTCTTCCACTTTTGACCACTCTTATGGTGAAAAAGATTGTATCAAGTCAGAATTTCTCTTGTCCCTGTTGCCTTTCATCCTTCCACTGTGCCCCTCTGAGAAGAGTCTGGCACCATCTTTTTTATGGCCTCTGATCAGGTAATTGTAGGCAGCAATTAGGTCTCTCCTGAGCCATTCCTTCTCCAGACTGAACAAACCTAAGTCTCTCAGCCTCTCTTCATACATCATGTGTTCCAGCCACCTGTCTATATTGAAATCCCTGTGCTGGACTTGTTCTAGTCTCATTCTTGTACTGCGGAACCCAAAACAGGCCACAGTACTTCAGATGTTGTCTCATCAGTGTCTGAATAGAGAAGGACCACCTTATTTGACCTGCTGGCTGCACCCCACCATGTCGTTGGCCTTCTTAACCTCAGGGCACACTGCTGCCTCAGGTTCAACTTGCTGTCCACCTGGACACCTAGCCACCTAGGCCAGCCAGGCCCCAGCCTGTCCTGCTGCATTGCACCTATTCCACCTCAGGTGCAGGACTTTTTTTTTGCCTGTGTTGAACTTCATGAGGTGCCTAGCACATTTCCGCAGTCTGTCTAAGTTCATCTGAACGAACCTGCCCTCCCTCCCTCCTACAGACTGCTCCCTCCAGTCAGATGTCAGCAGACTTGCTGAGTGCACTCTGTGCCACTGTCCAGGTGGTTAATAAAGATGCTGAATAGTATTGTCCCCATTATGATCCCTGAGGGTCACAACTAGTAAACTGCTATCAGTTGGACTTTGTACTGCTGATCACAGCCTTCGAGCCCAACAGTTCAGCCAATTTCCCACATGCCTTGTCATCCACTTTTCCAGTCCATAACTCACCAGTTTAACTATATGGATACTATAAAAGACCATGTTGAAAGCCTTGTTAAAGTCAAGGTAAAGAGTATCCACTCCTCATCCACACTGCCAGTCGTCTCACCAGAGAAGGTAATCAGGTTGGTCAGGCACAATCTGCCCTCAGTAAATCCATGCTGGCTGTTTCCAGTCACCTCCTCGTCCTTCATGTCAATGGAAATGACTTCCAGGCAGATTTGTTCCATAACCTTTCCAAGCACTCTGTCAGGCTGACCAGTTCGTAGTTCCCTGGATCTTCCTTCTTGCCTATCACCATGACTTTTCAAAGCAGTGCAGTGACATCAGCCAGCTCCTTCAGCATCCCTGAACGCATCCCATCTGGTCCCATGGACCATTTTGTTGTTCCTGTCATCCAAATGGGGGCATTCTTCACTCTCAAAAGGCAGAATTTTAGTAACTCTCCAAAATTCACTCTGTAGGCATAGTACGTGGATAATCAGTAGCATTGTGCATTGTCTTGACTCCTTGTTGAGAAGCATAATGATGCAACATGTCATTCCATACCCACACAGCTTGTGACCAACCAGCTACAATTAGCTAAAATTTGGAGCCTAATTCATTTTGCCTCATTTATACCTATTTTGGTTCATCACAGCTTCTGCAGAGCACTAGCATCTTATTTTATTTATTTATGTGCCCTAAAGCAAAAGTTGCAGGAGTACATTCACAAAAGGACGAAGGGGGACCAAGACCTGCTAAGTATCTATGTCCAAAGTTCAGATCTCCAAAATTCCTGCTTACTTTCAACCTTCTAAAATCACCAGTCTTCATGAACACGTATTCATAGGAACATACAAGCCACTTCTGGGTGTACTGAAAAAAACCCTAAGGGGGACAGTGCCAAGCAGAAAACTAAAAACTTACTTCAACAAACAAGGAATGTCCCAATTGTCTCCATTTCCAGATACAATTCAGGGTGTGCAGCACGCTTCACAAAACACAGCTTGTTCCCTGTTACCCAGAATTTTGGTGATTAAAACTCTCATGCAAAATGGGAATTAGACAGATTACTTTTCCTCTTTTGCCTGAGGGAACCAAAACCGCATATGTCCCTCTTGCCAGAGGTTTGTCTGGCCTATTCTTAAACCCCTACGAGGGTAGAATTCCCTTTACTTCTCAAGGCTTTACTGCTTTACTGCTTCACAGTTCTCCATATTGTCTTTTCACCTTTCTTATTACAATTTAAACTTGTAACTTCTTTTCCTTTCCAGAACAGACATGGAGAATAATGTGCTTACTGCCCAGCCTTTCCTCAGTAGCAACGTAAGATCTGCTTTGATCTGCAGTGTTTGATGTGAAAGATTAGAGGTGTATGTCTTCAACAGGATCCCAAACGATGAAGATGCCTCTGTACTTTGCAGTCATGAACAGCTCACCCAGGTCTGTGTAACTATAATGTCTCTCTCACATCACAGTTTTTCACTGTTTTGAAAATAAAATCTTCCAAGAGCCTGAGCACTCAAAAAAGCTGCTGAAGTATTTGGTGCCCTTATTACAGATCACTGCTTTCTGAATCACAATAATTGGACTCTCTCATCTCCTCCTACAGGGAAAACACATTTTGGTGAAGTCCCCCTGTGAGATTTTTTCAGCTCTATTCACTGAAACTTTCACTGGCACAAAGAGAATTGCCAAAGATGAAGGTCAGATGAAAAACAGCATTTAAAAGAAAAATACATACACAAAAGGTTCAGGATCCTCTGACATTCCCCTTTGAAAGAGTCACATTTGACTCACTATGAATGTTAGCAAAACATGCCTAGTTACAACGAATAGTAAATACCCTGTTTGTAGTTGACCTGGAAGTACAATAGATTTTGGAGTGTTAGGAAGAAAGTAGCATTAAATGGTGCCGGAGTTAAATACTTTACTGCAATGGCCTGAATTGAATGTGACCCAGCGAGGCTTTGTCAGGACCCTCATGTTTTTGCTATTACAAGGCTACTCTTGTGCATGACATTCGCACAGTTTGAGAGCCTCGCTATCCAAAAAAGCGGCCTGTAAGCCCCCGCATTTGCATTCTGCAGCGGACTTGCTTTTAACACTAACTGGAGAAGCAGGTGTCTTAACAACAGGAATGTCTCAATGAGCGCAGGTGTCATTAAAACACGGCTGGTTCTTCTTTAGACAGAGAGAGATGCATACGGGCAGGAGGCGAGGAAGACAGCACTTGAGCAGGACAGGAGGGAAGGACAGGAGGGTGACAAACCAGTGAAGGTCTCCTCCGGCTTAAGCATTACATGAATATCAGTATCATTTCCCTTGGCTTCTGTCCACCTTTAGCCTCTTAAGATTGCCACCTAGCAGAAAAGCAGGGAAAATGTTACTAAATGCTGTGAAGTACACTAGCCTGCGTCTGTTTCTGAAGGTGCTCAAGTGTTTTTTTTTTTTTTAATCTCTGATTTCTTTGAATCCCAGCACTCCAGCAATGGCACTGAAATGTATTTACTTTTGCTGGGGTTTGTGGACAGTTGGCAGCAATTCTGTTCAGCTCTCCCAACCTCCCTCTTGTTATCCAGTTTAAATTCCCTTTGAAGTCACTAAATGAAAATAAAATAACAATGGATTTTAAAATGAAGCCAAGCACTATGGTGATGTAGAAGGATGAGCAGGATCCAGGTCCTGATTTAATTAAAAAAGTGAGGAAGAGTTTAGCAGACTTAAAGACTTCAACAGTCACAAATTCGAAGTGAGGCAGTGTCCCCAGGAGGAAAAAAAAAATTGCAAAAGGGATAAAAATCCTTTAGTAAATGAGGCTAATGAAGAAATAGATGTTGACAACTTATGAAAAATCAGCATGCATCTAATAAGAAAGTGGAAAAAGGATTTACAACGATAAGCCAAATAATGTAGTTTACGTAGGCACCAGGCACAACCGGCCGGTTTGGACGGTCGGGCCGCAGGGCGCCGCTGCGGGCGTAGGCCGCGAGCTGCTCCGCGCCGGTCGCAGCCGGTCACAGCCAGTCGCAGCCAGTCGGAGGCAGCGCGAGGGCGCCGCGCCTCGGCCGCTCGGAGGCCGCCCGGGGCCGCTGCGGGGGCGCGTTGGAGAGAGGGCGGCGGCCGCGGGGCGGGCGGGAGGCGGTGCCGGGGCCGCGGCCGGAGGCGGCTCGGGGCAGGAGGGAGGCGCTCCGGGAGGGGCGGCGGCAGGAGCCCGCAGCGGTGCAGGGGGCGGGGCGCGGGGCGGCGGCAGGAGGCCGTTAGGCGCCGCCCGTCGCCTCCGCGAGGCCTCGGCAGGGCCCGAGCGTAACCGGCGGCGAGAGGAGGGGAGCGGGGCCGGGAGGGGAGGAGAGGTGCCGCTGGAGCTGAGCCGGGGCGAGGGGGCCCCGGTGTTCCCCGAGGGTCTCCTTGGCTGTTTATGGCCTCTTTTTTCCCAATAGCTGAATCAGTAATCAAAAGTTCGTGTTAATTGGCAATAAATGAAGTTAAGTGACATTCCCAGGGTCAAGACTGTTTTTGCCCATCGTAGCATAGTAGAGCTCCACTTCACTCTCTATCAGAAACTGTTCATAATGGAGAGGAGATGCTGTCTTTAGGGTGTCCACCCTTTTATTTCTTGCCTCTTCTGCTAATAATAAAGTCTCGGAGATTTCTTTCAAGATACTTGCTATAGAAAATCAATTAACTGCCTTATTGAATGCTCCCAGTAAAGACACTCCATACACATCCTGTTAAGGGCCAAGGCAGTGGGCCAGGCATTGCTCTCATGCCTACAATCCCACTGAAGGAAATCACTTTACACAGTTTGAATTTGAATAACGGTGCTGTTTGTCCAAGTCAGCGTATGTTTTTCCTAGAGGCTGGTGCTGGAGCAACAATAATTTGAATGGGTTAAAACTGTGATCCTGCCTGAATGCAGTTTTGGAACAATCCTATTTAGAAGTAGGATGCTGACCACAACTTAGTAGTCAGTGTAGAGCTGAACAAACTTTCTTATGATTCAATTGTAGGAGGTTCAATGAAACATCCAAAGTTTTAGCTGTTTATCAATGTTGAATAAACCTCTGAAAAGCTTAAAGGTCTCCTATCTCTATTTCATACCTGCAAAGTATGCATATGCAACAGTTGCATATCTTAATTATACCAGCAGGGAGACAGCAAGTTTATGACAGTGCCTAGAAGAAACACGAATGCCCATGGCATTTACACAGAAGAGAATAAAAGGTAGCATGCAAAGATGTTTTCTTTTTACTGGTTACTCTTTGTACCTTGAGCACGCCGGTGTGTGGTGCAGCGCGTGGAAATGCATTTTTAAGGTGATAATCAGTTTAATGTCTTTTAGTGTTCTTAATTACCTTCTTTTAAGGGTTTTGGTGTGTTTCAGCTTGGACAAATAATGTCTGCAAAGTCCTGCTTGCTTTTCTTCTCCTTGTCTGGTATCCTGTGAGGATGTTTTGCAGATTCCCAGCCCCGGCTCCTCTGCTGTCACAGGCTGGCAGTCACTGCTGAGAGCACATGTAGCAAGAGACTGATTAATATTGACCGCAGGTAGCGCTCCCTGCTGCACCACCGCTGCGGAGGCTTTGACAGTTCCATGACCCTCGTCCCCGCACCATCCCCTCCCTCCAGCTCCTTCCACTTCTGCTACTTGAACAAAACATCACATCAGCATTGTTTACTGCAGGAACTAGGCCAAGGAAGTCATAACAAGACAATAGACATATAATCTGATAACCTTGTTAGCTTGGTTGAATCAGAGCTCCTAACAAGTAGAAGAGTTTAGTGAAGTGGAATAAAAATATTACAATATTTGTTGTCAATGGCCTTTCAGCTCTGTCTTTGAAAACGTAGCATTTCTTGTGCTTTTATTTAAGATTAAAACTAGGCTCAAGGACGCTAAACAAAATGACATGAACAAGGTCAGACATGACTTTTAAAAAAAACCTAAACCCACAACAAATGCTAACTAGAACAGGCAGGCAGACTTCTTCATTATGTTCAAAAAGCAGCAAGTAAAAGTGTGTAAAAAGGTATGAATTTACCATTCCAAAAATCACTGCATAATAACAATCTACAACGTGCTGTTCCATATGTTCTTGGGTCTAAGCTGTGACAGTGCCAAAAATCATAAATGAAGTGCAACATATATTAGCACTGTCAGATTAGCAATTTTAGAACAAATTTGTGACCCCAGTCAACTCAAAGCAGGCCCAGCATCATGCCCTGCTCCTCTGGGAAAGCAGTTTAAACTTCCCAAATACCTCCCTTCCCATGGCAGTGCCCCTGTATTGGCTGCTACCCCATAGCAGGAGAGAAGTGAGAAATTTAGGAAAGAACGAAGCTGCAGCTACCCAGAATATACCTTTCTTGTGCTCCTAACACGCTTTTTTAAGCTGCGTGTACTAACAGTAAATTACAGTCTTGCCCTTTATATTTCCTAATCCAATATATTTTTTTGTTTTCTGTTTCAAAAGTGCTACCTAGTTAACAAGCAACAACTCATAAATCTGACAAACGTTTGTTTCGTTTAATGTGCCACTCTTAATTTTTTTTGCAGTAACTGGTGTTACTGAAAATCATTATGTTTTTCCTTGTCTGTAACTGTTAATTTTCTCTCCCTTTATTACCTAATCAAATGATTGTATCTTTCATTTTAAAGCATTCTGGGTTAAAGTTCATTAAAGACGTCTTGTAAATACTTGAGCAAAAAGTTGAATGCAGTAGTAAATAACGTTTATAATAGTTAAAAATGGAGAATTTGTTACCTGGAGTCTCAACTTTCTTTCTCTGGAGGACTAGAATATCACATGGGATAGGAATGCCATTTTGGTTGTACCATTTTCCAGATGCTAGAGAACAGTCGTAATGTGAGATGCTGTTTATTAAAGCATTTTTTTTTCTTTAATTAAGGGAATGAAAATGAAAAATTAAACTGGTAACATCTGTTCTATTTTAGGCAAGATAAGCAGACAAAAATTTACCGTATGTAAATAGTTGGAAAAAAACTTGCAACCCAGATTTGTTTGTTTTGCAGTATTTTTTGAAGTGTCGGTAGCGCCTAAAGAATAAACTGTTTTCAGGGGAATCTGCTGAGTGCTGGGCACTTCTGAAAATCAGGTCACTTGTCTAGGTGCCAGAAAATAGATTTAGGGACCTAACTTCAGGCAACCAGTCTTGCAAGTATGGTGAAGAATCAGTCTCGGGGAAACCTACTGCTAGATCTGTATGGTTACATCAGTGTAATTTTCAGGGTAGAAGCTCTTTTCCTAGAATAAGATGTCATGTTTATCTTAGGGGGGCACCTTCAGAGTTGATTTCTCTGGCAGAATACAGTTGCAGTTATGCTGATATGGCTGTGTGTTATTTCTGTTAGAACAACTAGTACAGTAAAACCATGAATTTTGAGTAAAAGAAGTTACATTCGTAAAATGCAGTTTTGGCAAAAATAAGTGTAACTCACTGGGAATACCTAGTGAGCATGAGTGCTTTGGAGATCACACTTCTTCCTACCTCAGACCGCATTAGCTGTGCTAGCGAGAACGTGTCTGCCCTGGAGCAGTGGAACAAGCTCCTCCGCGGCATTGGACAGGAAGGGGTTGAGGAGCTGTCAGGGCACCCAGGAGCCACAGATCAGGCTGGTTACATGGCCAGCAGGGGCAGGGAAAGAGCCTATACGCAGCTGGAAAATTGGAGGGAGAGCTAATGAGAATAACTGGGGAAAGAAACTGGAGCGCTCTTCTTTTCCCTGAACTTCTCTGATCCTTTGAGGAAAGGGGATATAAATTTCCTGGGAGGCTCTTTCAGAGGCAGCTTGTGCCTGTGCTTAAGAGAGGCCAAGTGATCATCCCCATCTCTGGTGGCTGCTCATAGCCAGGTGCCTAGAGAGGCTGTGAAATCTCCATCTGGGAGGCACTCCGACTGGCGCTGGATGCAGCCTGAGCGACCTGATCCACCAGCAGAACGAGTCTGCTTTAAGCAGGAGGTCAGAGCCAATGGCCTCCAGAGGCCCCTTTCGGTGTAATTTATTCTGGGACTGCGTAGTGAGCCAGCTCTTGGAGAAAGGAGGGAGTGAAGCAGTTAGTTCCCTCCTTCTTCCCTTCACCCCCATCTTAAGCAGGCTGCAGTGATGTGCAGGCAAATATTTAAGGCTCAGGAGATTATTCTGACCTATAAAAAGGCAATGACATAACAGATATTTTCCTTCCCATATTTCTTCCTCATCCTTGTAAACAATGCTATGATTTAGGTGCCTGAATACTCTTCACGTCTTTAAAAATCTCATTGTTTAAGAGTAATCTTTCAGTCTTCTTGTTTATGTCCAGTGGGATACTCAGAATTTTGTATGGGAAGTCCATTATTGAAGCCGTATTTCAAATCACAGAAGTGGGGGTTGCCAAGAAAAAGGGGAATTTTCCTAAAGTTTCTTGATTTTTTCTCCAAGATCACAAAATATTTTAACTGCTTTTAAAAATAAATATAGCATCTAAAAATTCAATATTGCTTCACTGACACTCACCTCATCTAAAACCTGTGAGGAGTTTGTTGCTATTCATGGCATCATGGCAAAAGGTTGTCCATTTTAATTTAAACTACTTTTCTTCTGTGTAATAGTATGTCTGTGGTCTTGAGAGGCATCCGATTATGCTGCAGTGCATGATAGGGATAGCATGACACAAATAAGAATTAGCACTAATTCCTGTTTTCTGTGCTTTTCCACAGCAATGTGAAAGCACGACTTACTGTGTAAGTGCTACGCTGTAGTTTAATGGGATTGTGGGGAATCACACTGTTTAACAGGGTTTCACTGTAGGCATCTTGAAACAACACCTTTCCTGGAGACTTAACTCATCAGAGTCCCTTGCACTGCAGTAAACAATTTTATAAAACATCTAAATATGCACTTTGCTGCAAATGTCAGGCTTTATATTTGAATTGCATAGCATCATGCTCCCTTTTCAAGCTATCATCATGGCTACAGCACTGTTCTGGCAATGCCGTGCCCAGTGTGTAAAGTATTAGGCACACTGTTCTCATTAGTAATGGCAGAAATGCATAATTCCTTAAGAAAGAACATTAATTACAAAAAAGGAGATTTCTATGAATAAAACGCAACCTCATGCTGAAAAAAGACTATCTTTAAAATAGTGAGTAGTATCTTATCATACCTTGTCAAACTATAATTTAAAATTTGTAGTTGCTGTTCATTTGTTTTTGCTGATTCTAGGCAGCATGTCCTTTATTAAACTTTTTTTTTTTATTAAGAAATTTATCATCTGTCCAACTGAGGCAATCTTAGAAGTTACTCTTTATTAGGGAAGGATAATGTTGTTTTCTGCTGCTAAGCAGGGCAAAAAATGCACTTGATTTTTTAATCATTTGTGTTTTTTTGTTGAACTTTTAGCTTCAGTTAAGAGAGTTTTTGAATGTCATGTACATAGCCACTTGTTTTTTCTTGCTCTTTCCTAATCTGTAGTAACCTGGGTTTGCAACCATGGCAGAGCTCTCCTCTTTCTCAACGCCAAACCACAGTTAGTTGAGTTGGAGACTGGGTGCATTCCTCTCTTGATTCTCCCTCTGCCCCGTTCCCAAAGCAATTTCCCCTGCAACCTGTCCTGGCTGGGCCAGGCTTTCCTAGCACAGAGTTGCTCAGCCTGAATCTCCATGTGCTTTTGCACAACAGTCCTCCTCTTCTGAAGATCAAGAACCCCTATTGCAGTCCTGATTCAGCAAACCATGTAAGCATGTGTTTAAAATGAGTGTTAACTGCTTACCTGATTTGCTGGTGTCTAGAACAGAAAGGATGAAATTTCCATACTAGTAAATAACCTTTCGAATAATAGCGCTAGAGATCTGTCTGAAACCATGCAATTGCTTACTTAGTTTTTGCTGCTCAAAGATGTGCTCTGAGTATTGTACAACTGTGCTCCAAAACCTTGTAAAATATAAGAGTTTTTAGTTCTGCTAATGATACATGGTATGTAAGATTAATGTTTAGATAGCTTTTAATTCCCTGAAATTTCTATTGAGACAGTATCATTTTTCACTGAAGTATATTCAATAGTATCAAAAGTGTCACCTTTTAGAAAAATGCTGTAGAATTAAGAAGAAAATGAGCATTTTTTCAAATAATTCTTTAATAGAGCTACAATGTTCTATGATACTGTAGTAGATATATTAAACTTACAGAGATAATTATTTATTATCCACTTCAATACTATTTGACATTATTCTCTGTTTAATGCTAGCAGAGAAAACAGGATTCTTCATTTCTGTCCTCTTTTTTCCAGTTAGGGGAGATGTGTACTGAAACAGTATACCTGTGATTTTCATGAATTATCTCATACTGTATTCTCCAGTACTTGCAAGTCCTGTGTAATTTGAGGAGATTGCTACTTGTTCAAGGTGAAACTTTGAATAAAATAGCATTTGCTGTGTCCTTGTTTAATGAGCTACGGTTGATTTGTTAATTAGCATCCCAATGATTTCAGGTGAAATAACAAAAGTTTATTTTCAGCCTTGAATAGAGTTATTAAGGAGAACATTTTAGAGTTGCTTCACATATTTGCATTTAATTAACATATGTCCACTGCTGGGTGTCTGATCCCTGCTGGACTTCAGAAGGGTGCTGAGCACCCACACGTCCCTGCAGATCTAAGGAGAAGCTGAGGATTCTTCATACCTGCTTTGATGGCTCAAGACGAGCAGGTTGATTTTGTCACCATCTCTGTAAGTGATAACTTATCCTTCTCAGGAAGCATGTAAATAAAATGTTTCCCCCAGTAGCCATTTGCCCAGTTGATCGTGTTTAGCAGGGCACTGATTTTTTGTGGTGTCTCCTGGACATTTCTTCCCATCATTTTAGTCTAAAATAAAGAAACAGGCAGCCCAGAATTAGCTCAGATTTCACACAGGACTCTGCCCCATTTGATAAGCAGATAGATGCTACTTGTGTCATTAACAGTCAGAGAAACCAGTGACAGCTTTTGGCACTATTCCTCACCCTAGTCTGTGCAATGTCATGGGTATTTCGGCTTAAAATGATTACAGCAAGCTTGATCATATCCTCCTTTGTCAATTTACTACGTTGCCTTCCTGCATGCTTCTCCGGATACTGCTTTGTACCTCTTGCATGCCTCAGTCTCACAATGGTCTGTTTTCCCACCTAGATGCCTTCCCATCTTAAGCCATTTAACTTCCACTTTTATTTGCATCCTCAGTTCCTCTGCACTTGTCGATGTGATTCTGAACTCTAGATCCACACTCATCTGACATTTTCTTTACTCTGCTTGCTGGAAATTGACCTCAGCTGCTGCTACAGATGTCACATAACAACGTAGTCTTTTTTTTGGATAGTATACAAACAGTCTTTGGGCACACCTGGAAAATAGCATAGAGCCTTCTGTCTCACTGATAATAATGCTGCTGGCTTCCAAATGTGGAAAATAAAGTAGATTTGCTCTCCCCATGGAGGAATGCTTTTAGGATTCTTTTGTTTTATGGAAATCTGTCCCTGGTAGAAGCTGTTCCATCTGGAGGTACCTCTATATATACACTTTATATATGGGCACCCACATAACATGGCAGCTCTATTGAAGCATAAAGAAGAACAAGTTACTCCATCTGAGCTGCAAATGGTTCATAATTGCTATGTCTGCATACTGCCCCATAGCAAAGCATAGGGGGCAATAGGAAGTGATCTGTAGAGTGAAACCATTAGAGCTGAAGACCTGGGGTTCACCCTCTCCAAGTGCAGGGCGTGCTTACTTCAGACTAACTCTAGTCTAGTCCATTATAATGCCTATTATTGGCTGGAGCACAGTAGGTGTGCTCCTGGGCCTCATCTTTGGGTTTGGTTTCATCTGAAAGGAATCCAGCTCACAGACTCTGAGACTGCTCCGTGATGCAAACAAAGGACTCCAAGTTAAATGCTAATTTAGACACATTCAATAGGTATGATGAAAGAGGACTTTCACTCTCAGTTCTTTGCCTTTTACTCTCCTAGCAACATGAGTTCCTAAATTAAAGTTTAGACTGTAGCACCAGAGGACATGCATTTTCTGCACTGTGAACACGCTACTTTAATTTTCCTAGCTTTGAAAATACTTGACTTGTCACTTGCTTGTCCTTTCAGGGTGATCCATCCAACAGGAAAAGGATAAAAGTGAACAGATTAAAGCTAAGAAATCTATTTGTAAATCTTCTGATTAATTGAGGGGCTACTAAGAAGTTTATCAAAACTGGTCTTGGGCATACGCAATTGTGCTATATCCCACATTGAAAGGGAATCAGCAGTGTCTGCTGGCCACCTCGTTTTCATTCTAATGGCCAGGGACTGGGGTTCAAGCCAAGATATGACTTGTTTGAGCATTAGCAGGAAATCAGTTTTTTGCTTCCATCACCCCTTTCCTCAGGATCCCCTCATTTGGATCTGCAGTGGACACCACTGAAACAAAATACCAGTGAAGGAGCAGGGTCTACCTGGTAACCCGAGGAACAGCTTGGCTTGTAGTTGCAGAGAGACATCTGTGCTCGCTGGTGTCCCACTCACTCTCTCCTTGTCTCTCACTAGGAGAGACAATGTAACGTATACACTAAATTTTATAGCCTCAGTGAGGGTTTTACTGACACAAACTCTCTAGGAGAATGTCTTCCAATGAATTTCCCTAAATCCTTATAAGCAGGCTAAGAAATCTGAATGAAATTAAATTTGAGGTGAATAATGAACAAAGCATTACCTTCCCCAAAGAAATATGGGGAAGTGCAAAGAAACTGGCACTACACAATATGGGACTAGGTGCTTTTTACATCGTACAAAAGTTTGGACTGTGCTAGCCACGTACTAGAGTTGTGTTTGCCAATGAATATTCCTCCAAAATTACCAGATTTGCCACAGCCTCTCCAGCATGGTTTAACATTAAACAAAGGCAACAGATGTTTCTACTTTCCATTAGGAAATGCCTAAAATTAAGTATTGAAAATGGAGCACAGTAAAGACTCTTAACTTTTAACCTGTTATTGAATCTATACCTCTCTTTTATTAAGCTGAAGATTTCTTTGCCCAATAGTGTCCTCTGCTACTTTTTTGAATATAATACACAGTTTTCCTGTGTAATGAAAGGAGGTTAAGGTAGGCTGAAAGACAGTTTCTAATCTCTTTGTCTTTGCATTAGTGAAATATTAAGTGTAAAAATTATCAGTTTGAAGTAGAAGAAATTCTTATGTAGAGATAAAAAGCAAAGTCTCCTCAATGAACCAGCTGGGTTTGTTGCTGTTTTCTTCCACCATCCAGTGCTGTTTGGTATTTATTCACACAGATAATCTTTACTGAAATCTGTCACTTTTAAATTAAAAAAAAGTGATACTTTCAGTTTTCATTTGGGGAAAATGCATGGCTTACACTTTCTAAACAGACAATTATTTTTAAAACGTTTATAATGAATCCTAGATATTTATGCTACAGATTAAAAATGTAAACCAAGATTTAGAAAAAGAATCTCCTGTGTTAAGGATCTGAAATATATATTTAGAAATACAAGTGCTTCCACTGTCAAAAGTTAAAAGTAGCAAGAACCTGTAATCAGCTTCCAACAAGTGGATTGGGAGGTTTATCTAGAGGGGCCTTTAGTGAAAAAAACTTGGCTTATAGTTAAAGCAATCCATTCTTCTGTGGTAGAGAAGTAAAAGTGATCTTATCTGGAATATCGAGTCTCTTACTTAAACTGATAAAAATTACTACTATTGTTGTTATTGCTATATAGTATCTTATTATTGCAGTTATTTCAATTACACAGTTATTATGATACAGTATAATAGCAGCCATAATAACAGGAAGAACAATGTTCATATCTTGCAGCAGTTACAATGATGTTGCCTAATATCTAAGAAACAAATAAGACAAGTATTCCTTATAAACCATTTTAGGCACCTACCACAGCCAACGTCATTGGAGGCAAAGCTCGTTCTCTCCGACTGTAGATGGGGCAGAGGGTAGTCCAGAGCACAGGTGTGGAGTCACTCTCGGAGGAGCCTCAGGAGATGATCATGCTAATTTAGCCGGCTGCATTAGATGCCTACAGTTGGCTGATGTGAAAAACCCTCTTAGTCACCACGTGAGAGACCAATTGGAGTGAGAGGAGTTTGGGGTGTCAATAACAGAACGAGGGCAGGGAGGAGAAGGAGCCACCATGAGCAGTGGCTGCCCAGTGAGTCAGGGTCAGCAGACAGCGATGCAGGAGCCAGCGGGAGCTGGACACTCACTAGGGGAGCCGGGATGATAGGTGAGTGAATGCAGCATTGTGATGTGTGGGAGAACAAAATCTCCAAGGAAAAGCCACGAACGGGTCATCTCTGCATCCTATTAGGACAGCAGGTAATAAAAATGACATCTTCTCTCACCCCAGTGAACAGAGAAAGAAAAGGGAGATCCCTCTGAGCAACGAATGCAGAAGTCTTTATTTTGTGGCTGTCGTAGAGGCATCTGGGAACAAGTAGGTTTCTTCCTAAGGGTGAAAAGAAACAAAAGATAAATAAAATGTGATTTTAAAAATTACTTTAAGGCAAATTTCAAGTATGTCTTTATTAATGTAATGTTTGACTGTTGATGATTGGCAACCCTGTATCATATTCCTCAATAGTCTCTCTTCCTTGAAATAGCATAGAAGAGAGTTTGCTGCAGTCTGTAAAGCCATAGAATAACTATTCACACAGCTGAAATACAGCTGCAAATCAGGGTTCCTTTCCCGCCTCACGGTTACCCTTTTCTCAAGAGATTTCATATAAAACATGTAGAAGGTAGGTAAGGGACCTTTGAGTGTAAAGAGACTAAAGTAATTCCTGAAAATCCCAAATTCTGTTATATTTTATCATTCAAGTAGCCTTGAAAAAAAAATTAAATCTAATTAGATGAAACTCAGTAAACAAGTGTTTTTATAACATGGTAAAAAATATCCTGTTTTACCCTTGTATATACAGATTTTGTTGTTATTATTATCTAGCAAGTATGTCAAGGACACACATGCAATGAACTTTCATACTAAAGGGGAATTCTTTTTAAAAAACAGGCAAGTGAACTGGATTTTCATACAAAAGTCACTGAGGTTTATCTAGTGTGTGATGTTGCTGTGTGATGCTCAACAGCATGTATTAAGCAATAAGATGTGACACAGAGCACAGTTTTGAAGGTTAAAATATGACTAAAGGTACATTATGAGTCACAAGGCTGAGGGAATAGAGATTTCAGTCTGTGGAGCAAGGCAGTCTTCTCCTGAAAATGGACTGCCTGAAGTGACTTACGATTATTGTATCAATACAGAGCAAATGTAACTATGAATCTACATTTCTCAAGTGTCTTTGTTACCTGGTTGGAGGTGAGCATGGACAAGGGAGGCAATTGCCTTATGTCTCTGAAGATCCGGCCCAGTCTCACGCCATTATGACAAACATTTGCTTTGACAACTGAATTGGGAGCATTTCATGGCTAGAGATTTCCATAGCTGTGCCTTACACCGCAGTAAAGCTCCATGAGAAAGCTAGGCTAAGCTTAGCGGAAACACAGCCGCTAAAGCTCCCGGGTAGCTTCATCCCCAGAAGCACATGCACAACATGGCATGACTTCCCACTTGCATCCAGCTAGGGTTTCAAGCCCCCTGGCACTGCCCCCTGAAGCCCTTCAAGTGGATCAGCCAGCCAGGTAGTAAGTGCTGGTGCCCATGCCCGCACGCTGCTGCTGCCAAGCACCCAGCAAGGAGAATGGGGCAACATGACTCACAGTCTCTGCAGCTCTCAGTTTGGTGGCTTTTACCTGCCATCACACAGTTTCTAGCTCGTGCTACTGTTGTAGTTTCAACATAAAGTTGCACTATCAGTAAAGTGGTCCAACACAGTCTGGACCTACATATTCACTGGGATCTGTAGATTTTCGTTGTTAACTTCTGAAAAATTTCTAAGTGTTTGAAATCTAACCAAATGGTTGGACATCTATTCATTGCTTAATCCCACTGGTAAGTGGGAACCTCATGCTCTGCCCCATATTTTCAGGTATTAAATAAATCATATTCTATTGGAAGCAAGTTAGTAGTTATTAATGTTTAGACAGTATTTTGAATATGTAAATTGCAAGAGAAATCATAAATGTTGGAGCAAGTTCATTTTCTGGCTTAAGATCTGGAACACCACCAAAGCTAAAGTCTTATTTTATTTCACTATAATGTAGGATTTATTACATTCCCTCATTAAAAAAAAAGCACCAACCTATCACTGAATTATAATCAAGAAGTTGTCAGTAAATGAAACATTCAGCTATAACTTAGGAATTCACAGGTACTGAGTTTTTTCTCTTGAATCATGGCTTTTGAAAATACTCCTCTAAGTTCTAAATTGGTACAGGATTCTAATTAAGATATAGTGTCATATTTACTTCAATAATCTGAAATTCATTTTTAATTTCTCTGTGACTGGTATACATTCTGGAGTAAATAAATGGTTATTCTCTATTTCTAGAGTTGTCTTTATTTATAGAATTGTCAGTGTTGTGTTTTTTTACAAGAGCTGTAGGTTAATTCAAAGCTGAAACAGGCTCCCTGAGATACACACCACTTCAAAAGATAAGAAGTTGACACCTGCCCCATTCATGGATAGTCCTTCAAAAATAACATGAGTAGCTTCTGAGGGGAAATTTCTACTTATGATTAAGCAGCTTAAAGAAGCACTCTAAAAACTAAAACATAAAAAAAGGTTTTGCTGTACATAAGCCAGTGAAGGCCAGTTCAGGAAAGAAAAAAAACCTCTCTACCTGATTTTCATTGTTTTAAAGGTTAAAGATAAACGATGTACCGGCTAATTATTGTGCTTAGTACAGGCAGAAGTAATGACATATCCTAAACAGCACAGCAATAACCGCCTGTGAGGAAAGCTGATTCCCAGGCCTTGTTCCAGCAATCTAATGTTGGCAAACTGGTCAAAGCATCCTTTAAATGGCAATGAATTTCCCTCACAGATACTAGCTCTTGCGTAGGAAACCCAGACCTGGTGCCTTCAACTTTTTCCCAAAAATGCGAACATCTGCTCCCCCACAATGTGAATATCTAATCCTGCACAGTAATATAGAAATCAAATCTATAAAGTTTGATGATCTTTGTTCTTTTCTTCCTGTGATCAGTTGACTTTCCCTTTAAGTGCACAGTCACAGCTGGAGTCCGCAATGCACCACTTGTTAGGCTGCTTTGAGGAAAAGGCCTCAGGCTCCTCTTACCCACCCCTCTGGTTAGGAGCTTATTTTACCTTCAAGAACATGCTACAGGGCATTTACAGTTTTTCAGACAAAATGGTCATAGCTGAGCACTAGTTTGGTGATTAACAGTTAAAAGAAACAGAAGAGAGAAACAGTGAGCATAACAGTTCGTAGAAATATCTCCTACCTCTGCCTGCTTTTACCCCTGTAGTTGGGTATAATGGGGAAGATTATCTTAAAGACAGCTTATGCTTCAGATTCAATAAGATGCTTCCAGGCCTACCTGCTGATTTCCAGGAGATTTTCTGCCTTTCTTTCTCTTATTCATCGTGCTTCTCCTCTCATTGCTCTTGTCAATATCAGACATTTTGTGCTTAAAACTCATTATTATCTGTATTAGTTTTTCTTTGTCAATGTTCAGATGGTCAAGAAGAAAATGAAGCTGGCTATATATAGTAACATAGCATACAAGCCCCATATCCAACTATGAATGTGTAACTGTATTCCTAGTGGAAATTAAGCACTTTCTTCCTTAAATTTTTATTTATCTTCACAGTCAAACTTTTCTGAGCTCGAGAAATACCAGGTATGAGTGTGAATGTATGTTGTGTATGTGGTTTTGCTGGAACAGAGAAGAAGGTGAAGAATAACATATTAAAAACAGGTATGAAAAGTGTTCTCTGTGGCTCTATCTGAAGGCAGTGATCCCTGAGGAAACAGAGAATGACAGTTAGTAGCTGTCTTCCCATAAAAAGGCAAAAAGAGAAGAAAGTCTACTCTGTGCTGAACTGGGAGACCAGACATGGTCTATCATGGTCTGTCTGTTCAGGTGATGCCAGAAATCAGTGGCAGGAAGCATGAAACAGGAGGCCACCTTGCACATGCAAGTAAAGCTTTGAAGCATAGGGCAAAGACTGTCACTGGGCAGTGAATTGAATACATTGAAAAATTAGGGAAGGGTTTGGAAACAGACTGCATCAGTGTTTTGAGGTCCATAAAGATGTCCATTACAGACAAGACAATGCTGTGATATTTAATGTGTGATGAATAAACCTCTGGAAGGTTTTGTGCTATTTCTATGTAGTTGGCAAAAGGGAGCAAGTTCAGAAATTCTTTAACCACTTGCATATATGAAATTTCTCAAAGGTATGCATGTGCACTGACAAATGTTTATATGTGCACAAATTGAGAAAGCTTAAGTCATGAATTCCTGGATTTTATGTTTACCCATATAAAAGGGAGGAATCGTTTTTTACGTTGCAAGAATCACTGGGTGAACTCCATGACAGAAAATAAGAATCAATTGTAACGATGATCCATGCTACACAGTTTTTAAATTTGTTAGCTATCTTTCATTTTGTGGAAGTAGGATCAACATTGTTATTATATAGAGTCTTCAACCATTTGAGGAATGTATTTAATTTTCATACACCTCAAAATCAAATGCTCACATTAAGATTCTTTGAATTACTCAAATCACTAGAAATAGTTTCAGGACCTTCCTGTCTCTACAAACTGTTTCCTCCTGTATGAAATATAGACTTCAGGTATGTAGACTGTCTTCCAGTATTGTTTTTACAGATGCCATTAAAAGAATCCCTTTCTACTCTTTTTAGTATGTCCCTCTTTTTCATCCAAATATAATACAGGTCCTTTTTGCCATTAGGCTAACTTGATCCTTTAAATATTGCTGCTTCCAGAACACCCTTATAAGTATGGTCCTATATTCTTCACTCCTATGCCCTAGGGGTATTAAAACATACCTTCTTTGGTGATGAGCAATTTGAGGAATCCGGACAGCTTTCTATGAGTGTTCTGTCTCCTGTTATTATTTAAGCACTGCTTTCATCTTTGTGACACTGACAACCAATATCAGCAACGGTTTATATTTTCTTCCTAATGAAAACATTAAGTAGCGCAGGGGCAAACAGTCATCCCAGTAGAAAGCCTTGAGATAAACTTCTATTCAGTGATCATTTTCCATGCACAAGTACAGCTGGAAAGCCAGGCGTGGTTTTGTCCATTTAATGTGGACCCATATACCCATGTTATGTGGCATGATCTTAAACTCTGTTCTCCATCTTGTAAAGATATTGTTTCCGTTCTCTTTTGGAAAACAAATAAGGAGTGTATTAAACCCTCTCAAAGATTAGCTGGCTTGAAACAGAACATAAAATTGAAAAGTAACATAAGACAAAGACAAAAACAATATCTTTAAGGTCAAATCTATCCATTATCTGTATCATTCGACTATCTGCAGTATCTGTATCATCTGCAGTTTCATAACCTCCCCGTCCAAATATCATGAAATAAAATGTTTCTTATTGTATTTTTA
Source organism: Apteryx mantelli (assembly GCF_036417845.1). NCBI lineage: Eukaryota > Metazoa > Chordata > Aves > Apterygiformes > Apterygidae > Apteryx > Apteryx mantelli. The sequence continues at coordinate 92,703,295 of NC_089978.1, forward strand.
TGAAGTCAGGAATCTTTCAATAAAGAGGGCTCATCCTAAGGCAAGAGCCATTTGTTATGATACTTCCAAAGGTATGTATGTGTTCTGCTTTCATGTCTGAAGGAAGGAATAATGTAGACAGTGCTATGGTTATTGTAGTTACAATGCTATACAACCCAAAGGTAACTGGAGTATTAAAATGTATGCTACTTGTGGTGAAGGACAGTCTGTACCTTAGAATTTTTTAAGAACTGGTAATAATGAGGTTGTTTAAAAAAGATTAAAATTAAATGTGTATTTTTCTCTATTGTGCTGCATCTGGATTCTGTCAGAATGAATCTTGGTGATCTTGGTTTCAAGGTTTCCATTCTGTATGCTTTTAAACCAAGGTCAAGCAGTAGGCAGCACAGAGACCTTGAAGGTGTCATTGGCTAGAAATACATAAGCTTTATAGCTACACCACTAATTGTTTATCATTTATAGAAGGAAATATAGATGGGCAAAATGATATAGATAGAGATACTTTTTTAGCTGCATGCACACCAGAATGTTAAAAGACAGATGCATAAGATTATTTGGCAGTGTATGTGAGTATACATATATGTTTATATAAGGATATGAGTGAGTACAAATGTCTATATGGTAATAGGCATTTATACCTCTCTTTCTGTGTCCAGAATAATTTTTTTCTCCTTATGTGCTGTATTGCTCACACATACAGTCTAAGAAGCCAGAGAAATCTATGAAAGGAAAAATGATTTAACAAAGCTCTCTGTCTAGTGTGATTATAAACTACTATGTGTTTTTCCAAGGCTAACCTTGAGGTTGTTTCTTTTCATTAAAAATAAAGCCCTTGGGATGAGGCCTTACACCTGAGCAGACAGACACTTTTTCAGTGGAAAAAATTATTTTAGTAAATGGGAGAAAGATTCCCTATTGAGTTTTACCTTAATTTTATGATTGCCTTGAAAAAAAAGATACAACATTCTTGTATGCATGACTAGTAACTTATGTCTTCTCATATATTATCTTTATAATTTGAAATTATAGCAGAGTTTATAGGAATGGAAAATATATATTCAGGATAGATATCCTGTTCATCTAAGCCAGCTGTGACTTCTGAAAGGCAGCATGTACAGAGCTTTACATTTGTCATACAGAAACTGTACAGAATGACATGTGGGAATCCCAGTTAGGAGAAATATTTTCACATAAAGACAAACCTTCTGTTCCCAAATAACTCATCCTCCTCCCCTCCCATGCTACATAGGAGCAGTTATTTTTATATTTTTTATATTGTTATATCTTGACTCTGTTTTCCAGCCCCGGTATCTGCTGAAGTGCACTACAGGTCACCCTCTAACCATGCATTCGCATTTCTCTCCCATGTTGTGCCAAGGACAAAAAGGAGCCAGGGAGGCATCTGGACCCAGGAACTGGGAAATGCACTCTAGCCCCATGGGTAGATGTTTCCTTGAGCACCAGGGCACTGTCACTTTTAAGCTACATTAGCAAGTAATGTGAAAAAATAGGAGCAGATCTGCTGAATGAAACGGTTGGTGCTGAGTACATACCATAGGCATTTCAGAGGGGTATATGCCAGTCTAGCTTTAATCTGGTTTTATGGAATAAACACACATTAGCAGCTGGCACACGCCAGGAGAGCATCTGCTGGTTCACTTTTACCAAGGCATCTGGTTCGTGTCCTCCAACACCGTTCTGTGATGTGAAGCACAGAAAGCAGGGGAAAAAATGCAAACCCGATTCAAACTAAAATACTAATGTAGACACATGGTAATTTCATTGATGTGGCATGTTGGTGTACCGTGTCTGAATGGCTTTCTACAATTTCTGAGTCAAGCTGTGGAAAAGTATTCAGGCTTTGCAGATGTAGATTTTTTTCATTAGCAAAACATCCAGAGTTTGAAAGAACAACTGAGTTTGATTCATACAGTATACAACATTCTTATTCAAACTGCCACAAAAATATCAAATTACATTACTAAATTCAAAATTGGAAGAAAAGTTCCGTTACCAAACTTCCACCCCTTCTTTAATGTAGGATTGAAAAGGTCTGAATCCATCCATCAAAATCACCACTGATTTTGGCAAATCAAGTTTTCATATCTCGACATTCCCTGATCAGAAAATGCAAATTCTGAAAGGCCTTCTTTTTTTTTTAACCCCTTTAGGCCACCTTACAACAACTTTTCTTTCCCTTTCTTTGTTCCACTGTCTCCTCTCAAAAGGACTGTGCGAGATAAGGGTCACTTCCCTAAATTTCTCCTTGTACAGTATTCTGCATTTGCCCATTCAGTGATGTGCCACACTGCTGCAGTTTAGTGTGTTTCTTGGTTTCTCTGGGTTCTTCCTCTCACACAAGGACATTTTTCCCCTTTGCCCTCATTATTGCTTCCTGATTTTTTTTGCTTTACCTGTTTGCTCTTTGCTTTCCTCTCACTTCTCCACTGGAATAATGTTCCAATCCGAATAATATATGATGCCTGCATGAAGATGACAAAGGACATAGTCTGTGGACAGCCGTGACTTTTCTTTGCCCACTGTTGTCCTAGTATTGGTGTGGTGCTTCCCCTCCCAGCAGGCAGGCTTGTTAGCTTAAGGACACTGGTTCCCAGACAGCAGAGAGGACTTTCAGAGCAGCCTTAAGTCTACCTGGAGTAGACCATACCAGCCATGACATGTTACCTGCAAAAGCATGGGAGTTAATATGTCCCCTTAGTTCTATGTTTGTAGCCTTCAAAGGAGGTTAAAACAGCACATTTTGAATAACATTTGTTCTCTCCTTCCTCTTTTTCACAGCAGAGGTAAAGGCTGAGTCTCCTGTCTTTCCTAGGTCCCTTTCTATTTCTCTGGTAACATAACATAGTTATGAAGGACGTGACCTTCTCTGCCAGATGACAGGAGGCAGATCAGGCAAATCAGCTTTAATCAATCCCAGTCCAGCTCCATGTTTAAAGACTGCACGTGAAGTAATGCTGTGCTCCCAACATCTGGTTCATGAGATTAGGAATTTAGGAGCAGTCCTAGGACTTGTTTCATGGGAGGAAATGTGTATTTCTTTACGGATACTCCACAAAATAAAGGACACACTTTGCCTCTCCTGCTCTTCTGCACTAATTACAGCAATGCAGATGGGACTCCAGTTTATGGCTGGTACTGTGAAAATAAAATACGTTAGATCATGGTAAAGAAATAAAGGAAGGAATAAAAATTAGTTTTGGACAACCCTAAAGAAATATTTTTCAGTGTTTTTCCCAAAGTAAGAGCCTGAAAAAATTTCATTTGAGATCAGACATTTTCTTTCATTTTCAGGGTATATGCTTGTGGGATGTGTGTGTGTGTGTGTGTGTGCGCATGTATGTGTGCAAGAGAGAGAAAGAAAAAAAGAGGGAGGGATCCATTTAATCTCAAAACATCATTTGACACACAAACATCAGGATGTTTTATTTATATTCAGGTAGTACCATGAGGAGTGGAACTAATGAAACTTGGCTTCCAAAGGATTAACTTCCTATGAGTCTTATGACTAATAAGGTATTAGCTCCCACTGAAAGATTTCCTAGGTCTAGGACATGCATACTGTTTTCTCTGTGTATGGAGCCTCAAGTACTTGATTGATAAAAACTGAACATTTACTTCAGCCTTTTTTCAGGATGGGTCTGCACAGGGTTTTTTGTATCTACCCAGCTGCCCAACATGTTAAAATATAATATTTGAGATCCCTATAGCATGGTCAGTCTAAAATTTACAAACAGATTTAAGGTTATGGTGGGAGAAGAATGGGGTAAAAACAGTTTTAAAACAAAACAGCCTTTTGACATACTATTTGGAGAGGTGGGAAGGTTTGGAAGGCCAAACTACTAATGAAATTCAGTACATATTCACAAATTATTTTGATTGACCTATGGATGCATTTCAAAAGAATAATTTATTCATCTGAAAAATTCCATACAGCTCTATTTGTGATTTTGTAATTTCATGACTGGGCCCAATACTAGGACCTGCATCCCGTGCTGGTTTAGTGTCTCCTAATACAGTATGTGTTTGAAACCTTTGTATATTTTGTCCAAACTGAAGCATGATTTTGCATAAAATTCTTTACAAAGGAAAAACAACTTAAATAACATATTTTATCAGAAATGGCTTTTGAGCACTTCACAGGGAGCATGTCTAATCCCGGAGCTTTCTCTGCAGGCATTTCATTTTTACGCACCAACAGCATCTCTAATGGAAATGAGAGTCCTAGACTGCTACTTTTAAGGGGAGAGGATGGGAGGGGAGAATGAACACACATGGCAGTTTCATCAGCTGGAAGGCAAACAGGTTTATATAGGCTTTACAGAACTTTTTAAACCAATCCTTGAGCTTGTCCAGGTCTTGCCCCATTAACTGGGAGCGGACATATGACATCTGTGTTGCTTCAAGTGCTTTGGAATTTTCTGAGTATCAGCTCCACTGCTGCTAGCACTGCTCACAAATCGTCACACCTGTGGGGTCATCAGACTCCTGGATATGAATGTGAATGCTTCCAATGAATTAGATTTGTTGGGAAGACTGCCAGCTGGCGAACTTAAGGTGGGCCTGTGTCCTGATGAGCTTCAGTTCAGAAAAATTGCCCTGCTTCTGTTTCCTTTTTTTTCCTGCCAATTAGAGCAAATGCATTCCCTTTTTTAATTGTCTTTAATATCATCCCATGGACTAGCAGTGTGTCAAGGCTGCTGCATTCTGTAAAGAGAGTGAGAAGTTTCTTGTCAAAAGAACTGTCATAATTGTGAGTTATCCCAGCTTTTCTCCCTTCAGCAGGCAGCACCACTGCTATTCTTTCCAGGCTGAACTTCCCCTCTTCCCCTCGGTGGACTTTTCTTTTTCCAGGGTTGCTGTCTTCCGCTGCAGTATCTCCTTGTCTGCTCTATTTGTCTGTTGCTAAATTAAATTATGTTCGTTGATTAGCTGTAACATTAAGTAGCATGTTTATTAAATGTTTCCACTGTCATTAGCCTTTTTGTGCTTTCTCACAATCATACTGAAATAAATGGCAGTTTTGCCACCGAAATAAGTGAGAGCCCCACACATCTACGTCTGTATTATCATTTCTATTGTGGGAATTATAATTTCTGTTGAATTTCACTCTGTAAAACAAACTGCTGGATTTCTCTAGTGCAGGGGAAACAGTGAATGACTTAACTATGAACCACAGACCCATCTAGGCTGGTATCTGATGGTGCTGATGCATGGTGCGCAATTATGGCAGCTGAGTTGAGGCCAGGCAAAATTTAACCCGTGGTGATTAAATAAATATTTTTCTGGTGACATGTTATGTTGCATATGCATTCTGGTCTCTCAAAGTACACTAATAATAAAGGAACACTAATAATAAAAGAACTGTAGGATACTTCATTAAGTATTTAATTTCTCTAGAGTATTTAATTCAGGGCATTTTAATACTGTGTTTGGCCTGGCCTTGCCTTGCCTTGCCTCGCCTTGCCTTCCCTACCATTCCCTCCCCTTTCCTACTGCTCCTAAGCCCAATTTTTGGGGCACTGCACTTTTAACCTTTTTTCTAATTATGAAAGGAAATTTATTCTCATTCTTTGTTTCAAGAAACCATGTTGGAGTTCACAGACAAGAGCCTCAAAGCTGCGGAAGTAATCCTCTCCTGATTACTACTGTACATCCCTGAGCACCAGTCTGCCTCAAGAATATAGTCAGTGAACTAAAAGACACAAATGAAATTTTGCCTACCATTTGTCATTCCCAACATTTGGCATTTAAATGAGGTCATGTAAAATTTAAGCTGGAGTAAAAACTCTGTCTATATATCAAATATTCAAAAGATTAAATTTCCCCCATTTATTATATGGTCCTATGCATTTTATACTGTCCTTTTGTACAAATAATTTTGCTTTGTTTGCTTTGGGCCTCTGTTTTCTCATATAGTGTAATATAGTGGGGCAAAAAAAAAAGACAAAATGGAAAACATTAATATTCAAAGCAACAAGGAAATGTAAAAAAAAAAAAAAAAAAAAAAAACTTGAGTATTGGGACACTGAATTGTGCTGTGCATATTTTATCCCACCTGTATTTTACCGTGAGCTCTGTCCCCTGGTTCGCTCCCCAGGCAAGTAACAAGCTGCCCACCCACAAGTCCAGGAGCAGGTCCAAAGCCAGGAATTGGGTCACGAGCTGCATCCACCAGCATGGCAGAGCATCCCTAACTCTCCCTCTCCTCCAGCCCTTCCCACCTCCAAAGTACATCTTGATCCCCTGTTCTTCCTTGAAGAAAGACACCCCACAGAGCCCAGCCTACTCCCTAAGGCAATTCCCAGTTTGCAATGGCATTTTCTTTCTGCTGCCCTGCTGTACCACTCTCTGCAGGGCCTGGGTCCTTGAGGGCCAATTATTCTCTCTTAGCCTTTCTAGCAGCAAATCTCTGGAATCATCATTATTTCCAAATGCAGACAAGCATCTCTCTACTTATTTCCTTCTTTTCACATAGTGAAATGTATCCCTTTTATTACAAATAAATGCAAATATTTATTACCAATATGTGCACCCATTATTATTGCTCTCCTGATTAATGCTGTCTCTGAGGCATTGGCATGTGAAATACTGCTTATAGCATCTCCAAGTAGAAGGAAAACTGCTCCTAAAATGTTCTTTGCAGAGTTTAATACAAAGAACAAAAATAAATAATGTCAGGCCCTTGCCAGGATCTGCCCATTTCAAACTTTTCAATAGCACAAATCATTATTAATGAAGCACTTAACATTACACTCCCGACAGCATAGTATAAAAATTACTGCAGTCATCCAAAGGATAAGAAGAAACATGGCAGATAACTTCTGGAGGGGAAAGATTTACACTCTTTTAACAGAACTTTATGGGTTCAAGTTTACATTACAATAAAGGAAGGGGGAAATGTTTATCTCTTAAAAGCTTTTGGGGTAGACACTTGGAAGGAAATTGTATTTTATTTTTCAAATGAATGGAAGAGGGGCCAGAGAGCAAGGTCTCAGCAGTAGTGAAATCTGGTTTGCATCATCAGCTATTTTGATATAAAAAACTGTGGCTGGAGTCACAGGACATAGAGATTTACATTATAATGCAAAACAAAGTAAATTATATTATGTAGAGCCACATGTACACAGTTGTAATCACAGTTTGTTCCAAAAATAGCTGGTGGTGAGCTCAACAGCTGGTACCTAATGCTTGATTTCTTTATTATTTGTAAGACATTCTTTGTATTAAATTAGGTGTAGGAAATGAAGTTGAACTTGTATATCTGTAACACATGGATCAGATCAAAGATTCCTGTTTGTGATGTAGGATATGAGAAGAGTCCAGATGAGAGGCTGCGAAAAGCAAAAAGTTTCACCCATTTCTGCTCAAACCTATGGGAGCATTTCGGTGGAGTCAGGATAGCGGCCGAGCAGGGCCCAGTGATGGCGGGGCTGTGCCTTGTGGCACAGGTTACTCACTGTCCTAAGAGAGGGCTGCTCCGTCCAGACTGGGAAACTGGTTTTAAGCCAGGCCTGGGCCAAAGGGGAAGAAGAAAAAGTCTGTAGACAGTAACCAGTGTGTGGAATCAGAAAAAGGGTAGAAAGGAAGGAGGAAGCCTTTAGCAAAAAGCAAAATAAAATTTCAATGTCATATTACTGCTGCAATTATTTTTAACAGCATCAGCAGGGGAAAGGGTTGTCTTTGGTTTTGATTCACAGTGCATGTGACTGGAAACAAGACTTGTGTATTATGATGCCTTCCAGCCCCCAAAAAAGAAACAAACAAAACAAAAATTCTTCCTTAATGGTTCACACCACTTATTCTCAGTGAATGCAGAACCAGTTAACATGCATCAGAAATGAGAAGCTCTGCAGAGGGTATTGGGTTGTTTTCTCCCAAGGGAAATGGATGTTTGGAGGAAAACTGATACAATATCCTGTACAGAGGAAACAGTCTTGCAATCCTGGTCTTATAGCTGCTATGTTCTGAAATTCAACCTGTCAGGTTATTGGGAGGATCATCTGCCCTTCTCTTTGAATTCAATAGATTGTAATCAATCCCTACTCAGAATAAGATGCATTAAATCTATATATTTTCTCAAATTTAATTTAGTTCATTAAAAATTTGGGATTCCCTCTTGATTTATTAGCCAAAGTATTTATAAATTTAATCCTACTTTATTTTCTCTCCAAATACCTGTTCTATTTAAACCCTGGTTGCCTCATTTCACACTTCCTCAAAAGTTAGCATCCTTCGCTAACACATTTATATTACCATGTGCAAAGAACAGATTGTCTTTAGGTAAAGATCATAAAGATCTTAAAAAAAACTTCTCTGCTGTCTGTGTTCTATCCTATAGTTCTCTAGAGCATCACAGATTGTCCCAAATGCTTCGGCAATGCAAATAACAAACAGCAGTGAGAAAGGCAATAGAAAACTTAAGGTATGCACATGTTACTAACCAAGGACAGTGTTAAAGAAAGCTGGCCTAAAATGAAACTCCTGTTGTTCCTAGATCAATATTTTGCTGTTATCTGCACCACAAATGTATTTTAAGTATCTGTCACGTTTATAATCTTTATTACAGCACCCCAGTCCAGGAAAATCTGAATTAGTTTTGAGAATAAGATTCTAGAAAATTCATCATTAAAATGCCTTCCAGAAGTGAAAGCAAGTGCTGCTTTCCTTTGACCCATTAATTCTGCTCTCTATCCAAAATTGGTCAAGCATTCCTCCTGAATGATTTTTTTTTAATATAAATTAGAATTATTTAAGGATAATTGATGTCTAGAACACAGTAAACCTTAACATCTGTACAATCATCCTTCTGAAGTAAGACTGTGATTCTTCTGCCTACTATTTTGCTACATAAAGTTTTCATTTGTCCCATTTTCCTCCAGGATTCTTGATGGTTGCTGTGGGAAACCAAGACAATTCCGAGCTTCTGTTAAGCTGAAATGTGTCCCTGTGGTTATTAATTTTTTGAAATATAGGGCTTACGCTTGTCAGCCCAGAATGTGGAGAAGAGAGGGGTTACTGTGGAATGGGATAAATGCTGAGCACATAGGACTGCTGGAAACATACTAGCTATCATGGGGGGGAGATTTTCAAAGGCAAAAATAGGAGTTAAGTGCCATTGAACATTAGTGAGAGGCTGGTAGATGAGCATCTGTGTCTCTTTTGATTAACATAATGACACAGTGGGAAAGAACAAAAAATAATTTAGTCACTGGACACTTCTTTTTTTAAGCAGTCTCCAGAAACAGCCTCTTTATACTGAGATGAGTTATTCTAAGGGGTCACATTATTTTCTCTTTATCTTTTGGTTCTTCTTTCCACAGCTGAAAACCATCCACTTGATTCATCTGTCCATCTAAGCAGTACAGTCTGGGTGGAGCTGAGAAAGCAGTTTGCATCTAGAGAGTAAAAAACTTGACTGTTAAGGTAGTCCTCTCTAGTCTTACTGAATTTCTCTTCCACATGTTGAAGTTAATTTGTATCATACCTATTTCTGTACTCAGTGTCCACAGATCTCTTTTTCTAATATTTTGCTCTACTTAAAAAAGATAGTAGCCAAACTGGGCGCATTCACTGACACTGGTATTTCTATCATTGTGTCATCTTGACTCATTCCACCCTTGCTGTGGTCCATGGTAATTATATAGTGAAACATATTTTAAGAGAAATATCTGCTTGAGAATTGATTGTGGCCATTGTTGCTATTTGAGGCAGCCTATTTAGCCTGGAAGCACTCTGAAAACACAAATCATATTTTGAAATTCTTCCCTTTCTTCGATGTGTGACAGCTTGACTATTCAGTGAACCAGCTGAACACCTCCTGCGTAAAAAGCAGGCTGCACAAACCGAGTACATGATAACACACTGCCTGGGAGGTATTCAGGGACCAAACTGCACCTGCCTAAGCAGCTCCTGGTCAGTGCCTGTAAACCTGGTGAATGCAAAAAGCTGGAGCTTTGGCTTGAACACTGTAACTTGTAAGACTGAAGTAATGGCCCAGTTGTTGGGTTGGGACAACACAAAGCAAGGCCGTTCTGCAACCTCCGGCTGTCAGCATGCTGTGCAACCCAATGGGGTGTGGTTGTGCAGTTCTCTGAGCTGACATCCCACAAATCCCCCCACCCCATCACCGTCAACAGTGGCCAGGGCCATGGCTAAAACGTCCTCACTGACACACGAGGAGGTGAAAGAAAAGGCTGAGGTTTCATCTCTTCCTAGGCTGAACAAATAAAGTGCATGGTAAAACATCCTGATGAGACATTATCTTTGTAACTCTTGTGCAACATTTTGAGTTCTTTTTTTGGAAGGCAGATTCCAGACAGAAGTATTATTACCATTGTTACTGTTTATTATCTTCCATTTGATTTGAAGTGTAATGTATACACAAAGAAAAGCTAACTAACTCCTGGGAATAGATGGCCCTGGTTTATGATTGATGTTGAAAAGCAGTCATTAACATAGTGATAATTTGGGGAATCATTAACAAAGGTGATAGGCACCCTTGATAGCCTTGAGGAAGGATTCTATACAGCTCAGAAAGATCTTACATCACTTCCAGTCCCAGTGACATGAGTCATGCTCTGTCAGTATTATATTTTACTGTTATTAGTGGAAACGTTTCTGTGAAGACTGATTTTCAGTTAAATAGTAAATAGTGTACACATGTTGGCTAATGAAACCTAATGGTAATAGAAATAAAAACAGGGTGAAACAGCTAAACATACTGAAAGCTGCCTGAGAAGATCTTCATGCTTATAAATGTAAGCAAAAAGCAGGAACAGATGCGGTACCAGTAGGTAGTACAATGGATGCCATTACTGTTCGCTGCTGTTGTCAACAAACTCGGTGTGATGACACCCACAGAAGCTCCCAACAGGAAATGTTGCATAAAGAACTGTGATATCTTTTGTGTATTAACTCAAAGAGAAAAAAAATACGTTTGGTACATTCACTGGTAAGAAAAGAGAAACAGGAAACCCAGAGAAAAGGATCTGTTTGCTTTTTAACTCCTGACTTTTTAAATACAAACATTGAATTACAGAAAGGATCCTCATTAAGAGCTTAGTTCTCTGTATGCTCAAAAACCATCTCTCTAAGTAAGCAGTGCTAAAATTTACTAGAAAAGGTGAGGCAACTGAGCCATATTTTCTTCTCCCTAGAGCAGTCCAGCTGATACAGAGTACATAGACTAATGGCTTTCTATAATCTAGCAAACTCCTGTGGAGAAATTTCCTCTTTTCTGTAGCTGAATGTTCTTCAGTGGATGTCACTGTTTATCCACAGAAAAGGTAAAGATTAAGACAGCTACTTCCACCAAGCTTTTCACATGCCATTCTGCCGGTAATCTTCATTCCAAGCTGAGGAAACATTTCCAATGTTTTTCAGGTTTTGGGAAGTCTACTGAGATTTTCAGGATAGACAGATTAGAAAATCAAGGAGTTAATCACCATTTTAAAATCCCTTTTCAGCTGAGAGTGGTATGATTTAGTGCATAGGAGACTTTTGTTATTTTATTTTATTTTATTATGGCAATAATTGGTTTATTATGGCAATGGTTGATAATTTTATAATCTATGGCTATACCTTGGTTGGCAGTATCTGGCCTTCTTAATTCAAAACTCATCATCCTTGGTCTCAACAGCTAAAGCCCGGGTAACACATCCACAGTTTCCTATTAACACACCAAAGGTTCAGATATATATCTCATGTTAAGACAGGCAGATGTCCTCTCCCAGGTCATAAGGGTGCGAAATCCCAAGAAAAATCTGCTCACCAGCTATGCTGCATCACCCGTGCTGCACGCATAACTCCCCTGCTACCTCCCCTTTCCCAGTGCTTCTTCCAGCCCTACAAGCAAATGCCGGGTGTCTCCTGCTGGCTCCATGAGCCAACTCATCTTACTCCCTCCTTTTCTCTCCCTCTTTCATTTCCTAGATTTTCTGGGTTTTGCATAGTAAACTCATTTAGAAATAGAGTTTCTGGCTGCCTTGAGCGTAGAGCAACTAATGTAACGGCGAAGCAGTTCCCTGTGTAGTTCATGTTCAGAGCAGAGGGGAAATCCTGACCAAGCAGCCAGCTCCCACCACTGTCCTCGACAAACCCTGTGGAAATGACGAATACTTCCACAGGTTTTCTCTAAGAAATTTTGCCATGTTTTGCCAACTAGATATCTATTGAAAATCTCCTGAATGGATAAATATTCTTGGGGTCTTATTTGGCTGATAAATTTGTGGAAGAGGTTGTAGTACTAATGCTTGAGGCTGCATTGTTTCCTATAAATGCTTAATACCAGAATTTCTACTTTACAGTATCCTAATGGTGTTATTGCCTGTGTAGCAAGCTCAGTAACATATGAAGTGCTGCATTACTAATACCAGCGCAACTACACAGGTTCTGATGTCAAGCAAATGACAAAGCAGCCCTCCCGGGCAAAGAAGTGAGGTGGCTGACAGAGCTGCTATGAATCTGACATTCACCAGGGAGGAACAGGACCTGGATTTTTCAAAATGCCACATATAATCTTCAAAGAAATCAAAATAGAAAAAATAAAAAAAGCCTTACCATATACCAAGGTAAGGGAATCAGATGGCCGCCACTCCATGCCCTGACCCAAGGAAGGAGAACACAAACCAGCCTGAAGTCCTTGAAAGCTCACTGGTACATTAATAAGTGTCAAGGAGATCTTTCTGAATTAGTCTTTGACAGGTTGCCATTTTCTACATTCCTCTGGCAGCTAAAAACTAGATAATTATCTGTGTATGTTTCCAAGTTCTTAAAACATCAGGCAAAGGAATTTTTGCACATTTTTCTGTAATGTGGATTTTAAAAGCTGATATTGGTAAAACAATGACACCTTGTGGCATAGAAGAGCAATCAAATCTGCCCAGCCAAACATTTTTAGATAAAGCATTTCCAATAAATAGATTATATTCCCCAGAACTATTTTGAGTGACTGATGAGCTAAGGTTTCAGCTACCAGTCTTTTCTTACATCATTGACCTAAAATTGTTCTCGGTATAGACATTTGTAAGAATCTTACCAATGATGGGATAATTTTTTAAACAATCATTATTCCAGAACACATCAAACACATCAAACACAAACAAGACCTACAATTTAGTACTGTCATTATTCTCACAATGAAGGAGTAAATATTTTCACTTATTTAACATATAAGGCAAAAAAACCCAACTTTCCTGTTCACCTTTTCAATCTTCCTGACCTTAGCTCTAGCAAACCAACTGTTTTAAAATGCACTGGCAGAAGAAATATTATGCAGAGCTGCTAACAGGAGGGGGGTGATGCCTGTTAGTTTTATGCAGGTTAAAGGGAAGACTCCAGCTGTCTGGAGTTTCCTCAGCAAGGAGGAATTTCTATTGTAATTATTTTAAAAGGGCATTACTAAATGGAACAGGTATGTTGCGATATCGGTCTTAGAGCTCTGACCAGACTTTACAGGATTTGAAAGCGCTGACTTTATATCAACTGTTTTAGCTCAAAAAGACAGAAGAGCTCATGGTTTGAAGTCATCTCTTCTTTGAATTGATGGATCTGTCCAAACCATAAAGTTTTAACAAGTGCAAGTGGGTGAGAATTCACAGGAACTTAAAAAAAAGCAAGACTGTAGGACCCTCTCATACACAAATATTTCAAGTATACAGTTTACTATCCCATCTACTGAGTGCCAGCTTTCAGTATTAGCACTAGTTACTGACCTTACCAGTGTCTTTTCTGACCTCCATTTAGACAAGCTATACTGCAAATTATTGGGATTTTGAGTGAATGATGATCTGATTAACATGACTGGTGAGCTATTCCTGGTATTACATTATGCAACTAAAATGTTATGCCTATATTCATATATTTTATAACTTGTCTAAAAATTAAAATCTTTTTGTCAGCATAATAACATTGCTGGGACAGCACTCCTCGTTCCAAGGGTATTCTGGGGACGAGCTGGGAAATGAAACCCACAATGTTATATAAAAAGCACATCATAGTCAAAGAAGTGATATACAGGAACAAGGTATATTTGGTGCCTCTGTCATCTATCATGGCAAAGTTTCAACACTTGACACCATTTTTGCATCAAGAGGCAATTTTTTCTGACCTGATGGCAAAAAGTATGCACAAACTATATGTTTTACATTGGCATGCTGAAAATTACAAAATAAATCTTAAATAGTATTCACCTGAAACATTAGACAACAAACAAGTCAAATATACCAGCAATGGCATATGACTTATAGTGCTCTTATATAAAATGTGATGCCAGGAAAATCACTTCTCCTCTTGTAAAAGAGCCCATACAAGCCAATTATTGCAAAACCTAATGGTGCATTATGTGGTTGCTGCTGTGGGCAGCGCACATCCAAAAAATCACAGAGCTTGTCTGACAGACGTTAAAGAAAATATACCACCCTTGCTCAGCGCTCGGGACTCCTGTACTGGACCTGCCATGTGCTCAACCACATCTCCCACCTTTCACACTTCAGGGCATGTCACAGGGCACCCTATATCGCATTCATCAACATGGATCAACTAGGTGGAGCGAGGTTGGGAAATTTCTTGTCCAATAGGAGCAATTTTGCTGGTAAGTGAGGTAAGGACGTGAAAATTTACCTCTCCTTTTTTCTGTGTCTGTAAACTTTGATCCCCAGACAGAGATTAAACAAGTCCTCAGTTATGCCCCTGCTTTACCAGCCCTTTTATAGGTGCAGAAGAGCTAAGGGGCAAGGTCATTGTGGCTAAGCCTCTTCTCACCTCCCACTTATTTCTGTCTACTCTTGTCCCACCTGAGCCCTGGCTCACCCAGCTGTGAGAATATTTCTTGCATCCAGCAGTGCTGCAGAGCTCACAGGCAGGAGCGATCATGGATTTTTCCACGCTCATGATACACCTGTGTTATGGCCATTTTGCAGCAGTCTGTGTCTTGGGTGTTTACATTATATACACTCTGTGAAATCAGGGACCATATTATGTCCATTAAGAGAAGTAGCACTCAGACTATTCGCTGAAACAGGGGTTTGAGATCCCAATACCTCTTTGTTCAAATTCATCTTGGCTTATAGCAGTTCACTGACTTCAGTGGAGATTTCCGGATCTGCACTTGGCATAGAAACACCGGAACTGAATTGCCTGTGTACCTGTGTTTAAGAGAACACAACAACACTGGAAAATGACAGCAAATAACAGTCAGTAGGATTATGCATAGTAAAATAGCCAGGCAATGCCAAAAAAGAGATGTGCAATGCATGCTGCTTGTACTGGCATGGAGATGAGATTATTTATGTCCTGACCTGCAGAGCAAAGGGGATGCTTTTGCTTTCTTGCTGCCTCAGTGAGTCATTAGAGAAAGGGAGTTGATGAACATTAATTTCAAAATCAGGAAAAATAAATGAGTCTTCCTTTCTTCCTTTCTTCTCTTCTGTTTGTAAGGTCTTAGGAAAGAATAAAAGCTGATGCTCCTGGAGCTCACAAATCAGAATTAACAACCCCTGTTGTGAGTTTGGAGATTAATTTAGCCTCCCTTTTGCACTGCAGTGCTATGAAATACTTCTCTGGCATTTTTAATGTTTTACCACCTTGTAAACGAGAACAGATAAAGAAATTCTGAATCTACTAAAACCCCTTAATTATATCCTTTCCAATTTCTGAGAAGTACTGACATCCCGCTGTTTCTTCTGACCTTCTATTTCCTTGCCATTTGCTTGGGTTCCTTTTGATTTACAGACACTTCAGTACTAAGGGTTTCACCGCATAAAATGGGGGTTCAGGGAGGCATGCTTTGGAAATATCTAGAAGCTGCAAGCTTCAGGCATCAGTGAGACTGTGTGTCATTCATTCAGAAAGCTTCCAAAATCTGTCTGCCTAGTAAAACCTCTTTGAGAAGTAATGGTATTTTCACATAAGAATTGTGTGAACTTCATGTCAGAATGATGATGCGCCCTTTTGCCAGCCTTTTACAATTCATTTGCTACAGCTACTGCCAAATGTGGAATCTCAAAGAAAAATAATGAGATCTTTCCTCTCCATGGGCTGTCTGGCACTAATATTTGCACTAGAATTAAGAGCTGCTAGAGCTCAGAAATCTTCACATCAAAATACAGCCACAGGAAAGCTCGGGAAAATTATCCTGGGTGAAATTAGAATCTGGCCGGTAACTAGAGGGCACAGCCTCAAATTTTCCAGCTTGAAGTGGGACAGAGAAAGTGTTCCAAATGTCATTAGCTCTTTTTTCTCCTCCATTTCCCTGCCCCATACAGTGCTTCATTTTGGTGTCGTTCCTATTTGCACACTTGCCTTGCCTGCCATAGATAGGCGAGCCCGGAGCAAGGAGGAAGGGAAAATCCCCTTCTGCCACTGGTGAAATAAGGGATTTCAAACCAGTGAGGAATGCCAGCGGGGGCACCGCTGAAGAAATCAGCTCTCTGGATGAGGACAGCTGGCAGAGTTTCTGTCCCAGCCTCCACGTAGAGTCTGCGGCGCTGAAGCTTTGCTGGCTTTGAAACAATGAAACATATCTGTGACAGCTTGAGAACCTCTTAAAGGTAATTATGAGTTATTACCTTAGGACTGACAGCCCAGGGTGCCCCGGGCACAGCACAGTGGTGCTGCTGAGCTTGGACGGGTGCCGTTGCCCGAAACGCTGCGTGGCTGGCCCTGGTGCCGCCATCCTTTTTCCTTTCCTCGGGGGAGGCTGCTCTTCCCCAGGCTGGCAGCCAGCCCACAGGAGCAGGACGAGCATCACCACGTCCTGAAGACGAAGGAACGGCAACAACCAGGATTGCATCTTCTGCACCCTGTAGGCCAGGCCTGGTTCTTCCTCTCTCCTACTGCACACGTCAAAAACAGTTTTGAGACTGGCTAATGCTTGGCCTGTAAAGGCAGGCTTCTCCGCTCAGAGCTGCTGCTGCAGACGCTCTGCAGACTCAGGTAGATAAGCAAATACTGGGTAGAGTCACATCCACTTTCAAACTTTCCTTCAAAACCGTTTTGTACAACAATTGCTTTTCTGAATTAGTAAGCCATGATTCTTGCGTGATCACATCCAGAGCTAAGGGATGTGCCTATGTCTTTTGCTCTGCGTTCACTTTAACAGTTCACTGCTCACCTCCAAACATACGAAAGGAGCAAGTATCTGTAACTGCCTGTAATTCTCCATTTATGTTTGTACACATAATGATCTCTAAGCCTTTGCAGCCGGGCATGGTAAACTTGCAGTGTGAAAAAAGGAAGTCAGCTTTCCAACCATGTACCCACCTGAGGAAAGCCAGGAGTAGAGGAGCCGCGCACACAAAGGAGGGAGAGGGTGAAAAAGAGGAACATTAAAAGCCGTTTTGGCAATGCACACTGCTGGATTTGCGGCAGCGTTTGGCAGCCCTCCCACCGCAGTGAGCGACGGGCTCCTGTGACTGCTCCCTGGCACTGAGCAGCCTTCCAGAGATCTTCCTCTTCCTCTTCCTTCATGTGCACATACATCACTTCTGTTGTCACCTCTTTTTCTTTTCTTGGCTACTGATAGGGGTATAAAATACTTAAAATCAGTGTCCTCTCCAACTACTTATTTTAGCTTCAGTCAAACTTGCACATTAATCAATAAATAAATCATAGCAGCAAGCCCATTTCTTTACTTTACAAACTTACAGATAATGAAAAGACACATCAAATTCACATGGCTCTTTTGTAGGACAAGAGGTTTGTTTTAAAACTGTGATCCATCTGAGACCAAAGCTCCCAAAGGAAATTTCTTTAAGTCTGGTCATACAGTCAGGTCATGTCTAAACCAAGAAATGTGCCATCTTTAAAAATGTGTTATTTAATGTGTTTCAATTATAGCAGCTGTGGACTAACGTTAGCACTGCACAGGTCAGTTTAGCTAGCATTTTCTTAAATGCATTCTGGCATAAGCCTTATATAAAAGTCCGTAAAAACAAGTCACTTGAAACATGAAAACCAATACATTTTAGATACACATTTGTACACAATTTTACTACCCTAAGTATAACCACAACATTCAGTCAGACCACTAATGCAAGACTACTTTACATATTTCCACACAATGAGTCGTCTGGCTCTCAAATTCCACTACAGGTGTTGCATGTTTAATTTTAATGCCCTTTGTTCAATACATTCACTAGGCACAAAAATTTAATAGACCAAATAAGAAATACCCCAAACCTGCATAAAATTGGACTGTTTTAAATGCTCTGATGAAAAGGCAATCCCCCTTTCTTTGCTCACTCTTCAGTCTCTCACAGACTAAATGTTCACTAGTTCTCCAGTCACTGTTGAGTCTTTCAAGGAAGGAAAGGCTTATAATGGAAACTTATAGTGGAAAAAAATAAGATTAGAAGAAAGAAATGATAGTGCCCCGTGTTCCTTATATCTTATAAGATAGATACAAAAGATAAATATAGATATTATTTAAGATATTATAAAGATTAATAAAGTATTATAAAATAGTTACAAAAGATACAAAAGCTTAGCTGTTTTCTGTACTTCTTTTAGCAATTATTATGCAGATTTTCACACAAAACTCAGTCATTTAGTCATCTTATCTCTTGTTTACACAGTTTACCTGTGTTTAATACTTAGATAGGATCACAGTTTGGTTTTCTGACTATACTGATTTGGCTTAGAATCTCTAGCAGATAGTATGTGGTTTGGAATTAATCCAGACAAATATGTATACTCAAACATTCAAAGGGTAAAGTGGCAGCAAAATATAGTATTTCCTATATCTTTTTACTATATATTGACATAAATACAGGCATGCACACAGATGAACACAATGTCTCAACTGCAATAATATATTCCTATCTCTACCATTGCAACAGGAACAAAGTGCATATACTGAATTGAAACTTAATCCAAAATGTTTGGATATTTTGATTCAAAACATGGGCTTTTTTCCTTACCTGTTTCTAGAGCATGTCAAGGCTTGTTCTAGATCTTCAAGATACCAGACACAATGAAAAGGAAGCAGAAGAGGCTGAATAAATGAGATGTGTCCATGAGACCCACTAATCTTTTGAAGTTCATTCATATACATTTTAGCTCCCGTGCCACGATTTCATAGTTAGCACCATATTTTCCATGCATAGATTTCTTAGCACATGAAAACCTTCATGAAATTAAAACTTTTATATAGAATTTGTTTTTTTCAGAGCTAATATCAAGCTACTAGAAGAAAAAAAGTGATTTAGAAAGCTCCTATTTGCTCAGCTTTAAAAATATCTTACACTGGCTGTGCTTGTCCCTTTTTATTTTCATCTTTTGCAGACATCAAAGTTTTGCCACATGAATATTTGTGGAAAGCAAATTGTATACTCCCATGTCCAACTATTTCCATAAGAAACAACATAATTAGTATGACATGGGACACTGCTTAAGACAGTTTCAAAACACCCAAAGCTCTGGCATAGAGATAATTAAATCACACTCCATTTAGCCCAACCTCACATGCCTGTATCGTTAAAACTTGAGTAGTCTCACTGAATTTAAGGTGTTGCAGAAGCCTGTTAGACAAAAGCCCAGGCTGGGAAGTAGCTGCACCCACAGCAGCCCAGCCACTGATCCAGGAATCCCATTACTTTGTGTGGAAGTGACAGGAGAAAATTAAATATAAACTCTGCAGTCAGCCAATAAATCTTGAGTCTAATTTGTTTCTTTTTAAGAAAGATGCCTCGTGCAAGGTTTGTGTGGCCCCGAGAACAAATGATTTAAAAATTTCTAAACTTGCCTAATCCAATCTATCTGCTACCTCTTTCTGAGTGATCTGATGTCCCAGTCAGTAGTCTATGGAAATCCCTCCAATCAGGGCAGGAAATCAATGCTATCTGACTCCACTTCTATGGGCAATCAGCATGCACAGCTTGAATTTGAGCTGAGTACTCAGTGAGCTGTTCAGAGTCAATTCACAGAGGAATAAAAGGTCAATAGAAATTCATTAAAACATATTTTTAAATGAATAAATGCAAGGAAATCACATTATCCTCGCTGGATTTTTGCAACCACAAACAGAAACAGAAATCATCAAACTAGCTATTTATGGTGATTATGGGATTTATTGTTATTTGTTCAGTTCCTGAATACTGACAAATAAAATGTATCTGTATTTCTCTAAAAAGTAATTACTCATATAAGTATAATTTAAAGGCCTGATCTTCAAAGACAGGTTATTTTACTCCTTGCCTGTACACTTGCAGTATATTTAAATTCAATTTGGGTGTCTCTCATTTTGTGTGCAATATTTGTTTCAAAGTTCACCTGGATCTGAACAAAAGATATGCAAGGTGTATGAGCAATGGATTGTACCGACTCCTCTATAAATAAATAATCACCATTAAAAAAAGGATTTATCATGCTTTTAAGCATCCTTTGCACATAAGCTTAACAATTAGCCTAACTGTTTGGAAATAACAGTGGACTCCATATTTTCCCTCTTTAGAATGGGAGATAAATTCAGCATTTAAGATTGAAAAGTTCAAGAAGAAAGAAATTTTTGGCTTAATCTGGATGTGGAGGGGGTTCTGATGGCAACTTGCTAGTTTTATGTCAGCTGTGTTTCCTTCATGTGACTTAAATATCACACACTTCTAGTTGCATCTGAGGATTTCAGTCTTCTTTGGCTTTCTGTGACAAGGCATAAAAGATGTTTAGTGGTTCTTGCCAACACTCAATCTCCACCATAGTAGCCTTTTTTTTAGATTGTTGTCCCTCCTTATTTCTTGTAAAATGAAACTGTACTCACAATTGAATTTAATGAGAAGCAAAAAAAATGTTGGAGGTCACTCAATTTAAATGATCTACTTTTTAATACTCCAATATATATTTGAAGAAGAATTGCTTAACAGAATGCAAGAGTGTCAAAGCACCTTTCCATTCTCATACTATTTGCACTTCATTTTGCTAGAAGAAATTAACTGACAGATCCAAAATAATTAACCTTTAATGAGAATTTATCTATTCTTTTTTCATGGGCATGATCAGGAGCAGAACTAGTCAGGAAGACTCAGTTTAGTGATCAAAAATATTTTTATACCCCAAGGTGCTATGGGTAGGTACCAGTTCCTCCCTGCCTCTATAGAAGCTGTAAGACATCTTCTATTTCTGGAGAGTATTTTTTAAGAGTTTACGCCACTTTGAAGAAATGAGAAGTTTTCCAGCTGACACTTTACATGCATCAAAATATGTCATGGTAGACATAGTCAGCTGTTCTTCTGCTAATTTAGAGACAAACTGAACAAGGATATGAAAAAAAGACTCAGGTGAGTTCTAATGTTGTGCATCAGGGAAACTTCAAAATTAACCTTGAGGTCAAGGTGTGGAGAATAAATAGTAGGCGAAATAGCTTCAAAATATCATTCATACTATGCAGCTTCTCTGGGCTTCTAAAAAACCCCCTCATCCAGCAACAAATACCAATCCAGGAGAAAAAAGGGCAAGATTCAATGCCTTCTGCTTGCTCTCTCCCTATGGTGCTGCACATGTATCCTTTTGCCTCAGAACTTATAGCTCAAAGGCAATGACCTATCTTGTTTTCCTTCTTCAATATCTTTATGAGATATTTGTCACGGTAAGGAGTGACCATGGTTTCTGGTGTTATTCAAATTCAGAAGTACTCAGCTGAATATCTGTTCCCCTATTACAAGGTTTACCATAATATCTGAAGACAAATGCCAAAGAACAAAGAACATCAAAATTTTCACCTTTCTTTCTGTCCAAAGATATTAACTCTTATTTATCAGAGTGCTATGAAATCTCAGAATTAGGTTAGTTCATCACTCAGTCTGAGCAATCAGAGAATATATTGTCAAAGAGTCTTCATTCGTCTCTACCTTACAAGCAAATTCAATTCCTCCTTTTGTAAAATGGGTCTGGACATAGTGCCTTTAATTTTGTTGCCTCCAGACTGCATTACTGCAGGTGGCTATAATGTGGAACTGAAGACAAATCCAAAGTAAATGTTTTGATTAAATCTGTTCCTTCAAAGGCTGCAAAACAGCGTACTATCACAGTAGGCTTGAAGGACCGTGTGTGTGCTGGGTTAGGATCCATGAAACTGGATACCAAGGCCTCTGTGGTGGGATGCCGTTAATCAGGACAAGCTGCTCTAAAGCATTTTTTCTTGTTTTTCAGTATCCCACTCCCATGGCAAGCTCAAATCTAGAGTACTGATTTTCAAAGGCATTCATATTTCTGGCTCCCACTACAGCAAACAGAAGCAATACTACAGCTGTGTTCCTATAGGACAAGTCAGGTCACCCAAGCCAGGGTGAGATGACTGAGAAGCAGAGAAGTCAGAAATGAGTCTGTGGTACACGTAAAAGAAATTTAACTAATTCCAAGTTGTTAAAAATAGTCTTCAGAGCTTTCTGTCTGAGAAAAGCTTTCTCATCAGTATGACTTTTCTTTTTCGAGTGAGGAATGAGAAGCGACTAGCTATTTCTGTTCTCTTCTCCATCTTCATTCTTAAGAAGGAGAGGAGAGGTGCTGGAAAAGGAGGCTGGCAGGAAAGTTGCCAGCTCTACCTGCCTGAAGTTGGGAGTCGGAAGAGTCAGCTACTGGGCTAGGCATGCTTCCATTGTCAGGCCATTGTTCTGATCCAAAAATTGATTTAAACTTCATCTGCAGGAGTAGGCAAAATCCCCCATCCCAGAATATCATGTTTTTTCCATGTAATATTAATATACTTTCCAATTGCATTCCTTTCTTGTTTTTACTTTATCACTCTGTAAAACAAAATTGGAATACTAATATAAAACAGAAGGTATGACTTCATGTCTTGGGTAGTTAGGGAGACTCTTGGAAAGATATCATGACTTCTACTTGCTACAACCCTCTCCGCTGTTCAGACTCCACAGTAGAAAATCTCTAAAGATCTCTAGAGTAGAAATCTCTAGAGAAAATAATGAAATCTGATCATCTGCAGTTTAACTAAAAAGAAGAAGCTGTATGTGAGCAATGAAAAGTTACATCAAAACAATTACACTTCTTCATTTCTATTTCTTCCCTTTCTCTTACCATCTCTGGAGCAATCACTCTGTTTCTAAAAGTTAGCAGACATCTGGAGCCTCTACAAATTTCTTTCAGCTCTTAACTGTCTCAAGAAATTAGATCTTTCAACTGATACTGCTCATATAGCTGCCTTTTGTTGCAGATTTACACTGCACATCCTGGATCAAAGAGATTTTTGAGCTTCTCTCTTTTACTCGACACTGCCAGTACATCTCTCTTTGCACTCTTTCTCCTCATTTGACTGCAAATTTATAAGCTCTTCTTGCCTCATGCCTCCCAATCCCTGTGATCTGATCTCATTATCCTTTCTCTCTAATTTCATTCTGGTTTCACATTCTTCTCTCCATAATCTCTTCCATGTCTACGGCTCCCATGCTAATGATTCGTGCAAACAACTCGCTGTGCATTTCACCTTGCTGTTCTGCAGCCCTAGTCAGCTCTTCAGTGCTGCTTCCACCAAATACTGATCCTTCTCTGACCTCTCACAGTCTGTGTCTGTCCAGTCCAGTCATTGCCTGGGCTCCTTTCCCACTTGTCCCTAGTTGATATTACCATGACCATTGCCTTTTCCATAGCCCTCCAATTCATCAGGTTCAATGACATTTTTTCATCTTCAGGTATCTCCTTACTACCTTCTCTTTTCTTTCTCCCATGAATATGGTGGTTGATTTTCCCTGTGCTTCAGTCATAACCCTTCAGTCTTCCTAGGTAAAGACTCTACTTTTGCAACTCATTGAACACAGCTCCAGACACTTTTCTATATCTTAAACTTGCTGTCACACTTTTTCCTATTATGCCTTCATTTTTTTTCTCCCCAGAAGAACTGTTGAGCACCCCCAAATTAAAATTACTTTTCAACTTTTCAGTTTCAGGACACTTTACCTTTTCTTGCTCTCATCATTCTCCTACAATTTCTCCTCCTTTTTTTAATTTGATATCTTCTACTTGTCTCCATGTCTTCATGTCCCCAGTATCGTTTCCTTTACATTTCTTCTTAATGCCTCTGAGTCTTTACCTTCAAAATACAAAAATGTCTTATTCTCTTCCATCTTAAAAAAAAGCTCTTGGTTCCACCCATTCCACTCACAGCATTTTCAATTGCTGTCCATCAGCAGATACAGATGGCTCTTATCCAAGCTCTCAGCTTCTGCATTCTAAAGCACTACAACTTCCTCAACAAATTCAGTCCTACCTTCCTCATCCTTCTACAAAGATTCTTTTACTAATTCATTGTTTTGACCACATCATTCTTCTGTCTTCATTCCTCCATTGCTATCCAGTCTCTGTCTCATCAAATGTGAATAAAAATAAATAGGGTGCATCTCCTTGCAGCCTATCCCTATCCCATGTGTCATTAGCAAATTAAAAAATGGATACATAGAAATAGGCTACCTCCAAAATTGTCAGACCTGGATGTCTCTTGTTGGGAACTTTAATCTAAACAGGAGATCCAGAGCACATAGCTTCTTTCCAAGTTACAAGCATGTCACTGAAGTTAGTGTTCATACATTTTGGGCAAATTTGCTTTCTTTGCTTTCTTAAGGCCTGCAAGGGCTTGCAGTTTAAGTAAGAGCTTGCTGATGCCCTTACTTAAACTGAATAATACTTCATTTCATGACTCAGTCTATTGGGTTAATGATCTGAAAAGAAAAATGTCATTTAATTGGAGTAGAGATGGTATAACTTCCTATGACAAAACTTGTCTTTTAAGTATTTTTTAATTTATATTTGATAGATCACTCATTCTTCTTCCTCTTCTCTTGCTCTACTTCAGTTTAAAATATGCCAGTCACAACTAATAGACAAGGATCAGAGGCTGCATGACTTCATTAGATAAAAGAATATGTATTGTAGACTTTTCCAGTATGCTGCTAATCAGTTTGTGAGCAGAATAAAGAAACAGGCCACTAATGAACTTCATTTCACAGCACATGATAATTGGGATGCAAATAATGTCATCTAAAACTGTTTTATTTTCTTGCAGCTGCCTTTGATCTTTTAACACAATAGATTGAACACATAAGTGGCTCAATAAGCCTTTTAGTGTGTGTATAAAATGACAGCTGACATCAAATTAATTGACTTATACACAAATACCTTAGAAATATGATGAAATCATTAGGAAATAATGATGTTCCTTCCTAAAAGGTAATATGTTGTTTTACAGAAGGATGAAGGTATTATTTTAATATTTTCAAGTTGATTTAATGAATATGATTCCAGCAGCTACCATTCTCTTTTGCTCCAGTCTTCAGAAATACATTTATAACTAAATCTTCTGTACAACTCTATAAGGAATCTGTGTGTTTCCCCTCTGGAAATTTCTTGGCCACAGACCACAGGCTGATAGAAATAAAGAGACTTTAATTTACCAGGTGCATTCTAAGAAGTGCGTGTTGTTTTAATTGATTCCTTTAAATTGGTATTCCAATGACTAAATTTGTACCTTCTTTTCCAAGTTCAGCTCGCCAAGTCCTGAATTAAAAACAGGAAAAAAAAAAAAAAGACAAATAGGAGATGCTCAGTGTATCATCATTGATTCAGGTGTCTAATGTGCTTATGACATTCTTAGTTCAAAGAAGAGCACGCTACAAGTTGCGAAGGTTGAAGGGAAATATCCAAAGGGCAAAGTAAAAGAAGAAGAAAAAGGGAAGACCAGAGGAAATAAAATAAAATAAAATAAAGTAAAATAAAATAAAAATAAAAGTAAAGTAAAATAAAGTAAATAAGTCCTGGCAGATGAAGGCTGCTAGGAGAAGTTGATAAAGCAAATGTCTGCTCAGAGCTGATAGCTTCATTGGACTTAAAACTACACATCTGTCATTATGGGTTTTACAACACAGTCTGAAGCAAACCAAAAATAGTTGTGTGAATTTAAAACAACCTCCCCTATTTTGTTTTCTATTAATAAATACCTTTCTACCATTCTACCCACCTCAGTTACATAGCTATCTGCTATGAGCTGTGTGGTTTCATAGGAAATTGAATGTTATTATAATGTTTTGATTTGCATATTTCCAAATAATTTGCATATGGCCTTGAGTGTACAGTTACTGTGACCAGTCCTGTGTAGTGGCACAGGCTGAATAGATCTGCATAATACCTGGCTGCTCTGAGACTGAGGCTGGGGAGGTCCAAATTCCCTGCAGAAGGAAGGTGAGACATGTCTGATACGTGCATGATGTAACAAGGATAAGGGGATGCAGTATTAGTATAGGTGGTGTCTGACAGTTGTCCTGAGCTATGGTAGTATTTCAGCTTTCAAGTATGAAAGTCTCTTCTTGAGTTGGGAGAATGTTGAGATGTCTAAAAGATAGGTAAGTGCTATCTGGGAAGAGATGAGGGAATCAGGAAGCTGGAACTTCCCTAGGATCACATATCTAGTTATAAAGAAGAGTATTTGGGAAAACTGGATATCTATCTGAAAAACAGTCAGGATAAGTCAGGATAAGAGAGTCAGGATATGTTTGAGAGAACATAAAAGTAATGTTGATTAAGTCCGTGTGACTTTTTGTCTCACCAGCTGCTTACATCTGCCAATGCATCCTGTCCCTCGACTGCTGCCTGTTCCTTCCCTTTTTATCATTAAAACCCATCTCTTATTCTAGGACCAATAGACAGCACAAGAGTGGTGCCAGTTCTTAGGAATATATCATATATCTTGCAGTAATTTCCAGGCTTTTTTTAAAAGAGCTCTGGATAGCCAGGCCTAAGAACCGCAGCTATCAGTATTTTGCAATGCCTAAGACTGCCAATGTTGCATTTGGAGGGAGGGGGCTCTGAGCTATGGCAAGGGTAGTTGGGACGAAGGACAGCGGTATGAGAGGAGCTGCACAGAGCCCATGAGGGGCGTTGGTGAGGACTTCCAGCGACACACACAGACAAGGGATGACACAAGACCTCAGGAGGTCTCTTTGCTATATGCACTTGGGTGAGTCAGTAGCACAGTACCAAAAACTGGTGGTGACCTGTGAACACCAAGGGGATGTTAGCTGCTACACACTGTCTGAATAAGGAACCTTTGGTTAATTTTTTAAAGTAGTTAGATGTTAGGAATGCATGTTTCTAGATGCATAGTTTATATGTTTCTTGGCCGTGAATCAGCAAAAATCTATCTTCCTGAGGCAAAGTGAGACCTAACATGCCCTCCACAAGCTCCTGATTCACTTTTCTCTCCCAAAGATGGATGCGAAAGCGGGGGCCACTTTAGAAGCTATGCAACATAACAGTCTGATGGTAAACACTTAACTCTGATTTGTGATTGCCTAGTTCCTCTCAGGGTCAGTCATCAGCCTTTTTCAAGCGGATTTTTGGTAAATGTTTTTTGATAGACTATCCTCTTCCTACTTGCTAGCTTCTGCTTTTTTTTTTTTTTAATAGATGCTGGCCACATATAATCAAATAATAAAATTTCTGCTTGAATTATCTAGACTTTGAGGAGCAAAGCTGTGCATTTTTAATGTGACCTTATTAATGGAAAAAATGCCTGTTCAGCAATTGTACCTCTTTAGTCAAGCATTATACTTGTGAAGTGTCACTTCAGCTAGCTTTTGCTAAATAGGTCAACAACACCTTAAGATCAATTGGTTTAAAGTGCTGGAACTGACAACATACAGCCTCTGTTTCTTAAAACTTGTGATCCAACTGCTTCTCTCCGACATGTTTAACATGTTTCTTTCCTTTGATAAATAGCATTCATGTAGAAATGCATTGGAATTTGCCACCTCTGTTAGAATGACTGCAGGTATTGTTCGAATGATTACTGTTTTTTACTGTTATACTCCTATCCTATACTCCTAACAGGATCCACTTTTAGGCAAGGGAGATTTCATGTAAAGATGAAAACTGGATATTTGCATCAATGAAAGCACCTAAGTCAGCTCTTCTTTGTCTAGTTTTACTCTCAGCCATAGTTCTAGCTCCTGACTGTCATACAAAAATGGTTCAGAGAAAGCTGCTGCCCAGCCACGCTATGTGACTAATGCCTTCTCTGTTCCCGTTCTTCGTTTTCTAAGAAATCTCTCCTGTTTCACTTCATGTTCAGGGAGGCAGTTTCAGCAAAGGGCCAGATTGCTTGGTGGCTGCTTCTGAGCCAGGCTGTCCCCAGAGGGTGACACGGTGACACGGGGGCTCCCGCCACTCCCACAGCCCCTCCAGAGCCCAAGGTCTGTGCTGTCACCGCTAGAGAGCACGAGCCCGCTCTGCTACACAGCTTTTGAGCTCAGTCGGTAGCACACAGCTTTGGCTGCAGGTCCCTGAGCTCTCCCGTTCGGCTGTGGCTGCAGAGGGAGTGAAGGAAAAGTTGCGCTGAACATTAAAAACTCTTTAAACTTTACAAACGTTTTTGGGGGAGCTAGCGAAATTGTGTTGTCTGTTAACCACTGACCATGCCGCCTTCAGCAGGGAGTGGCTGGAAACATCTGTCTCCCCTGAGCATTTTCTTCACCAGAAAATTGTGAAACCTATTTCCTCAGCTGCCCACGGGATCTGGGGACGTTTCACAAACCCAATTCTGCAAGGCTCCCCTCCGCCTCTGCGGAGATGTCTCCCCAGCGCTGACGGGGACGTGGCCACAGCACTGCAGTCACCCATTAATCACCAAGGGATCCCCTGGATGCTTAGTGTTCTCCTGCCCTGTCTTGTCCACCCTCCTCCCGGCTTTCAGTGGCGCTAAGGTCTGGCTCTGTGGGTGGGATTAAGTGGAAGCAGAGAGGTAGGGAGAGATCATGCAGGTAGGCCAAGTGCGACGTGTGAAGCCCCCAAACATGAGGCGAGAGGAGAGCAGGAAACCTCGAGGGACGCTGGGGAGCTTTGACATGGCAAAAAGGCAAGAGCACAAAACGACAAGCCTTTTGGAAAGATAAAAAGTAATGTTGGGGGAAAGAGAGCCTACAGTTCAGTAATAATCAGGCATTAATTCAAAATAGGGCACTGCTATTTTCCTTGGGGGATTTCCATTTTGGACAAGGTAGTTCATCCAATGCTGAGCTTGACAGAGAGCTCCTGAAGGGTGAGAGCAGCCCTGAGGCTGAGCCTCACGAACATTGTCCCCTTCGGCCCTTAGAAAGCTGCTTAATATTCTGAGAAGTCACCCTAAACTCGTTGGTGTTAATGCCACGGAGATGGCAAGCAGCTCTTGCTGATACAGCAGCACGAAAACAGAAGTAGCGTTACCATGTGCAGAGTAAGTCTGCTTTGACTCGAAATTCTCTTTCTTTACATGTCATTTGTTTTTAGGTATCCATTCTAAGCCGTAAATGGTCTTGGCAGACAGTGTTTTTATCCAGCATAACACAGCCCCGGGGCCAGGTCCCGGCTAGCCATAGTTGCCATGGCTCCGCTGACCAGAGGCCAACCATAGCAATTTACATTAGCTGAGGAGCTGCCTACTCCCTTGTGCCAGCTCTGCGTGCAATTAATGCAGCTGAAGAAACTCCTGCTGCTTCTGAACGCTGTCCATAGCTGTTATAGCAGTCTGTCAGAGACGGTTTACTTCTGTGATTATAGGGATGCCAAGTGGGTACGTACCGGCTGTCACAGGTACACAG
The DNA here is from genome assembly GCF_036417845.1 of Apteryx mantelli. Lineage (NCBI taxonomy): Eukaryota > Metazoa > Chordata > Aves > Apterygiformes > Apterygidae > Apteryx > Apteryx mantelli. The sequence continues at coordinate 92,732,883 of NC_089978.1, forward strand.
TTTCCTTTCCAAATATAATAGGCTGCATTTAATTAGGTTTGTGGCAAGTTACTAACTTAATCAATCAGCAAAAGTGCAACAGGCCTTTCATATCTAGACACCGGATGAAAATCTTTAATCAGTTCATAACTAGAATTGAGCGGCCTCCCTGAATCAGTAATCAGCCCTCCCGAATCTGTAAGAGCAATGCACACATCACCTGTCCACACTAGTAATGGAGCCATTTTATACAATTGCAAGAAACATGGTAAAAAACATGTAGTCTCTTCACCCCCCTTCTCCCCAAGCCATTTATACTAGCAGCAGGTTACATCCTCTGAAGGTCCTGAGAGAAAGCTGGAGGAGGAGGAGGAGGCTCAGAGAAGGGACAGTCCTCAGTAATTCTCCATTGCTTCAACCCTTTAAAGGACCGTGGCCTCAAGACCGAGCTAAATCTCTCTGTGCTCCCACCCAACCACCTGCACAGGGAGGTTCCAGCCTGCTCCAGCCCTGCAGCAGGTCCCTCAGGGTGAAACCCCAGCAGTGCCCCTGGCTCTAGTCAGTGCTGCATACACTCTTTCATTTCACCCTTAGGTGCTTAGCTTTTTATGTTCATCTGAACACGGCAATCAAAGCACAAAACAGACGCTTTCACATTCAGCATGTAACTCAGCATGTACTTTATATCCCTTCTCCTTCCCCTCTCACCAGTTCTTGGTAAGGACAAGAAATCAGAGCCAGCAAAGACATTAAACCCAATTGCAGGAGCTATAGGTTGCTCTAGTTGCAACAAATCTGTGACAAACCCCTTTTCCCTCGCTTTTCTGCTCCCCAAGGATTATGCTCTTCACACTACCCACCCTCCATTTCTGGAAGTTCACAGTTTCACTGCCATGCTCATGTCCTTGGACCCTTAAGAGCATAAATACACTGTATAGAAATAATAAAACTCCTAGATGCTATAATCATGTTACTAGCAATGAATAATAAGTTCCATAAAAAATGTCTAAGGAAGTTAGTAGAATGTGCTGAAGGTGGTTATAAACTGTACTTCTGAATTTCTTGACAGCTGGCCAAAATACCAACTGAACAACCAGGTATTGCTATCTCTTGATTGATTGATTACGACTTTATTTGCCTTCATAAATTACCTTAGTCGTATTAAAATAGTCTTATTATTAGGAAGTATTGTGAGACTAGAATTCAGACTCTTCTTTTTAAAAAACACTACCCCAGCCCCTGGGGCTCCATTAGCATTTTGATAAGTTTGTGTCAAAAAATTATATGGCCTAGGCAACAAATTGATTATTAAATGGAGCTACTAAAATTGGGAGGTCTCTCTCTTTAAATGCTTGACCCTGAGGCAGAAGAGGAGGAGAGGGTGGGAGAGAGGAGATGGTAATCGCTTTAGATAACAGCCTGACTCAAGTTAATAGCAGCCTAATTGCCATCCAAGTGCTCCTAGCCAGGAAGCAGCCACACCTGGAGAGGCACCTGAGCAGAGGAAGATTAGCTTTAAACGGCAGAAGGACAAAAATATAAATGAGTTTTCAACTGAGCAAGGTAGAAAGTAAGAAATGTTTGCCTACTTATGTAGAAACCTCCTTAAAGCTGAAAATTAGCTGGCGCTGCTTTGGGGGTGGTATGTTATTTAGTGTAGGGCTCAAAATGAAATGGGGGTTTATATTCAGGCAGGGGAAAGAAACCAGCCATGTTTAGGTTGAAGGGGTTGGATACTCTCCCTCCAGGATAAACCAGCTTCTGCAGTGATTATGGCCCTTCCATGAATCAGATTCATAAATGTTAGTCTGGCAATATAAAATAAGACATTCACTTGAAAGTATGTATGTTTATGTTAGATGATTTGCTTGAGAGAAAGTGGTATAAAAAGGGAATGATTTGTAGTTGATTGATTAAGCTACTGTAAGTATCAAACATACCCCCTGGAGGCGCTAGCTGTTCTTTCTTAAATTTAAGATCTGCCTTTCCTCTCTACTGTTCTGTACTGCACTATTATAATAGCACTTTCCTCTGAATGCCAAGCCCCAAGTTCTTGACGCAGCACTCCAACATCTCAACTATGGGTGAGCTCAGTAGACGAGACAGTATTTTCACGTTAGTCTGGGTAAACCTCTTAATCCTTATTCTTTGGGTGCCATTGCTACTTCCTAAAACTGTTCTCAAAATTAAGGCCATGGCAAACTGATGTGTTTCCTGTAATTATTAACTGCAGTCCTGCTAGCTAAGAGGAAAATCGAGATCTGAATTTCTGAGCATCAGATGATAAAACCACTGTTTTTTTCACAAGGTACCTGGTGCAATGGGTAGAGCTGAGTTTTTTGCAGGAAACAATCACATTATCTGATAAAGATGCAAGGTCTTTCAGCGAGGGTATTTATTTTTGGAAATCACTTTCTTCTAACTTTGCGTTACTTAAAAGTTAGTCATATGAGTGTCAGCAGGGAATGAACAAAAAAAATCCCTTTTTAAAACTGAACATGCACTTGTAGGAGGAAAAAAATACAATGTCTACTTCTGCTTTGCAAGCCACTTCTAAAGATTCTAGTGTATCCTTTTCTTCTGGGATAATTTCAAAAGATTATAAAAGACTTTTAGTGATATCTATTGGAAAGGGAAGTGGTTTGCCTAACTGTCTCTACATTACCATTAACACTTGTTTCTCTTAAATAGCCATTTTTTATTTGTAAATTGCATTTCATCAAAGTCTAGAAATGTTAGAAGACAGAAATTCTTTCCTGAAATGTTGAATAATAGTATTAGAGTAGGTTGCTGTGGCAACAGATGTACAGTGTCTGGATTCACACATCAAGGTTTTTTTGTGTTAACTATTGGATACCTTTTCATTACACAAGCAGAAAATTATACTGAGCTACTTCTTTAATTTCTGGAAAGAGAGCAGCAATAAAATGAACTCACATGTTTACTATATTATTACACTTGGGGATTTTTTTGTTTGTTTTTTTTTAATATATAATATGCCTTATATATACATTTAAAAAAAAAGAAAAAAAAAAGTATAAAGACCACAAAGGCCAAAATAACTCTGAATCACCAAAGTGAAAACATCTGGTAAGTATTTATTTTAAATTACTACTTGCATTATACTGATACTTAGAAACTCAACTGATATTGGATTAGCATTGACAGCACATTGTTATATTTTGTACAGATTCAAAGTAGGTGGTCATCCTTGATCACAAGGCAGGGGTTTTTTTTGTTGTTTGGTTCATTGGGTTTTTTTTAGATTTAGCAAAATTTTACAAGAAAAGGACCTTATTACTAAAATACATCAGATTTAAATGATTTTGATCTGTGATATGCCAGTGCTCATAACAAGAGAAGGTGTTAGCTATGGACAGTAAAATTAGAAAGCGATAACAGGCTCAAACAGGAGTGCATTGCTAATCATGAGCACGTACCTCTGCAGACCACTCCTGGGTGGTCCATTTCAGCTTTCCCTCAGCGTTCAGAGGAGTGGTTCACATTAAGAGGTTAAGAGGGCTTTGGGTTTTCAATTTGGAATTCTCTTAACAAAAGTGAATTCTTTTTCTTCCCCCTTTATTATCACTTTCCCTACATGACTATATCTATTAGAAGCCTTAAAAAAGGCTATTGTATTTGTCAGTTATTGAATATTCCCTTTTTAACCCAAAGATTAGGATCCTGCATTCTTCTTTAAGTTTGGCTTGCTTTTGACTTGTGTTCCAAAGCTGCAGGTCTGTAAATAGATGACAAATGTGGTGCCTATATGCGATTACAGGCCACCAGCATCCTGGGTTAAAGTTTTGCTCAGTGCAAAATGCGCAGATGCACATGCACACGGCTACTGATGGACTCTATTGGGAAAGAAAGAAATTTTGCTTGGATCACAAAAAGAGATAGTAGTTTTTGAATAGGAAGACACCAGTGGAATAACTAGTTACTACAGAATAAGCTGTAAAGTGTTTTTCAGCTGTTGTCTTCAAGAACAGATTATAAAAACATCTGTCAGGGATGTCATAAGTAGAGCTGGCTTTGGGGGCAGGAAAATGGACTTTTTCCATTTCTGTGGCTCTGTATTCACTGTGACTGTGTTGCATAGGCATAAGTCTTTGGTTCACACTGACCCATGGGTAGCATGGCAGATGCCAAAGAGAGGAGGAAAGTTAAAATGAGATGTCTAGCACTTGGGAAGAAAGAGAATACCTGAACACCTAAAAGAGTATCATATCCTTTCAGTCTTTTTTTCTACCAAAACTTTTTAATATTTGAGGTTCACTGAAAAAGCATTTGGGAAAGACTTTTTTTTAACTGTAAATCATCTGGTCCATGGTGTATGGGCTGCACAGTACAGATATTTAATAAGTGATGATATTTACTGGAAGGCTTAATTTAAGTGGTAGCCTGAAAACACGTTTTTACAAAGCAGCAAGATGTCTTAAGAAAAAAATCTAAAAACTGACTTTGCAGAACATAAAAGCTTTCTGTCTGCAGACATGCTAATACTATGTGTTAGTGTTGCTATATTGGGAAATATGCAGACTAGGTGTGCTAATTTCTGAGGATATCTTTTCACTGGCTATTTGTAAGAAGCGGCTAATGACAATGTCTTTGGCCTTGGTGGTCTCCATATTCCTCTCTCGTGATATCTGCATGCTGATTTGATCTACATTAGTCATGATAAGCTCAGAGGCCAGGATCTGAGTAGGGGACGCCCTGTTTACTGTGCTGTCCATGATGTACTGCTTATACAGTTCCACCAGCTTTTGTTCCAGGTAGTCATTCAGGGCCGAGTCAGAGAGGGGCTGGTGGTACGGCACTAAACTTGCCACTCGCCAGCATGATGAGTAGCCTTGGGCTGGTTTGCGTCTGGTGTCGCTGGAAGGAACCCTCACTGACTCCATGGGCGGCGGGATCTCTGAGGACTCCAAGAAGGGACCTATCCCACTGTCACAGGTGAAATCTGTTGCTACTGAGCTGATGGGCATCACGTAGTCCCCAGCTATGTGCAAATCATTGTAGTTCTTGCAAATGCTTTTACAGGAAGATGGAACCAGGTAGGCATCTTTTCTTGTCAGGCCTTCACAGATGTCCACAGCTGGAGGGGTCTGCCCCTCAGATGCTGGGTGCTGGGTAGGCTGTGGGAGATTATCTTTCTGCTTACCGATGTGTTTGCTGTCTTTAGAATGGACTGAGGAAATATATTTGCCAGCAGATCTGCATCTCTGAAAGAGACTTTTTCCTTGTGCTTCGTCCATGGAAGAATACTTGAAGCCACGCATGGACCTCATTTCGCATGCTGCTTCCTCTGCTGCTCTCTCTCTGTAGAGCTCAGAGTTGAAGTGATCTTCGCAAAGGTAAGCGATCCCATAAAGGTAACCTTCCGACAACATCCTTGAAAAGAGGAAAGGAACTGTAAAGAACCAAATCAGGTTGTTACTGTTGGGAATCAATCAACAGACAGAAAAATTATAAGAAACCATTAGTTCATTTCAAAATCACTGAGTAGTGATTATACTTGCAAATTCATTACTGGCTGCAGAGAGTTGTTTCTGATTCAGACATTAACATGAGTGTCTCTGTCCTAGATGACTCGAGTGAATGAGCGAAGTGATCAGCTAGTCTCCTTGTGCTGTTAATCACATCAAAGTATTTTAAACATTGCATATTTATGCTAGGTACAACACAGCCAATGGCTAGTGAGTTGGGATGAAAGAAACAAGAAGTGGTTTGTTGTAGTAATGCTTGTCATAATGGCTTACATTTAAATACTTGTGGCTTTTCCCTTAGCTTTCTTGAGAAGCCAAGTATGTTTTTTCCTCTTTTTCCCATATGCTTTGAAGCAACTTTCACTGTGTGTGGATTGTCACCTGCCTCTGAACTATGTTGATCTGAAACACACATTAAGAGTATAACCCCTTCTTTTCCAGCCTAATCAGTGATTGCAGCTGTGGATCCTTTTTTCAATTAAAAGTCTCAGATCATTAAATTATTACACATTTCTACATGCGAAGCAGGATGAAATTGTCTCTAACTTTGAAACATAATGAATGTAGATGTCCACATTTAAGGTTATTGCCTTATCTCCCCTTAAAGCCCAAAGGAAGGCATTTTAGAGGCATGATTTACCTGGCCTGTTTTAGACATCTTTATCAGAATGAAATGAATTGTGCCCTAGATATGCTTATCTCTCTCCAATTACTATAAGGAGATCTTAAACTGACTACCCCAGATATAGAAATCTGCAGTGTACTTCTGATGAGGCACGTTCCAGTGCAATGAGTTCCCATAGAAAAACAAGTGCACTTAAGAAGTACTCCAGCTCTGTAACTCTTGGTTTAGTCATGAGTACCACCAGCTCTGAAATCGGTTTCCATTGCAATCCTACAAAGGCACAATCAGGCTCCAGCAGTCACTAACTCTCTCCAGTCTCTGAGCAAGCAGCTCAGTGTCAAAAGCTGTTCAGACATGTTAGCACTGAAAGACAGGACTTAAAAGCCAGGACACGCATGCATCTACATATTAGCAAATGTTCTACCCAGGCTCTAGGAGTTCCACTGCTGTATAATTGTTCTTAACTCCACCTGGGTTCTTGGGTGTGTTTTTTTTTTTTTTTTTTTTTTTTTTAACAAATGGCAAGGAGACAATCCCTGGGAAAGATGTCATAAGGAAATTTTGTGTGGTCCAACAAAGAGAAAGTACATCTTAAAAATGACTTGAACTTTTCTTTCTGTAATACAAAATATTTTGTGATAGATGAGGAAATAGTCTTTGTTTTAATTGTAATCTTCTTCATTTACCTGTTAATCTAATTATATACTCTTAATCCTTATGGATACTGTCTGTGCAGATACGAACATGCCCCAGTTATTTGTCAGTTTGCTTGACTATTTCAAAACACCAGCTGCAAAGGAGCACCGGAACTAGAACATATTTGCACAAGCTGTGAGAGGGGGTGGCATCTCTGGCACATGCCATACCACCCATGCTACTTTTTTGCTCTTTTACAAGAGCAAAAAGACTTTCAGTTCTCTGTAAGGCATTTCATGTGTTATGGTTACTAGTGCAAAATACCGCACTAATAATAAATGTTGACTAAATCCTGTCTTACTATGCATATAGACTTTATTTGGAAGTTGGGAACAAGAAGAGAGAAGACTTTCCTCAGGTGAAAAATCTCTTCTAAACTATGAAGGAGGAGACATGAGAAAATCAACTTCAGAAGGAAGCATTCATGAAAATTAAATGTGTCCAAACACTTGCTTTGGAGAACCTGGTTCCTCTCTGCTGTTGCAAGTAGTGTGGGATCCCCATGGACTGCAATAACCCTGGTAAAAGGATATGGGGAGAGGGATGGACTGAAACCCATGGAGGTAGAAAAGAGTAGAAATTGGCTTTCCATGAGGTGAAAAATAGTAATGTATAATCTACTTATATGAGAGGCAAAAAAAAAAAAAAAATCTGGGGCTTGGCATTCCTTGAAGTATGTTGCTTTTGTCTTGTTTTAGGTTTTAGCCGTGATTAAGGTACAATCACAGAAATCTTGCTCTGATTAGAAACTAATCTCCTCTCTTTTCTCCTCCCTTTTCCTCCTCTTGCAGTGCAAAAGACTGTTCCCCTCCCATCTCCATCCGTAGCCCAGATGGCTTTATTGTGACGTTATCACTAACTTACACAAGCATGAATCTGGAATAGTTGTACACTTATTCCTATGCTTATTTTTAATGTTGATTCTGAGAAATGAGTGAAAACATAACATATTGTCTGTTCGCTTTTTAACCAACATTACATAAAGACATTGGTGTTCAGGTAGCATGTGACATTTTTGTCTTTTCTGCTACCCAGATGTATCTTGTTTCTGTCATAAGGTGATACCTTAGGGAAATGAAACTGTTGGTTTCATTTCTTTGCACTGCATTCTGCAGTACTTATTTTCAGAGTTTTAGAGCATGCAGTCCGAGGCGGGAGTGGAAACAAAAGAACTGGGAAATTCAAAAAGTTCAGGCTCACATCATGCTCAAAAATGATCTCTTTGGCTAAATAAGTTACCAGCTGGGAAAGGACTTTTGCTCTAATCTGACAATATTCCCAGCTCTGCAAGGAAATATAATTGGAGTTCTGATAGGCACTGTTGAGAGCCTGAATGCAGAAGTGAAGTGCATACGTATTTCTTCTCTGGTCCTCATACTTATTATAATATATATCCATATAGAGTGAAGTTGTTATTGCCTCAGTACCAAGGGCTGATCACACAGTTGGGTCAGCCTTAATTCTTGCATTTTACATGTGATAAGGGTGACTGTTTTCCTTAATTCTACTTTCTGATGCCCCATCTCTTCTTAATCCTCTTCCATGCTGTGTGTGTATGTACATATATGTATATATCCACAAGATTCCAAGTGCACATAGATTATGTATAATGCCTTTCAATATTTTGGGTCTCATACTCCTTAAATTCAACTATATTCACTTCCCTTTTCCTGAAAAAAAATTGCATGACTCCATTGCACAGGGACAGTCTGATTTACAATTTTCATGTGATACTTTTTGCATGTGAAGTGAAAAAGGGGATTCTTCTTTAGATGGCTACTGCCTTGGTAATGGAAATGGACTACATCCTGTATGAATATAGTGAAGGGAGAAGATGGTTTTTGTTACAGTCTTCACCATCTTACAGTCTTTAGCACTTTGTGACCTTAAAAATGACCTTCACTTTTCTGGGGTATTTGAGTTCTTCAGCGGAAGGAAATCTCCAAGGCAGAATGAATGTATAAAGCCAGCAATGTTGCCAAGTATTTGCCAAGTGGTAGCAAATTTGCTGGGATATAAGGCTTGGAGATGGTGCAAATCTCTGCATGAAGACCTAAGATCAGAGTATGGGAGCAAGCAAATAGAATGAAAGTACTTGGGTCAGGATAAGCAAAAAGCTTAAGGAAAGCCTGAGAAATGTACACAGAGACATGATAAGTGTGTGTCTTGCACAAAAACCTGAACAAGATGAAAAGCTGCTGGGGAGAATGAAAAGAACGTGGTGCTATCAGGGATCACAGTTTGGGAAAAGGGACCTTCTTTTGCATTGTGAAAGGAGGGGATGAACAGCTCACGAAAGAGGTCCCTTTGGACAGAGTATCTATGGCTTTCAGCTTCCTGAATAAGACTCTCAATGGCAGTAAAATTGTGCTGTTGATAGAGTTCAAGTGATAGTACAGGTTATAGCTGAAGTAAGTCTAACTGACTTACTAGATGGGCCTCAGATGGTAAGGTCTCCCTGTCTTGAGGATGGATACATCTCTGGTATTTTCTTCCCACTTTTACACACAAAGTCCTTCAGTTAGTTTGGGGATCCATTTCAGGGTTCAGGTCATGGGTACAAGAGTTTCCCTGGCAAGCAGAGAAGCTGGAGCATTGAGCCCACTCACACTGCAGAACTGTTACTCCACTTTCCACCAGGGCTGGAGCAAAACAGCTGCCAGGCAGCCCCTGTACAGGGAAATCAGGAGAGTAAAGAAGAGAGTATAATGATATATGCAAAAGGATGAGTCTAGTTTTTCCTTAATGCCCGAAATCTACTCATTTTGGAGTCTGAATCCCATTAGACAAGGAGCAAGTGTAATATAGGTTGCTCTTTAAGGCAGGAGTTAGCCCACTTCTGCCCATGGCAGAAGACAAGGGGACTAGTTAAGCAGGGCTTCTGCACAAGCATCGCAGCTCTACCCGCTGCATGTTTAACTCGCTCCCCTGCTGCCACTCTGGAAAATCTGGCATCTGTGGGATGTGTTGTGGTCTCTTACAGCAGCAGCAGTCGTGAGCTTTACCCACCTGCTCCACTGCTCGTCTTTAACTTGGGCCCTGCTGTCTTCCCACAGAAGAAAACGTGAGCCCTGCTCCTCCTCTTGGTTCACGTGTCAACAGCTCAAGAGATGCAGGGTAGTTCGGAGTGGCTTTACTACAAAGGAAGTTGGGGTTGTTTTGGGGGGAAACAAATAGAAAAGGTTTGGGAGTATGATAATCCTGTACTTCCAGAGAAGGGAAGAATCACCTTGAAAGGTAGGCTGAAGGAAGCGAGAAAGGGGAGAGATCTCCTTCCCCACCAACATCACAATACAGTTTATCTGTGTATTGTAATATTGAATGCTCTTGTTAGACAAGTGTCTATCCATTTTTAATCATGCTAAACTGATAGCAGTGATCTCTGAGAGCAGCTTATTATTTTCATTTAAAAAAAAATCCTAATATGTGTTTGAATGTGGCTGTATCTTTAAATAATTGCTTCCATAAAAATACAGTGAAAAGTGTATCTGTACAAATATAGCTCCCTAAACTCTTAAATCATTTCCCATCCTATTCTGTTTTATCAGTTTGAGTCCCTTGAAGATTTGTACAGAGTATCTGTGCAAATCAGATTTGTCATTTTCCACGCTTTACTTAATCATCTGTACCCATGCAAAGTTGTTTTAAGGCATCATCGTTCTGATATGATAGCATTTCACATCTAATATGCACAGTTGTAAGCAACAAAATGAAACATGAGGCAGAAAAGTATCGGGCCCCATGTTGGTAGGGATGACTTGACTACATGATACTTCTGCACTGAGCCTCTGTGTCTTTCTGGGGTAGGAATCATCTCGTGTTTCTGGATTTCTGTGTATATTTTGAGTTGTCAGTTGTTATGACTGAACTATTTGGATTGAAATATGTTGTATCTAAGCAGCTGAAGTAAAGGGGGGAAAAAATTCATGTGCACTGTTACAGTAGAGGGTACACTTTCTAGAAGTGAAAAGAATAAACAGTGAAGCAAGACAGACAGAAAGGCTGAAGGGGTTTCCCGGAAGGGGTGAGGGAAATGGTGCACTGACAAGCATTGAAATGTTGAAGTCACATCTGCTGTAGAGCTGAAAAGAAAAGGGAGGGGGAAGCTGGGGGGGGGGGGAGGGGGCTATTCATGGGTGTGTGTGTACACCAATAATTTGCTGTGAATCATGAAAACACAATGATAACATTTCTTTGTTTCTATTTCTTACCACCATCTTTATTCAGAAAAGTCTCAACTTTTTTTATGAACTGTTTTTTAATATATGATGCCTGCATTTCTATGTATGGTGCCTATTTTTGTTTTTAATCTACAAAGAGTATTCCACTTAAGATATGGTTTGGACAGTACACTAACGTGCACACAAGGTCAATAAAAATGCCATAGTCATGATAAAAGCAATACAACTGGTAAGACTCCCCTTAAAGTATTGCAAAATATATATTATTTGGCATAATTTTGTGACAGTGTTTAAAAGATCAGAGGAACAGTTAAACTTTTTTTTTTTTTTTTTGAGACCTATTACAGACCAAGCATAGCAAATCGTGGTTCTGAAGACAGTGCTTTTGTAATGTTTTTTTTCATTTCTTAAGGCAGTAGAAACTGCATGTGGACGGAGTCTGGATCTCTACAAACATACACTGCGTTCAAGATGGTCAGAAAAAAGTATATCTTCCTTTTACCAGCTACAGGCTGTGGTCCCACAGCAACAGACCAAGCCACACTGATAAGCAAGAGCAACATTTTCATACATTTATATAATACAAGGTATATTTAAGTTCTTACCTCCAAAGATACAGCAGCTGACCATGTACAGAAAGTCTCTCTTCCAACCAATTTAAAGCTTTCTGTAAGTCTGTCCCAAAATGCAATGTTCTGTTTTTATTGCTATTTTTATATATACTTCTAAGATATGTGCTTGATTTCTAATCCTCCTTAGTGTAGAAGTATAGAAAGAAAGTCTCTTAAGAGATGAGGGGTTTTATAACTGACTATACCACAACATGCTTGACTGACTTCCTCTTTTAGGTCTAAATGAAACTTCGTTGTGAAACTGTGTATTGTTAAAATAGCTGATTGCAACATATTCAGCCCATGCAGCCAGACTTCTCTTTATTAACTCTTATACAAGAAGAAAAGCCAGTGAATTAAACAACTAGAACACTCTTAGAGATTGCTAATAAATTGCTAATCTTTTAGCAACTTATAGTGTACCCCATTTCATCCATTTTCTATCATTTTCTTTTCAATTGAAACAGCAAGACATCTTTTAAATAGACATGTCAAGATTGTAATAGCAAATAGATATGAAGACTGATGTGCCAAAACAGAAATGCATTTCAAGACAGACAACAAAGTTGGTCTTCTATCTCCTAAGAGGCTGTGCTACACTCTCTTACATTTCAGTTTCCACAAAACATCACAACTCAGTTGGTTCATCTGATTTGGCTTTTGAGATATCTACAAAACCTTTAATAGGCATTCACAAGGAGAGTCAGGCTCGCTGTGCACTTGGTAACCTCACTGCCTGCTACATCCAGGAGGGCAGCTTGCCTTAGTATGGCAGTACGTTACAGTGGCTTAGACAACTGGGAGTTCACCCACCAGTCTTGAGGTAAATAGACAGTGAATACGGCTTTGAGACTGGTGCTGGAGTATTCCTCAAAGGACAGAGGACATGTCCTGTTTGATGGATGCAGCTGGACTGTTTGAATTACTCTTAACAGGATGCCCAGAAGTTGCTTAAAAACGCATCATCAAGCATCCAAACATCACAGAAATAAGAGCAATTGATTTTCATTCTCAGTGTTTTTTTTAACTTTATTGTTAAGGAGCTATTGGCTGTCTTGTCTTTCTCAGAAGCGTAGAATGCTGGCAGTCAAAAAAAATGTTGTAGCATGATGTTCCTAGCAAAATCATTTGCAAAAAATTGAGATCAATCAAGACATGTATGTATGTTAGTCTGGAATGCTGTTGAGAGAAGGAAAACCTTCCTGATACCTTACCTATTCAACAGTAAGTGGACAGTGCTATCAGGTGATTTTGATGTTGTTTTCATGTTGTTGAATTTTTCACAGAGCCCAGTGCTAAGACGGTGAAGCAATGGTTACTACAAAAAAAAATGCAGGGGGAAAGATAGTGCAGTCTTCAGTATCTTGCACATGAAAACTTTGAAGTTCTAATATCTTACACCTCATCTTATTCTGTCTCCAAACTAATTTGACCTCTTTTTCCACATAGTCCAGATTTAAATATGATTGGGAAAAAATTCAAAGTTACACGTGTCATTCTGGATCTGGGCCCTACCTATTCATTGTAATTTATACAATAATCAGATAATTCTGTACCCATTCATATGCTATGCCACATGAATGGCAGTGTCTAGAAAGCACAAAAGCTGGACAAAATTGGCAATCTAATGCAAATCTGAAGAGCTCTTTGCTGCAAAAGGTACTCCCTGCAGGAGTAATGTTATTGTGGTAATAGACAACGCTGTGGGTGCATTAATGTTGCATTTTTTTTCTCTGATCTTTCATCAATGCTATGGGCCTTGTCAAATTTATCCTGCTGAAGATGGTCCAAGTGTCACCAGTCTTATTCTGGTTCTCTATATAAATAAGGCATCCTCAAAATATTTTTGTACACATGTTCAAATAGTGAGCAATACTGAGAGTTTGTTGGGGTTTTTTTCTCCCCCAAAGATTATGGACATACTCCTCAAATTACCTTTTTTTCTAACAACTACTCTCTGTAAGGAGTTGAAATATAAATGAATTTCAGTCCACAGGCCATGCAGAATTTCTTCTCTTAATGAGACAGTTATTCACTTAGTGTGCTGACACTTTTCTTGATGTTTCCATCATCTGGTTGAACTAGCATTGAATCAAGCAAGAAAACACTAGGAAGTTTTTCCTCTTCTGTAGATCCACAGTGCTCTATATATAAATGAGCTCAATATTTCTAGTTAAACTATTGGGAAATAATTTTGGTAGCATCTAAAGTCATTTCTGTAAAAGCCCTCAGAGAGTGGTCAGAATATATTTTAAATCTTCTAAATCCATGTAAAAACAAGATATAAACAGGCAGATTTTCAAAAGTAAAAGGTGATTCCACAGCCAAAAAATTGCAGCTATTCAGAACCACTGAAAAATCAGTGTACTTTATACAGATACCTGACTATGGATTTAAGACTTAGCTTTAGGCACCTAGATTTGGAAAATATAGATGGCCTTTTTCTTTTTCTTCCAATTATGCACATGTAATGTTTTCAGTGCTCTAGAGGAAGCAAAACACTGTCCATATTCCTGCACAGTAGCTATATGTTCCTGTGGAGGAGAGATGTAGAACTGTCAGTTCTTGTCATACAAATTGCACATTAACACCTTGATAATCTAGGCAAATTGCATCGCTTTGGGGATACATGTTTATTCCAGTGACCTTGTTCACCTTCATTCCTGACCTTGGAAGGATCATCCCCAGCTAAGAAGTATTGTCCTATATGAATTGTTACATTGTGATTTATCATCTGAGTACAGCAGTCAGAGGGCCAGATTCAGAACTGAATGAGCTGGGAGATGATCCAACGCAACGGCACCTGCCCCCTTTCGCAAAAATCCTAGGAACTGCTGTGACTCCCAGGGGCAATAGCTCTGAGAAGGGCGGGCAAGTTTAGCAGACTAGGGCATCATCCAATTCATCTGCAAATGCAGCTCAATGTCCAAGTCCGTGCTTACTTAATTTTCTCAATGTATTTTGCCATGGAGAGTCCAACATATCAAGAATACGTTGTTGTCGTTTCCCCTCCCCCCTCCCCCCCCCAAAAAAAAAAACCCTTCTTTCCCACATTCCTTCTAGTCTCAGAGACAGAGCTTCTTCTGGGAGACTGCTTTGATTTTGGCCCGAAGCACATCTATATTAGCTTTTTATTTCAGTTTAGGAGCGTACTTTCAAAGCAAATCTCCCAGTCGTACCCACTTACTGTGCTTTGTTTTGCCTTACAGCCCAGTCTTGGAGCAAGTGAAAAGGCTTCCTTTTGGATCAAGCTAAACAGGAGGACACAGGCCAAGACCATACTTAAAATTAGCTAGCTGCTCATGGGCGTTCATGAGATCACACTAGAGCTAGTCTAAAATAACCTCTCCAGAACATGTGTACCATGGATGTAGGGTTTCACCACCAACTATTTTGTTGTCTAGATCTTCTCCAAATGTGATACACTGTTTGCTGATGTAAACAAAACTGCAGAGCCCTGTTGATGCACTCTTCTATAGGATAGTACTAGAGAGTTAATTGCTTATTCACCAAGTAAACCTTGGCACTGGTGACAATGCTATTCAGCTAGTGTGGCTCAGTGTGTTGTGAATGATAATGCCGCACTGCTATAACCATGGAGAGAAGGCTGAAGTTCTTTCTCTATAGCTACAGACTCTACTACAGAAGTTCAGGATAAATCTATGCTTAACATGGGCCTGTTTTGTCAAACAGTGCAAAGGCAGCTGTTTGCCAGTTGCGGAGGAAAATTTGTTTGTATTTGAAAAATCTTAAGTTGGGAAACTTTGAGATGACTAATATTATATACCTCTCTGTTAAAGTTATTAATAATAATAAGTGCAGAAAATAAATGTCTTCTTGTGCATATACTCAAGCAGGCATGTACACAGAAAGCTCTATAAGGCTACCAAAAATTTTAGTTCTATCCCCATTTGGTAAGTCTATATCATCAACTAAAATTTTTGGAATTAAAAAGTTAAATATAACACCTTAAAATTATTGCTTAATTTATATTTATTTCATCCAATATGACAAAGGAGGTATTTTTATTCCTTTCAGTCTTTGGAAGGGAAGTGTATACGGGAAGGAGATATGCACATTATTCAGTACTTTATCATAAAGAATGATCATGAATAATTTATGTTCCTTACAATAGCAAAATCAGTTATATTTCAGGTTGCCCAGTATGACACACTGTTGATTAGAGTCTGAAATTCAGTTCCCAGTGTGATAATTACAACAGTATAATCAATTATTTGAGTAAAACATCACTCTTTAAACATGGAAGGAGCTTCTCTGTTGTACAGTTTTCTTTCCTCTTCACTGCTGATAATAAAAAATAAATATACTTCTCTAGATAGCATGTGAGGATTCCCATCTTCCAAATGAGTACTCTAACTACTAGTCTCCTGTTCACACCTCTGTTCCTCTTCTCTGTTTCATGAATTTTGTTTTCTTTGCTTCACGGGAAGAGTAGAAGGTCAGTATCTTCCCCCCTCTCCCTTTTTGCTTGCTCACATGTTATAAAGCATCCTCCTGGCATGTGTGGTTCTGAATCATCTCAGGTTGAAGGGAGCCTCACAAAAAGTCCTCACTCTGCTACCGAAAAGAAAGGAGGTTGTGGCATCATTCTCCTCTTTGCTGTGCTCTACTCACCCAAGAGCGGTTGTGGACATGCATTCCTGAGGAGGAAAAAAAGGGCTTGAAAGGGCACAGAGGCTGGCCTGCAGCTCTGGAAAAGGCGGGGAGTGCTGGTGACACCTGTATTTGCTGTTTCCAGCTGCTCATGGTCAGAGGCTCCCTTTGCAGCTGGAGGGATCTTGCACCAGGAGAAGAGTTGCCTTTGGGGCCCAGAGCCTTACCTCTGGGAACCTCAATGTAAGGGAGCACAGCACCTTCAGAGCAGCTTATTAGATCCAGTTAGGCACCCAGCATTTGGTATTTCAAAATGAAATAGCCCTTTCATCATACAAACGATCACTGAATCTTTTGGTTATCTACAGAAGCAAATGTCACACCTTTCCTGACTTCTTGTTGTATTATAGTATGGTTCTTGTACTTCATGTGACAATGTAATAGCGAACTATTCACTGCCTTACATGCTGTTTCTGGTCAATAAACTTAAGTATACAATTAATTCTCATATTATATTTTATTTCTCTCCTTTGTGACTCACCTAAATCTTTTAGTTATATCCAATTATTTCTATAGCTTCGAACTATGTGCAAGTCAAGAAGAAAAGCAAGGCCTTTGATCTGAGAAAATTATAAGCAAGACCATTATACCC
This sequence comes from Apteryx mantelli, assembly GCF_036417845.1. Classification (NCBI taxonomy): domain Eukaryota; kingdom Metazoa; phylum Chordata; class Aves; order Apterygiformes; family Apterygidae; genus Apteryx; species Apteryx mantelli. Next base: position 92,749,730 of record NC_089978.1, read on the forward strand.
TCTAATAAATTCTCCAAGGCCAATGAGAGTTTTTCTTGAGAAAAGATGGCAGTATTGAACCTTGCATATTGAAGATGTTCTGCATTATGTTCTCAATGTAAGCCTTTATTAGTAATGAATAATCAGTTAATGAAGCCTTTTTAGTTCATATTCTGTTCTCCTCTCACTGATTTACATGAATAAAGAGAGTGGTCTTGCCACAATTCAGAAGTCTTTCCCTTCAGTCTCAACCTACCTTCATTCATAATTCTTTTTTTTTAACCTTTAGTGGTTAAATTGTTTTGCCTGTATTTATAAAGGTCATAAATAATGCTACTCCAATGTATTCTGAATAAAGTATCTTACTCTACAAGTGATATCAGAGAGTATCTTGTGGTTTCCCACATAACCATATATGGGCACATAGGTATATAAGCATTGTTATTTAGCCTGCAGTGCATGAATCACGAGTGGCCTGTAAAACATCAAAAGTTGAACTGCTTGGTTTGTTTGCCTGTTTCCATTGTCAATGTCTGGCAAAAATCCAAAGCCTTTTCTTTCTTTTTGTTTTTTTCTTTTATTTTTAATCAATAGCATAACTTAGAAAAGGATGATTTTGTAAAGAAAAAGAAGTACCTAAATACCACCTATCTTTTTACAGCCCTCTAACCTTAATAACAATGAGGATAAAAGGTGATCCACAATGTATGGATACATTGGCTATAAATACATAGAAATATGTTTAACTACTGAAATACTGATACATAGGACTGCAGAGAGCAGCTTGAAGCTCTGCAGTGTGCTGGGTAGAGTGCAAACTGTGACTATTCTTTAAGCAATGAAGCATATTCCTCGCCATCTCACCAGCCAGCTTTGCTAAATAGTTTGTCAGCAACCATAACTGCTTATCTTTGCACCTTCTAGATCTTTTTAGATCTTCTGGGGTCAATTTCTAAGCTTTCTAGAATGCAAAGGTATCAGTTCTTCTCCTTTCATAGGATTTGTATGTTATGGTAGGCCTAGTCCATTTTTAAAAAGTCCATTTTCAAAGAGGAAATTTAACAATCACTTTTTTCTGTTTTTTTTTCCCCCCAAAGTGCATCTTTTCTTTGTAGTAACTAAACTTTTAAAATATGCATATATAATGTGACGGTTTGGTGGTTTCTCTCTATTTTTAGTTTTGTTTAAGATTTTCCATATACAGCCAATTTATTCGAATGCTTGGAACTCATTTCAATCATCACAGCAAACAATGTGAAAAATTATTCTTAATTGGCTTTCTTTTATTTGTAAATCCCAGTATGTGTAGCAAATGTGAGTGATCAAAATGAGTATTTCAGATGGTAAACAAAAAAAGCAGCCATCCTGGATCACTGCATTTCAAAGTGGCTCCAGCAGAGTAAGAAAGTCCTTGAGCCTAAATCTCAATTCCATAGTGCGGGATCAATTCCTGCTGCTGGAATCACAGCTGCTTTGAACACAAGATGTTATAATTCAGTCTTTGCTTCACAAGTCTGACATGATTATTCACATCTGCCTACTCAATTAGCAGCTAATTACATCTTTTGCACCAGAGAGAAAGGCATCATCATTAGACTAGTGATGAGACTAACCAGTAGGTCCGGGAGGAAATAGCGTTGTATGCAGTGCAGTCCCACCTTTCATTTAAGCAGTCTTTCATGCAGAGCAGTGCCTAGCACCGAGGCTGCAGGAGCCAACACAGTCCTAGGAAGAGGGGAGCAGAGCACAGAGCTGTTTTACCAAAGTTGCCAGAGCAAGGTGCAGCCTTCTCTCCTCCCCTTGGTTTCCTTCCCCCAGGACCCTTTTTCTGACTTTTTGCCTTTGGGTGATCTCTGCATTCCCTTCTCAGCAGGTCTCCAGATTTAGTAAGCTCTAAGCCTCAGCAAATCCCAGCTAATAAGAGGAGGAGCTTATTGTTTACTTGCCTGTATCTTGAGGAAAAAAAAAGGCTATTCCTTTCTGCAAGACTGTCTCAGTAGGATACAGGTATTTTTCTTCTTAGTTTTCCACTGGTTAGCCTTCCACTGTGGCTAGATAGACTGTCAGGAATAAGCCCTGACTTTCTGTGCCATTCTCAAGTGGGAACTAATTAATCATAATGTAAAACTTTCAGCTGATATTTCCAAAGGCAATAGAATGGGTGTAACACCTCCCACCTGTACAAAAATCCTCACATATGATGCATAATCTAATCCTGATGCTTTTATTGAGTCTTTGTTAAAAATAAATCATGCCTCATGCTGCTAATGTACTTCTTGGTTCAGTGACAACTAGCCACTAGTAGTGAGGCTTTAAGATGTCAAGCAAAGAGCTTTTTACTGGAAAATAGGATTGTACAATAGATGGATTTTTTTCCTCCTTTTTATTTTTTTACAATACCTCAGTGCAACATAATAAAGTCAAAGCAACACAGGCTACTCACAAGGGATTTGCTGACAGTGTATCAAAATACCGCAAAAAATTCGCAGAAATGCAAGAGGTATTACAGAGGTCTAGATATGCTAGCTCTAGTGGGCAAATATCTGTGCTACCTAGGTGGAGCCATCCAGTGGTTGCTAGCTGAATTTCGTGCATTTTTTCCCAAGCACTGGCTCTTATTTTGACTATGACTTCCACATCCTTCCCTTCCTATTCTTTTCTCTTTCCAAGAAAGACAGTTTTTCAGCTAGCCCAAATTCTCCATTAGTAAATTAAACTGAAAATAGTGGCTGAATTCAGCCACTGTCAGGAGATTGACAGCATGGATGATAAGGGAAATTTGCAAGCAGCAAAAGGAAAAGTAGTTGATTCCACTGAGTACTTTTAACAAGACAATTATAGAAAGCCTCCTGCACCTTGGTCCATATAAACTAGATCCCAGAAAACCACTGCCTGTAGTTTTGTCAGAGCTGGGTATTCTTGGGCAACAGTACCATGAACAAACTCCCTTCCTACTTTCAGTCTAAAAGGAAAAGCAGCAAATATTAGGGGCTGGAACGGCACAGAGAAAATTGTCAGTTCCATCTGCTAACATAGAAGCTACATTTATTGCACTTTGCTGTTGAAGTGATATCCAAGGATGTGGACCTGGCAGAAGGGGTGAGAGGAAGGAATGGTATCTTGGACAAGTTTCTGAAAAGTTGATTGAAAGCCAAAGGTCATTGAGTTGATTTTTGTTATTGCTGAGGAGCAGAAAAAAAAGGGGCAGGGGGAGAAGAAATCAGGCAGTTATACAGGCATAGAGAAGCAAAGGAGCTTTTCAGATGGGGATTGAAACTGAGATTTTGCAAGGAAAACTCATAGCAAAAGGTTGTTTGGTTCTATAAATAAAAGGAAAGCAATATAAGAAAATGGATATACTGTGGTTTCTGAAAACAACAAATACATTTGCTTTAAAGTAGAACTCAGTGAGTTAAGGAAAAGTGCATGTCTGGTGTAGTGCTTGGAGGAGTCAATGAAGATCATACTCATTTAGGAAGATTGGGATAGAAGAAATATAAAGATTTAGAAATAAGGTAAAAATTGAAAAGATAAGAAAAAATAAAATAAAATTAACCACAAATGTTCCCTTTTGGCAAAGGTCAAAAGCATCCTGGGCTGCATTAGGCAGAGCATTGCCAGCAGGTTGAGAGAGGTAATCCTTCCCCTCTACTCAGCACTAGTGAGGTCACCTCAGGAGTGCTGGGTCCAGGTCTGGGCTCTCCAGTACAGGAGAGATATGGAGCTCCTGGGGCAAGTCCAGCAAAGGGCCACAAAGATGATTAAGAAATTGAAGTCTCTCTCATATGAGGAGAGGCTGAGAGAGCTGGGACTGCTCAGCCTGGAGAAGAGAAGACTCAGGGGGATTTGATCAGTCTGTACAAATACCTGATGGTGGGAGTAAAGAAGACAGAGCTAGACTCTTCTCAGTGGTGCCCAGTGATGGACAACAGGCAATGGGCACAGACTGAAATACAGAAATCACATTTAAACGTAAGAAAAACCATCTTCACTGAGGGTAAAACACAAGAACAGGCTGCCCAGAGAGGTTGTGGAGTCTCCATCCATGGAGATATTCAAGACCCAGCTGGACACAGCCCTGAGCAACCTACAGTATTTGACTTTGCTCTGGGCTGGGGGTTCAACTTGGCAATCTCCAGAGGTTCCTTCCTGACTCAGTGCTTCTGTGTTTCTAAGTATAAAAGAGGTAGAAAATAGAGATAATATTTTGTACAAAAGACAGCAAATACTTTTCTGTGAATACTTATTGCTGCTGCAACATAAAATAATAGTGATGTGAGAAAAGTTCACTATAAGCACAACAATAAAATAAATGAAAGCTAGATATGAAACTATACAAAGAGATAACAGAATAATCACAAAGGATAAACATGGAGACTAAAGGTAGAGGAAGATTTTATGCTCAAAGCAACTTTTGATGCTTGTTAATTCAGGCTGTACTGCCAACATTGTTCCATAATTCCTTTATATCTCTGGGTGAGACCTTTAAATATTATATCATTCATTCTCTCAACCCATAAAACCAATAAATAGCAAGTACTAGTGCACATAACACTTTCGGGAAAGAAAAGACAATCTCTGTGGATTTGGTTACACAAAAGGGAAAGGAATTCCAGTGATTTCAGTTATCACTAAGCAAAACTGGAAACTAAGACAAAGCTAACCAAAGGAAGCCATAGGCCAAATGATTTCATTTCCATAGTAAAAGATATTCTTGGAACAAGTTTCACTGCTGACTTCAACAATCCAAAAAGAGCAGAGAGATTTCTGTAAATGAACAGAAGTCAGCAAACATAGCCAGTTTAGGACAATGTAGACCTGGTTCTTATTTTTAATGAAGGGTTGGAAAAAATAAAATATGAAGCTAGAAGAGTGCGAATAGTACCCACTAAAGTGAAAGGTTTAACTCCATAGTCAATATTAAGGAATGTCTGTATTTTTCTTGAAATGTAGTACAATGTAGGGCTGTGTGTCAGGTGAGACTGGTCCTTTTCAGTGTTGTTTTCTTTAAACTGCTGTTTATCTTTTGTTTTGGGCTAGGTAGTTCGCATTTTTAATGGCTTAGTAAAGATTTCCTTTAAGAAGGAACTGGATACATTATCAGAAATGAAAGTTGTTTAGTATTTGTGTCACCTCTATTTTTTTTTTGTCTTATTATATCACACCTAACTTCACAAACATCGTTACTTACAACACAGAAATTATACTTAAAAATTACAGTGGTCCAGCAGACACCAGCATCATCATCCAGCTTAGCAGCCTGTCACGCTGAGTCAGCCAAGGCATACAGAAAAAGTTTGTAATATAATTATCTACACCCAGATACTGTGAAAAGATAAGGAGCATCTAGTATCAGAGCAGCAATTCACATTCTGTTATGGATTTACTGTTACTAGGAAACATTTCACAACACATCAGACTCACCCACGCATGCCTGATGCAATGATCTCAGCAGTTCACATCTAGCCTTGGACCAGGACACAGCACTGTTAACCCCATGTTATTATGTCTGGGCAGAATTCACTCCTTTGAGTTATTCAAGACTGCTTGCTCCCCTTAAAGGAGGTTGTTTGCTTACCATTCACAGCCTCCAGACTGCAGAGAAAAGTAGTGATTTTATGGGTACTGTTCTCCAGCGGCCCTGAGGGCTCTGTAGGCAGACTTTAAAGGTCAGCTGAAGACCTGGTCTCTGCTGAGCCCTAAAGAGTTGGGCTGGGTTTTTTCTGTTTGTTTGTTTGTTTTTAACTGACATGTTTGAATCAAGGTACATCACCCTACAGAAAAGCCTCAGAGGGGGCAATACATCTCTGAGTTACTTCCCACAGCTCCTCCACCATCCCAGGTGCGTGTCCAGTGCAGAGCAGGAGCCCTCTGGGTAACCAGCCCCTTCCCCTGAAGCGCAGAAGCTGCTCGGTGACTGCCCAGCTGCCTTTCTGCTCCAGCTAAGGAGAGGAGGGAGGAGAAACAACTTTGGCTGTTCTCTTCCTTGCTTCCCTGCCAGGCAATGTGACCTCCGGGATGAGCTGAGCAGGTTTGACCAGCTCTGCAGAGTGACTGAGGGACACCTCCTGTCCGAGATACAGCTCTTCAAGCAGCCTAGGAAAGAGGAAAAACTATCAGCACGTCACAGCCCTGGCAGCTATGGACTGACCTAGTCTATACTGGTGGCCTATGGTCCCCGTGAGCTAACACAAGAGACAGGAGGGGGGTAGACAGTTTGCCTCAAAGCGCCTAATTTATCCCCTTTGCTGTTTAAAGTGGTAGGTTAAATACCTTAGGATTAACAGGTTGGACGTACCTCTTAAGTGGTGAAATGTTTGTTAACTGCAATCTGCCTGAAATGGGAACAGTGGGTGTGTTTGCAGTGCAGGAGGAAGGGAACTTTGCCCAGTCCTCTAAAAAATGCCTGTTATGAAGCTGCTTGGGAATCCAGAAGCTCTTTTACCTGCAGGCTGGAAGATATCATCCTTTTACATCTTTTCATTTCACGAGTCCTCAGGCCAGCACCCACAGAAGGTGATTGTAATCGCACGCTGCCGACGGCACGGCTCATGTTTAATGGCACAAAGAACAGAGGAGGCAAAGAGTCTGGGCCTCTTGAGATTGACATGAGTAAGATAAGTCATATTTGATAAGATTTGATAAGACATAGACACTCCACCCTTGAACTCCCTTTTGCAGTGCATGTTCCAGGTACTGACAGTTTTCCTCGTGAGGTAAATGAACTGGGAATTGCACGTAAAATTGAAGAATGAACTTTCCCATGACCTGTGAAATTTGTTATAAATAAGATGGCCTCTGAGCCTGAGTCAACAAAACAGGTAGAGTGACTGTGTAGCAAATGCTGGTATCCACACACCAGCTCCTCTAGCAGAAGCAGGATGCAACACATTCAGGGAAAAGAGCTTCTCACCTTTCTTCCACAACAGCCTCTTCTTTAATGAGCAATTGTATATCAGTTTTCTTTGTGAGGTTGGCCGGTTAAAGCTTCCTGATAAGGGTTATTTGCACAGGCAAAAGATAGTGCAGAGGTGGTTTCTTTCAGGAGAAATTTTCTGTATCATGGTATAAACCTGATCTTTAAATTTGATGGGCCTGCCATGGAGAAAAGCTAATATTCCAGGCTAAGAATATCTTCTCTGAGTTAATCCATTTTGAAGAAAAAATATCTCCTTTACTTGCCAAAATATACAGCTTTGAACTGACTTTAAAGCATGTGAAATGTCCAATGTTTAATTCTGTTATGTAATGCTTAAATCCTTCCTCTCTGGCCCTGCAGGCTGTCATGTGAAACATGTTGTGTTAGCCGGGGTCACCTGTTTCATATAGGCTGTCTCTGTTGTCAAAATGATGAAAAGTATATTCTCCTGCTGAAGTGTATAAGGACAGCTTTGCACATGAGCCATAGCAGAGCTGCTTGTTTTATGTCAGGCGCCTAATTACTATAAAATTTAAAAAAAAGAAAAAGGCAAAAAAAAAAAAAGGATGAGTCCTTCCAAAAGTAAATATGGAAGAAAATCCTCTTGTTTGTGTCCCATGTGAGCTATGTGAACTTAAGGAATAACGTACCTAAATCTCTGCAACATTTTTTTTTTCTTGAATCTTAGAATAAATACTCTTAGCGATCTGAAACATTGTTTTTTTTTCATCAAATGGATGTGGTAACAAGAGATTGATAATAACAAAGAAATTGCACAGTATAACAGAAAAATTGTATCCAAAGAATTCAAATCAGAAATGAATAGTTACAAAGGCTTGAATAATACAGCTACTTTGCTTTGAATAAATATAAGCATGTTTTAATTCTGCTATTTGTCAAAAATGGTCGGCAGTAACTTGTAGCTCTCTCCTACATAAATGATCCCATGTGCTATTTGAGCAATTGCTCCCAGTGTCTTCAAACAGCTGAACACTTCCATTCTTCCATTGCTTTAGGCATTCCTATTAGCATGAATGAGAGTTGCAGACAAGCGTCATTTGCTCAAATAATCTTAATATTCTTTTGATATACCCAAAATTATTTTCTCATAATAATTAGTCATGTTTTCATTTATTTAATTTATAGTCTTCCTCCCGTTAGTCAAAACTGAAAGGTTTTATTTACCTGACTACATGGGTTTTATTTTTCTTGTAGATATTAGAGTCAATAATATTTTTAAATAGAAATGTAAAATCCTGACCTCTTCAGACAGTTCAGTCATTCCCTTCCTTAGCCAAACTTCCCATGCATATAATTGTATCTGTATATGGACTAAGGAGTTGATTCAAGAAGAAGCATTTTCTAATCTCATATTGAATTTCTTAGGAACTGGGAAGGCTTAGCATTTTTCAGAGCAGCAACCTATCTACAGATTTAGTGTTTGGTCCATAAATGTAAAACTCTAGTATGAAGAGGGTACTGAGATGACCTCCAGAGGTCCCTCCCAAACTTAATTATGCTATGAAAATTAATTATATTAAACTCTTAAAAATCTACTTACTACTTTATGATATTTTATGTATATTGTGGTATTCTTTTAACATAATATCTGGAAATATTATTATATTATTATTCTAAATTATGAATGTGTTTCTATAAATTGTATGTACATAAGAAAAAATTATATACTAAATCATGTATATTATATATACTAAATAATTATAATTATTTAGTATTAGTATCATTTATTTTCAAAGTTTAGATCATGCTTTAAAATATTGTTCTGAATGCTCATTAATTAGAACTGTACTTTCCTATATTTGAGATGCCTCTGAGATTTCTGGTGTTCTCTGTCCTTTTTTATTTTAGCAGACTCACATGCTTCATCATTCATCATCTGAGAAATTCGTACAAAACACTCCATAATGATTAGTCATGGAAGCAAGCTCTTCTATTTATTCACTATTTATTTTATTTACAAAAATACAGCAGATAAGCAAATATAGCAAGCAAAGATATTCAAGCATAATATATTTTGATGTTAAAACTTTAATTTAGTTTCCTTCTTAGGTAAGCAATGACAAAGCAAAACAAGGAAAACAAACACACACACACGCAGTCCTCCGCTGAAACAAACAGCAAGCGCCTTTCAGGGCACCTACAGGAAAAATGCACATCTCCTTTTCTCCCTAAATTCGTTGCAAAAGCTTCCTTTGACTGTAGGGGGAGAAAGAATTTTCCTAGCAGTATTTTTGAAACACTCGGCAGTGGGGGACTCAGTCACAGGGCAGTACAGTTTTGGTCATTAACAAGATAACTGTTTTTACGTCGAACAGAAAGAGCTACCTATAGAGCACATGAAATCAAACTGAGCACAGTGTGTTGCCTAAGGTTGACTTCCGGTCTCAAATGATATGATAGAAATGAACATGTAGAAGAGGCTAAAGGTAACAATTAAATTCTTTATATTGTTATTATATCATAAATATAATCTAATTCAGAATGAACAGTCAGCTATGAATTTATCTCACAATAATAGGAACCAGATAATGTCATTAGAAAAGTAATTTTTCTGCTGCTGCAATAACATTTAGATGAATTTTACCACTGCTACACTGATTTTCATCATCTGAATGTCTAGCCTTATGATTTTATCTATGCCCTTAATATCGTCTGGTGCTAATTGTCTCAATAAAGGGCATATATAAACAGATTACTCTTTTATAGTCGTTGGAATGTTATTAAATTACACAGAAGAATCAACTCAGCCTCTAGAAGTTAATGTACCTACAATGACAACTCACAGACACTGGCAGATCAAACCAGAGAGCTTAAGCAGCTCCCACCCCAACTCTCAGCTCAGCCTCTAAGAAGAGTGAAATGTGAAAAGAACCAGGCAAATATAAACAGACAGTCCTAACAATGTACTAATGGCATTGCTGGAATTAGACAGAAGTTAATAGCAAATAGCTGCAACACAAGTATACAAATACATTCTTTTAATGAACCACTGATGAGTAGGATGCAGTCAAAAACCCTGAAACAAGAGTGTATACCATGCATGACTACAGTATACTGAATTTTTCAGGAAGCCACCCTGGGAAACATTATCAGGAAACTGTCTTTAAGTATGTTAAAGAAAAACGGTAACCTGCTGATGGAAAACCATTTAGCCAGTGTATAAAAGCCACACAATTTGACCATGTATAGAACTGTGCAATAACCTGTTGATGAGGCCCATAACCGATAGCATAGGTGGACCTATCTTTATATTGCATATATAAGACTGCAGCAAACACCTCTAGCTGCACAAGCACATCTGCTTCAGAACCAAGTATGCAGAACTGATCTCTCTGATATTCTGTAATGCTTCATATGTAAGTATTATCTTACTGTCACTAAAGGGAAAAAAAAAGAAAAGTAATGTTTCATTTTGGTAGTATCCTGCACTTGGAGGCTGGGTTGTAATCCAGCTGGATCTTGTAGCATGGGATATTAATGTTTTTAAACCAATTAATTTGAGTTTCCTCGGCTGCGGCAGGCTGGTTCCTGTGGCTTGATTAGGACTGTATAGTGGGCAGTTCATTCTTGCCTTCCACAGTGGTGGCAGCCATCAGGAGAGGACCAAGCATAACTAAACTGATTGCTGTTTTAGACAAATGATTTTCCTCTTTGTGTGTCATGCATCTCCACCATTACACCAGGAAAGTGCATTCTTTAGATTAGCTATCTTGAGTTAACTTTTAAGATATGTAGTCTCTGCAGATGCTCAGAAAATATAAAATGAATCATCAAAATGTCAAATTCAGTCCTTGACGAACAGTCCACATATCCACTTTCTCTTTGTGTGACTGGGTTTTTTCCCCTAATAATAGCTCCTAGATAGGTTTCAGCTCTCTCCCACTTCTCTTTTCCTCAGGATATTCTATGGTTTGTTATCTCAAAACCTCAGTTCCTCTCATCTGCCAAAGAGCACCTTTCTCTTGGTCAGCTATTTTAGTAGGAACTCTTCTTCCCTGTCTTTTTCTTGTAGCTTTTTTTTTTTTAATTAATTCCATTTTTGAGATATCCTTCTCTTGTTTTTTTTTCCCCATAAGCATACCTTTGAGGTTCTGCTTTGGGAATTCCAGACAGAAACCTATGCAATATCTTCCAAACTCAGTGTTTTTCAAAGGTCTAAAATGTTGATGTTCATTTTGGTATCCCTAGTGGGGTATATTTGCCAGTTCACATAACAAGTGAGTTTTCTGCCTCTAGAAGATACTTGTGTTTAAATATGCCTGTCTCTATTCCTTCAAACCTAGAACACTCCAAAACAGAGAGTACAAGCTTCAGGAATACCTAGTGGTGCATGCCATCAGATCAGTGTCAGACCTTGGCACTCACCCACCACAACTTCTCACTCTGACTGTTGACTGAAGATGTCTAAGGGACTTTGGTTTCTATAATACCCAGCTGCCAGTTCAGGAGATTCTAGGCTATGTTTCAGAGCCCTCCACCAGTAACAGCAAAGGCTTGAAGGAAAAGTAAGAGAAGAAAAGAAGGACTGAGTGCTTGGCTTGGTCCGGCCCCAAGAACCATTGACAGCTCTGCCAGCATCATTGGTACCAAATTTCTGTCACATCAGGTATTGCTGCACAAGGGTTGCAAAACTTTTCCTGGACTTGCATGGTGTGTTCTTAGACTATTCTGCAGGATCTGCTCTCCAGCAATCTCCTTTACAATCACACTTGAAACTTTATATCTCTCAGTCCACCCTTTCAGAAAAAACATTGCCACTGCTTGCCTCAGAAAGAAAAGGGTCAGTGCCAGGGCTGTTTGTGACATCAAGGCTAAGACTGTCAGGGGTTCCCCTTTTCCTAGAGCTCTAGGTTTTAGACCCAAACTCCATGAGAGCAGGGATGCATCTCACAAAGGGTGCTCAGACACTCTCCAGTCCTGATAGTGGTGCTGATCGGTCCTGAATTCTGTGAAGCCCAGCTTCTCCCTGCATTTCTAAACATTGCTTTTCCAGGAAAATGACTCATTTATCTCCAGTATTAATCGGAAATGATCTCTCACCCTACAGAGGGAGCCCCTCGTCTTCCAGAGAGTTCACAACATAAATTCAGGGCTTTTCAGGATCTCTCATAGAGGGTAGTCTCAAGTGTTATGGTACTGCTGGAGGAGTCAGTAACACTGAACAAGGTTAATAGGACAATATGCATCATCCAATCTCTCCAGAGTGTCTTTATCCATAAATCAGGCTCTGGTAGACTTTTGTTACCTAGTTGGCAATCTTCTTCTGCAAAAGGAGTGGACTGGAAATATCAAGTCCTTGCTGGGACTACACAGTTTTTGTGTAAAAACCCATCCTCTTCTTTCATTTAGGGAAACACCTAGAAAACTCAAAAATACATAGAGAGATTAGAACCTTAAAACCAGGATTATTAGGGAAAAATTTTAATCTGGCAGCTCCTCTTAAGTCTAGGTTTAATTACCAAACCAAGCTTTGCACCTAGGTCTTTCTTCCTTTATTTTGAACTATCTGCTTAGGCTGAAGAATCGAAGTTATCAGTTTAATTACAGTTAATCTAGTAGCAATTTCTACCCATTCCTCAGCTGTTAAAGACGGAAGCAAAGGTATGCACCACTCTCCCCTTCTGGTGAGAAATTCCTTACCTCTGTAAAATCTGAGGTTGGTATTTGCATTACTTCTGAGCTCTTAATGAGCTATCTATGGAAGTAACCATCTTAGTTATCATCAGTTCCACTCGGAAAGCAGGAAATATTTAGGCACTTATGTAAGATCATTCTAATAGGTCTGTTTTCCAGATGGGGTATCCCTTCACACACATACCATGTTTCTGCCTAAGACCGTAGTCAAATTTACCAGCAGGTTAGTTTAAACTTTTTTTTTTTTATAGCCCTCTCACTTCTATAATGAAAGAACTGCGGCACTGCCTGGATATCCAGGAGGTTCTGCCTTTTTGTGTTCCAAACCTTTTAGATGCTCTGTCAACAATTGGCTGCGCAGCTGGTGTCAGCAACAGAGTTTTGGTTTCTATGACCATGGGACCCTGTTCGAAGATGGATGTCTACTTGGGAGAGATGTGATCCACTAAGTGGGGCAAAAGTATCTTTGCCAACATGCTGACCAACCTGGTAAGGAGGGCTTTAAACTAGGAATGACAGGGGAGGGAGAGAGTTACCAGCAGCTATAAGAGGGAGCAATGGACAGGGTTGACAAGAAAAATCCCTGGGATAAAGTGAATAAAAGAGTACAAGAGGGCTTAAGGGGGGGCATCTCAAGCATTTGCATGTAGGCAAGGAAATGCCTACAAGGTAGCATTATGGGGAAAACTCTCACACCCCTTCTGGGAAATCAGCACACTTGAGTGCCTCTCTAACATGCCTGTACACTATCGCGTGCAGTATGGGGAATAAACAGGAGGAATCTCTATATCTCTAGATCTGTGTGCAATTGCAGGGCTATGATCTTGTTGGGATCCTGGCGACATAGTGGGATAGCTCACATGATTGGAGTGCTGCAGCGGAGGGATACTGGCTTTTTAGGAAGGACAGGCCAGGAATGTGAGGAGAGGGATTTGCCCTTTATGTGAGAGAGCAGCAGGAATGCATGGAGCTCTGCCTAGGGATGAATGATGAGATGACTGAGAGTTCATGATAAGGATTAAGGGGCAGATTAATAGGGGTCACATTGTTGTGGGTTTTTGCTGTAGGCCATCTGATCAGGAAGAAGTCTATGAGGCCTTCTACAGACAGCCAGAAGCAGCTTCACGTTCACAGGTCCTGGTTCTCGTAGGGGACTTTAACCACCCCAGTATCTGCTGGATGAACAGCAGGGCACAAGCAGTCCAGGAGGTTCCTCGTTCCAGGAGGTTCCATCGATGACAACTTCCTGATACAGATGATAGAGAAGCCAATAAGGAGAGGCGATCTGCTGGATCTCGTACTTACAAACAAGGAAAGGGTGGTGGGAGATGTGAAGATAGGGGCAGCCTTGGCTGCAGTGACCACGAGATAGTGGAGTTCAGGATCCTGAGAGGAGGAAACAGGGCAAAAAGCAGGATCACAACCCTGGACTTCAGGAAAGCAGACTATGGCCTCTTCAAGGACCTTCTTGGAAGAATCCCATGGGATAGGGTCCTAGAAGGAAGAAGAGTCCAAGAAAGCTAGTTGATATTCAAGGGTCACCTCCTCCAAGCTCAAGAACGGTCCATCCCAATGAGCAGGAAAATAAGCAAAGGCGGCAGGAGACCTGCACAGATGAACAAGGAGCTCCTGGCAAAACTCAAACATAAAAAGGAAGCGTACAAGAGGCGGAAGTGTACAAGAGGCAGAAGTGCACAAGAGGTGGAAGCAGGGACAGGTAACCTGAGAGGAATATAGGGACTTTTGCTGAGCATACAGGGAGACATCAGGGAAAGTCAAAGACCATCTGGAGTTTAATCCGGTGAAGGATGTCAGGGACAGCAAGAAGGACCAAGAAGGTTTCGTGTGTTCTGACTTGTGTCCGTTCCCTCTTACCCTACTACTGTGCATCTCTGTGAAGAGACTGGATCCCTCTCCTCCATACTCTCCCATTAGGTAGTTGTAGACCCCAGAAAGATGTCCCCTAAGCCTTCTTTTCCTAAGGCTGAACAAACACAGCTCTCAGCCTCTCCTCATACATTATCTACCAATCCCAAAGAACTCCAGCTATTGGTAACTAACTTAATTTTGTCTTAGGATGTAACCAGAGTGTAAAGAACCTCCAGAAAATCTCTGCATAGCTGAGGTCTCCCATCAGCTCTATGACACAGAGATACACCATTTTTGTGATACCCAAGATATGTAAAATTGAGAATAGCAATGTACAGATTATGAAGTTTGGTCTTATTGACAATAGTATATTCATTAATATCTCCAGAATTTCCTGTCAGATAGCTAACATTTGATTTAATGATATGGAGGCTGAAGGTCCACGAGCAGCTGAGGCAATCTAAGAGCCTGCTGCTGATGAATATTTCATCCTGTCCTTAGTCTCCTTCACAACACCCCCTACTTATTCTTAACTTTTCCCATGCTCCTAGCTGTGGAAAACTCTTCTCTTGCACCAGCTCTGGCATTTACCACTGGTAAGTGAGTCAATTCAGCTTCTTGGCAGAAAACTATCCACTTTTATTTTGTCTGGGTTTGTTTCCTGCCGTACTGATGAGTTCAGACAACTCAAGAAGGAATCCAATGAAAATGAGACTCATTGCACAATAAGTAGAAAATGTGCACAGCCAGGATTGGGGATGGTGGTGATAAAAGCCTGGTCCTTTAGGACCTATATGCTGTTAGACCAACTTCTGTGGAATAATGCCTCTGCCTCTGGTGGTTATTATTAGATAATTCAGTCTTGCTCCCTCTGAGGTCAACAGGAATGCAGTTACTAATTCCTAAGAAGCACAGTGGCTAAGGAATGCAGTGCCTTTGGACTTGAGGAAGAGCTGACCCTTACTCCTGCTCTGCTGAAGACTTGCTACGTGACCACTAGTCAGTAATTTAGCTGCTCTGAGCCTTTCTCCATATCTATCTAAAAAATGCTAGAAGCATTACCCTACTTCAAGAGGTTTTGTAGAGATAATACATCAAAAGCTTTTGAAGTTCATTGATAAAGAATATGTGGATCCTCAGGCTATCTAATTACCTAGAGTAAATAGCTAGATAATCACATAATAATCAGTACTAAGTTCTCAATACCCTTTCCAAGGATGTTGCACTGCAAGTTCTGCACACAATAACTGAACTGAAAGAGAGAACCAAATTGTGGGATATATATTTCCTTAAATATAAAATATATTTCTACAAAATGAACATATATTTGGTGCTATATTTTAACCAAAACCATCATTCTGAATTCTAATTCTCTTCTGGACCATCTCTAGACATATGATGGCTTTCACATGGAACATCTTTTTCTGTTTTGTTTCAGTTCTTTTGCATGAGCTCAGGTTAGTGCAGAATTAATAGAATCTGTTTAAACCCAGTGTAGTAATAGCTTCAGGATTCTCATAAAATTCCACTGTTGCTTCTTGTTCTTAATCTTTTCACTACAACTGTCCTGGCATTTTTGATAACCAGGCATGAAAACCAGAGTCTAGGGTGAATATCACTGAATTTTCAATTTTGAGCCAGGGTTCAGAGAGAAAAGTGTCAAATATCAGCATTTAAAACAATTTACCTTTTTTCTAATCTTACCATTATATACAGCAATTTCACTTAAACTTATTTTTGGAAACATCCACTGGTCCGGTGCAAAAAATCATACATGTGAAAAGATGGACTGTATGAAATCTAGTTGCCTTGCCTCTACTAAGCTGAATTTAAAAAGAAGATAAAGAACAGAATGAGCCTATGAGAACTCGTCTTCTTATCATCTGTTTATGGAACATGAACTAGATTATTCTTTTGAAAAAAATGATAAAAGAGAAAGCCCAGCAAAATACAGTTTCTAGGAAACCAATAGAAAACTATCTAAATTTTAATGTTCTCTTTTATGCAGTGTACTTTTTCTTTCAGGAGTAAATTTTGCAGTAAATTGCCATAATTTTTGTATGGAAGCTAGAAGACTAAACATCTCAGAGTTAAGAATTTTGACACACAGAATATCTACTATACCACTAATAAATATTTATATTTCTCTGAATTACTCATTTTAGGTCCCAAGAATACTGATGTTTATCTATAAAAATTCTTGGTTTTCTCTTATTTTCCCCTTTTCATTTGAATATAAAGATTTATTGACTTAAAAACTACTTTTCAGAGTGTTTCAGTATTAGTTTTTTTAATGTAAATTTATTTAATCTAAGTTTTATTTTTGCCTGCCAGAAAGCCAGTAACAATGCAGCAATGATTGCTCAGGGTTTGAACAGTGCAAGAGTGATCCTAAATATAAAATGACATTCAGGGAAAATTATTGTTTAACATCATGTCAAAAGTAAAACACATCCTGCAAGGCATATATTGCATCACTGCAACTATAGCTTCACAATAAAATTGTTCTTGCCAAATGCTGACAGAGCACTGCCTGTGGACACCTTCCAAAATAAACCTAGGACAGAGAACGTGGAATTGTTCATTCTAATCTACTTCTGCTAGACCTACAAAAAGGTTCCCTGCGTATGGGGGCTACAGATAATGTATGTAAAGGTAAGGGCATTGGCTATCAAGGTCATGATCTATTTGTGTTTAGTCTCTAAGCTGGTAAGAGAGACTGCATTTATGCACATGTGCAAGTGTATGCACTCTCACACATACCATTCATGTTCCCAGTAGGTAAAAGGGGATATGTGACAGCATGACTCACTATCCTGGCACACTTTAACACTTTATATGTACACCTGTTCTAGGCTAATTTGAAATATTTCCCTTCAGATCTTCCTACAGGACAGACACCAGTAAGGAATAGCAGGATTCAGACTGCTGAGCTCTCTCTGCCACTAAGAGGCAGAATGGAAAGACATGTGGACATCTGGCATCTACTCTTTAATTCACACTGTATCACATGCTTATAGTAGCCTGACACAGTCACATTTTGTCCTTTACTTGAGGTCAGTAAAAAAGAATCAGCCAGAAAGAGCAGAATTTAATTGCCAGCATCTGTCCATTTTGCTGAGATGAAAAAAAAAAGCATATATCAAACATGCTGGCTACCTAAAAATATTCCCCCCCTCCCCAAAAAAAAAAAAAGGGACTGCATTCAGAGATGGGGAAAACTTCCATTCAAATTCATTCTGTAGAACAAGAGGTCAAAAAGCTGCCTGTGGAACAAGAATATAATCTGCAGTAATTCCCATTCCATTGGGAGCTCAAAACAAGTGTAATCTTCATTAATGTGATATTTTGGGGAACCAAATTCAACTTTGTTGTAAATAGATTCTCTAAAGTCAATGAGAGTCTCCACTATTTCTGCCAGGCTCAACATTTTTACTGTAAATATATTTAACCTCCAAAATCTCTCTCTGTGTTATAAATGCTAATTTATACAAGAGTCTAACCAGCACTTGCTAGAAATTATTTAGTCTGACTATTTTCTTCAATTTGTATGTTCTTCTGCAAGGGAACAAAATAGCTAATTATTTAAGATGTGTACATTCTTTGTGTAGACTTGTGTTGTGTAGACCCATCTCAGCTAGATCTGAACAAGAAGCAGAGTAAATTAGTCCACAAAGATATTTGTGCTCCTTCAGGTACCCTGTTTCCACTACCAAGCTAACTCATTTAAAACTATCTCAGCAGCATACTGCCTCACACCATCTTAAGATAAAGGTATGGCCTTAGCTCCACCCTTCCTTCCCCTGCAAACAACTTCTTTGGAACAGTGCCCACTATCTGCACTAATAACTCTGCAAATAGTAATTTTCACATATCAAAAATCAAATACCACAGGAAAAGAGTGTTCTTTTCAAACGCTGAATAAGAAATGTCAAAGAATAAAGAACACGTTGTTTGATAAGCTGCTCTCTGGCTCTCTACATTTTGTTATACAATTTCTGCTAAAATTCTTCCTTTCTATTTTACCTGTTTGAGTGACTGCTTCACATTAAGGAAATGGCATAGGTAGGTATCATTGCCATCTTTCCTTTTCCAGATCTGTGAAAACACACAGACACCGCTAAAAAGAAACCCAAGCAAATGACAGATTTGTACCTAATAGAAAGCTTCTGTAACTCTGTGATCTTTATAAATTTTACATAGGTGTGGTAGTATTTCATGCATAAGTATCAGTCACGACATTGCTACCTCCCTTTCTGGATCCCTAGAGACCTCAGCCTCTGCTCAAGATAGATCCATGTCTATCTGGAGCTAAAATAAGTTCAAAAAACTGTATGTCAGGTTTTAACAAAAACAAAGTAATAGAAAACACACCTTTTCTAGGACTTGTATTAATGACCTTAGACTTAACTAAGGTCCTATGAGATTAATTCCTAATTCTTAATTCCTCGTCTATATGGAGATGCCCTGGTCCTACATAAACTTTTAAAGTCAACTGTGGTTATTTCCTGTGTCTTTAGAAAAATTGTCGATAAGTACAAGTTACCTACAGCATACTTTGTGACAATTTTAGCAAGTAGAGTTGGAGGGTTCTCTTACAAAGCCGGAAAGGGTCTCTATGATCTTCTAGTATGATCTGCTTTGGATCATTCTCTATGGGTTACAGAAGGTCCCTGAGCAAATTAATCTTTGAACTAAAGCTTAAGTTTTAGGGAAAAATAGCAGTCTAAAATTTTAGAGTAATAAAGAATTTTTCGTAACATTTCATAAGCAATCTCAGAGCTCAATTACCCTCACTCTTAAAACTATGAATCTTATTTGTAAATTGTATTTGTCTAGTTTCAGATTTTGTATCTTGTTATTTCTTTGTCTGCTAGGCTCAGGGGTGTTCTACTATCAAATTTGAGCTCCCATGTAGTTAATTACAGGCTGCAACTAAATCACTTGCCATCTATTATACATTAGTAGATGGTTTTTTTAGCATCCATATCAAGGCTCCTAGGTACTTGCTGAAGTATTAACAAAGAAAAAAAGGTCCATCAGAAGAGTTGAATCAGAAGTCACATAAAATATTATTAAGCAGCAGCAGTCAGATTTTGCTTATCAGACAGTAGTGTTGACAAAATACCATGAGTTTCAACAGCTACCACTAATAGGGAGTTAGAACAAAGAAAAATCTATTCATTGGAGACTGAGGAGGCTGCTTTACTGCAACATTTCACTAGTTAACTTATCATTTGTTTTAGTCAGCATTATTAGCTTTTGCAATTCTATCATGGGTCTTGCAACACTAGCAGTTTTTCTTGAAGCACTAGTTACCAACATGCAGTAACTTAAAGAGAATCCAGATCTTCTTTTTTTTAAAAAGTTAATAAATATTTCTGCTTGATGCAGAGTAAAGCTTTGAAAGATGAAACAAACCCTTTCGTGCCACTAACATTTTTCAGCCAACGTCACAGCTGTGAGCAGAGTGACTCAGAAGCTTTGAGTGTCTCTTTGGCAATATTGACTGCGAGCAGACATTTTTGCCCTGCCCAGAGAAGTGCCTTGTCCTGGCTTGGCGCCTCCAGGGCGTTCATCCTCCAGAGCTGCACCTTGTCCCGTGCAGCGGGGCGGCCTGGCTGGTCGCCTCAGGGGAGGCCAGCCAAGCCCACGAGGTATTTCTTGGGGCTCTCCCCGATCCTTAGGGAAACAGGGTCGCTCCGGCGAATGCCGCCCCAGGACCAAAATGACGCCAGCTCTGTGGCACACGGCGGTGCCTTGCGGCCCGGCCAGTGGACTGCTCGGGGAGTCTCGCACGGCCGGCTGAAGACCCTCGCCACGGGGCCGCCGCTTCCCCTCGGGGAGCACTTCGGGTTGCTCGCACCTCCCCCCACGCCAACTGCTCTCTCCGCCGGCGGGGGCGGGGGCGGGAGGGGCGAGGCGCGGGCCGTCACGTGACCCCGCCCCTCCTCCCCCGCCCCCCGCCGCGACCGCTCTCCCTCCGCAACGCTGTTGGCCCGCTTCCTGCTCCTGCCGGCCCCGCCCCCGCGCCTCTCCGCCCCCGCCGCGCCCCGAGCGCTGGTTGGCTGCGGCCTCGCCAAGCGCTGGGCAGCGCCCCCCCCCCCCGCCCCCCTGCCCGGCTTCCCTCCGCGAGCCACGCGCCGCCGGCAGCCGAGCCGTCACGGCGGCGCGAGCGCGAGCGCGGCCGGTGGTTTCGTTGCCCTCCCCGCACCGTGGCCGTTACCCGCGCGGCTCGCTGAGGGGGCGGCGCGCGCGCGAGCGCGAGCGAGCCCACCTGCCACCCGCCCGCCTACCCGCCCACCTAGCGAGGCTCATGGCCGCGTCGGATCGGATGGTGCTGGGGCCACTGGTGGGCTCCATCGATCAGGGCACCAGCTCCACTCGCTTCCTGGTGAGCAAATCGCGGGGGCTGGGGCGGGGTGTGCGGAGGCGGCGGCGGCGGCTCCGCGGCCTGAGGGAGCCGCCGCTTCCGCTCCTTCGCCCTCCCGCATCCTCGCGGAGCGCGCGGGGTCCGCTGGCCTCTGCTGTGCCCTTGGGGAAGGGCAGGGGCGGCGGGTGGCACGGGGCTGTGCCGCTGCCGCCTTCGCTCCCGTCTCCCGCCCTGGGCCGGCTTCTCTCTGCCCCCCGGCTGGCCTGCGGCTGCCGCCCCGCGAGGAGAGGGAAGGGGCGCCGGGAACACGGCGGGTGGTGGAGCCGCCGGTCCGTGGTGTCCCCCGGCGCTCAGCCCCGCCGTCGCCTTCTCGCTGCCCTCCCGGCACCGCAGCGAGCCGGCGACAGCGGTTTCTGCCTGCCGCTCCTGCTTCATCGTGCCGCAGGCTGCTGCTTGAGGGGGCTGCAAAATCCCGCTGCTTCGAGCTCTCTGTGTCTTAAATCTGTGGGGTATCTTGCCTTGAATTAAATGAAGTGGGCAAGGAGAAATACTTCCTCATGAATTGTCTTTTAAGTGATTGTGATTAGCTAGTGTTAAAACAATGCAGTGACTCCGCTGTGTTGCCCTCTAAAGCCTGCTTCGGCCTAGGAGAGTGACTCGTGCAGTTCCTTAGGCCAAAACCTTAATGTCAAGAGTTACGCATATCATGAACTATAGGTATTCAGGTGGCAGAACTTGTACATCTTATGAGACAGGAGCCTGTTTAAACACTGGAAGGAAATAGTTTGTTTGAAAATGGGATGATTAATAGACCTTTAGTTTAAGGCTCTATTTATTTCCATATTATGCAATAGACAGTAGCTAATATTATTATTAGATATGAAACGTACTATATAAGCTTCCTGCTTGCAAATCTCTACACAAATTGTCCTAACTCCCAGGCAGTAAGTCATGGGAGTTCAACTTGGATCCTGGTGACAATTTCCACTGTTACTTGGTTACACAAACAAAGTGGAAATGAAATTGAGAAAATAGCTAAATAGAAAATGTTGTCAAATGTGCATAATATTTTTCTGAAAAGAAGAATGTCTTGACTTGCTCTTGGTATTTTTTTAGTGCTTCTCCCATGTGGAATTTTCTTTCATGAGACAGGGGACTAGAATATTTTCTTGACCTGTGTTACCATTATTACTCAATATCACGACCTTCATGGGATTGTCAAATGACAAAGCAGAGATCTGGGGGTGGAGAGAAACACCAAACTGACAAATGACACCAGCCAGCTATCTTGAATACCAGTTACAAGCCCTTTTTGGGGGGAAAAAATTTGAAAAGTTCCCTGAGACACCTGAGGATAAATTGTATCTGCTTTACATGTACAGCTGAGTTACCTTTTCCCTCATACTAAAAGGATAACACTAGCATGACTTAAAGAGACACTTAGTTGTTTTGCATGCCTTTCCCATTGTTCTCTCTGTAAATTTTTTCTTTATTGTTTCTAATCATTTTCTGTGCCAAAAATCAAATCAAATTATTGTTTACTTTGCATGTCTGTTATCATGTATGTATTATCAGTATTATTAATGTATTATCATCAGTAATACTATGCAACCCCTAGCTAGATTTTAAGACAGGGGGCTATATGATTTTGATTAGGATTAAAGATGTATGGGTGAAAAATTGGCTGGTCTATTGGGGCCCAAGGGTAGTGTCAAAGTCTAAATGGTAGCCAGTTTAGAAGTGGTATTCCTCAGGGTTTATTCAGTGAGGACTGAATATCTTCATCAACAGCCTGGATGTACTCTCATCAAGTTTGCAGATGACAACAACTTGCAGGGAGCAGTTGACTGGAATTCCAGTTGGAGGAATGGCCTGGCAGAAGCTTCATGAATTTCAACAAAGTCTAGCACTTGGGACAGAAGAGCTCCCTGCAACAGTACAGAGAGGGGACTAGCTGGCTAGGAAGCGGCTTTGTGGAAAAGGACCTGGAATTCTGGTGGACAGCGAGTTGAATATGTCAGCAGTGTGTCCTTGCGGTGGTGAAGATTAACCACATTAGCAAGACTGTAGCTTGCAGATCACAGGAAGTAACTGTTCCCATCTATGTGGCACTTATGAAGCAGCACCTAGAGTACTGTGTCCTGTTTTGGTCCCCCCAGAGCAAGAGAGGGACTGAAAAACTGGAGTTAAGTCTAGGAGAGTCACTAACATGGTCAGCAGGCTGCAGCTCATGGCATGCAAGGAGAGGCTGGGAGACCTGGAGTTTTTCACCCTGGGGAAGGGAAGGCTCATGGGGGGAGACAAAATTGGTGTCTTCAGCTATCTAACGGTGGTTTGTAGGGAGGACAGAGCCAGGCTCTTCTTAGAAGTGCACAGCAAAAAGACAACAGGCTATGAACACAGATCGCAGCAAGGGAAATTCCAAATAGATATAAGGAACAAAGTTTTTTACCATGAGTAGGTCAAAGGCTGGAAGAGGGGCCCAGACAGCCTGTGAAATTTCCATCCTTGCGCATACTTAACACTTGACTGGAGAAAAGACTCTGAGCTACCTGGGGTAACTTAGAATTTAGCCCTATTTGAGCAGTGGATCAGATGACTTCCAGAGATTCCTTCCGGCATAAATTATTCTGTGTCTGGACATAAACTAAGTTTTGCAAGATTCTTCAGCTTATGTGAGTGAGACTGTATGAGCACAGATGACAAGTAGTTTTGAAAGCACCAGAACTTGTAAGACTGTATTTTTGTTACTTTTGCTCCTTATTTATCCTTTGTCTGTTTCTTTCACACACAACACACAGACTTTTAGCCTATGCTGTCGTCTTTCCTCAGGGCGTTAATTTGGATCTCTTCTTTACTACACTACTTGCTTTTGAAAAAGAAATCATTATTATTTTTGAGATCTCAACTCTTCTGTTAAGTTGTGATAAAGCTGGATACCATGTTCAGGGTTATTGGAGGGAGCACTGTGCTTTGAGCACCAGTGCAGTTGCTAAAGGTTCATTTTCTTAACATATCAAGCTAGAATAAAAATTGAGTAGGCTAAACAAGTGCTCCTAGATAACTGAATTCTGGCCTAGATGTTTAACTACTTTTGCCAAATACTTGCAGTGTGTCTCTCATGTTCCACTTTATATTATTCAAGGATCATATCATAAAAATCCATTGTAACTTCCTCTTCTCTCACTAAAAGTATTGTGGTCAGGAGCTAATGGCCAGCTGAACCACTTCCTGGTCTCTTGAAAGGTATTTGCTGGGTAAAGTTTTTCTGGCATTTTAACTTGGAAGAGCACGAATTGACCTGTTTGTGCCAGTGGTGAAGTACATATATAGTAGTCCACATTCTAGATTTGTCAGTCTGCCACAGAGGATTTTTTTCCAATGCAGTAGAGTATTTTTTTCTGCTTTTACTTTGTTTGCAGAAGAAACACTTCAAATGAAATTATACCACACTCTAACCATTCATTTCAATAAACAGAAAAATGCTTTTAGTTAAGAAAAATCTTAGTATCCATTGTGTTTACCCTTCAGATGGGAATCCATTCAGATCATCTACTGAAGCAACCCCACCTTTTAGAAAAAAAATTTTTTTGATTGTATAGCTAACAAGAAGGGTTAACAAATATTGTAGGTGCTGTAACTTTTCCCTGCCTGTTGGCTTTTAACATTTATTGCATAAAAGACATTGCGGTTTTGCTTTTTCTTCCCATAATCATAAGCACCTCCTTTTTGGGAACCTTTTGGGTTCAATAGGAACCTTCCAAGCAACATAATTTATAGCAGAGGATTTATTTAAACTGTGCTCATTCATAAATTCTGACTGCTAATCCTAGTTAAAAGCTAAAGGTTGAATTACCATTCACCTGTCATCCTTTCCCTGATTGGATTGGTTTCAGTGCAATTTCTAAACTCCATCTCTAACCTTCTTTTCCTGCAGAACTTTAACTGTTTTAGCTTAACAAAAACTCATGAAGAGATAGCATAGGCTAACAGAAATAGTTTTTTCTGCAGGCAGAGTTACATGACTATCCTGAATGACAAAGCCTGAAAGTCACAAAAGTTGTTCCTGTTTTTTCATTACTGCTTCTTCGCTTGCATCACTCCATGATTCTTATGTTTCTCTGTAAGCCACCTTCTTTGAAAATTGTTGCAGCTGATTGGTCTGAATTATTTTCCACTAAGATAAACACAGTGTATTACCATTCAACTATTTGCATCCCTTCATATGATGTCATGTATTACATCAGAGTCCCTGCAAAGAACTTGGGTTAAATGAGTGGCCCTTTTGCTTGTCTGTTTACTTACATACAATATAACTAAGTAGCAGTACATTGTGGCTGTTTTAACTGTCTTTCTCAAATTATTTCTGTTGCAAAATAGCTCTACATGCTCAAATAGCATAGGCGATCCCTGTGTGACAACTGCTCATACAATTAGGGCAAAACTGACTTTGATTTTTTTTTTTTTCCTACAAAAAGTGAGAGATCAGAATCATAATCTGGAACCATTTCATAATGAATATGAAAAGAAGAAAAGCAGTGACAGACATACAGTTCAAACCTGTTTCAGAAAGAATGTGTTGACCTTATCTGAATTGCTTATACTTATTGTCACCTATTTTTCTTACTCCTTCACCACTGTTAGAGAGAAACAAGGACAGATTTTTTTTTTAATCTATTTTTGGTAACAGCCTCTTGGAGGAGTCCTAATTTGTTTTGTTTATTCCCTACTTCTTTTACAGTTTTCCTTTAGGTTTCAATGTATTGTCTCATTTACCTGTGGCTTCCTTCTGTGTATCAGAATTCTAATGTTGATATAGAACATGGTATTGTTCTTAGTGAAACTTCTTAATCCCTTGCCCCAAGGTACTGGGAGTGTCTGCTGCTTTTGTTGAGGATGTTAAAAGTTTGTGGTTGGTTTGTGATGTCATGTTTACCTAGTTATTCTCTATGGGCATGAAAAATTTATGCATTTGTCTTGTTATTTTCTCTGTTGAGAATTTATCCCTGTTAGAATGGCTTGCTTAGGAGGAGGCAAAAAGCCTTGTTGTGCTAGAGTTGGATGATATATTTGATGTTGTCTTAAGGGAACTTGTAGCTTGTCCACAATAGATTACTTTCTACAGCAGGCCACTGATGAAAATCTTTGTTTCTTCTGGCTGAGCTCTATGGCAAGACAGAGCCTCTAACTTGTGGTTCCTTAAGACTGGCCATTAGTAGTAGTCTTCAAGATTCTCTTCTTTGCTCTTTCTATTGTAGTATATCCAAACCTAATCCATTTTATGCAGGTTCTTCCCTCTCTCTCTCTCTCTCTCTCTCTTTTTTTTTTTAATGCATTGTGTTGTTGCAGTGAGGTTTTTCCTTGTCAAATTTTTCATGAGCTCAGTATTTGTAGATTCAAAAGAAACTGGGTTCTGTCAAGGTGCCTCTTCTTTCTTCACAGTTTGGTTCCTTCTGTGGTTTCCAAATCAGATGTGACTGCTTGTCTGTCTCTTAAAATCACTTGTCCTAAAAGTGAGATAACCCAGGAAACAGCATACCTGGGGCATCAGTGTCAGAGCAGGAACTAGAGAAATGGTATTGCAACTAGCAGTTGTACATTGCTAACAGAGAGATATGTTCTAAAATATTTCATCAGGCTAATTTCTATAAGCTCCACAAGAAAAAATGTGGTTCTTTTCCAATCCATCAACAAAAAATAGTGGCTATAGTTGACAACAAAGCTTACCAAAGTATTCTTTGCTCACTTAAATGCAAAAATGCGTATATCTAAACCAAGATTAAATGTATGTTTGGCTTTTTTGTTGACGATAGACAAGAAAAACAACTATCAATTATCACTGTATTTTTTTGAATAGAAATAATGTTAATTTATTGCTGTTTAAACTTTTGTGTTCATAGTAATTTCAGTAGTGTGATCTATTTACAGGTTTTTAATGCAAAGACTGCAGAGCTCTTGAGTCACCATCAAGTTGAGATTCAGCAGAAATTCCCTAAAGAAGGGTATGAATTCTCTGCTTCTTTTGTTTGTTTTGTACATTTCAGTAGAACTTTCTTAATTTCATGTATGAATGATTAAAACTGAAGTTGCTGAATAATTATTAAGAACATGATATTGCTATAAAAGATTGTGTGGTAGGAAAAATGACATAAAAAGTATATTGATATCCAGTATGTGCTCACTTCAGACAAACTAAAATTACTTAGTTTTAAGTCTCTGACCAATCATTAACCTGTCCTCTGCCAGTCTTGTTTAAAGTGGTACAGTGGTCATTCTTACGGTTTAATCATATTCTTTAGCTTTGTCTATGAAAGTTGCTTAGTTTGTGCTCTGTTTTTTTTTTTTTTTTTAAATGACCTAGCATTTACCTCTGAAGCCCTCTGTATGGAAACAAAACAAAACAAAATTCTCTGCTTTCTGCAGATATTTTTGCTGTGAAAATACAGCTTAGTCTTTAAAAAGACTTTGGAATTCATTAAACTTTTTCTAGATGTGTAAAACACTCTTTGTAATTATGATTGTGTCAAATGTTCAGCTGGTTCTAGTTCAGACTTGGAAACCTTCCTTATTTGCCATAAACATAACTTCTATGTGTTTTATTTATTTATTTATTTATTTATTTATTATTAACCAGTGTTTACTGTTTGTTTAAGATGGGTGGAGCAAGACCCAAAGGAAATCTTAAAATCAGTCCATGAATGTGTAGAAAGGACCTGTGAGAAACTGCAACAACTGAACATAGACATCACTAACATAAAAGGTATTCCTAGTGCTTAAGGGCAACTGAGTGCTTTAACATACTCATGGTTGAGCAAGTCAGATTGTCTACTTTTTAAGTCAGTACATAGAAAGGTGGCAGCATACCGTGGCTTCAGAAAAAATGTTAGCTCTTATTGTTTGGGAGGAATAACTAGAAGAGAAGTTGTTCGTGCATATTAGCAATGCAAAATCTACAAAGTAGACTTCCCTAATCTTGCAAAATCAGAGACAAGTGATAAATGAAAAAATGCTGCAATTTAAAATAGGACCTATTGGCAAAAACTAATTTCTCTGTCAGTGTTGTTTCCATGTCTTTTTGTGGCAAAATGAGAGAGAGATGTAAAGCACATGGGTTAAGCAGCAAAAGATGAAAGATCAGTTTTTAGAAGTAATATTTCTAGATTATAACATGAAAAAGTTGGAAGCATTTTATTTCCCATTTACTTTCCTCTTCTCCTTACCTGTTCCTCCCTCCTCTCCACCCCACCTTTCCCCTCCCTCATCCCCCAAAAGGGGAAAACAAACCTTCTGAAAAGGATACTTCTTTCTATTTTGTCCTGAAGCCATTGGAGTCAGCAATCAGAGAGAAACAACAGTGGTTTGGGATAAGACAACTGGAGAACCTCTTTATAATGCCATTGGTAACTACCATACTTTCTGAATATGTAATATTGTAAAATGAGTGCGTTGTAGAAAAATGCTTTCCTAATTCTTTGCAGGTTTCATTGTGGCCTACTAACTACTCTGATTTTGGTGATCTCTCTCATAAGCTGTGAGTTTGTATAAACAGGTGCAATTAAGGTCTATTCTGTTACAATTATTACTTAATGGATAAATAAATCGTTTTATGGGCTTTTAACAAAAAGGCAAGGTCTTGAGGGTTTTTGTATATCCTTAGCACATAATGAAGCTCTGACTTATGCCAAATCACTTACTTTTAAATGAAGGAGCTTACCAAATTCGCAGGATTATTTTGATTTAACTTAAAATGGAAAAAAAAAATTTAAGTAGATTAATGAATACTTATTGACTTGGATTTACATTTTTAATTTACTGTGGCTTTTTCAGACTATGCCAGCAGAGAAATGGTAATTGTTTGGGTTTGCTCTCTTAGCCCACGGCAAGTGCCAGATAATTTAGTTTATTGTAATAACATTAAAAGAGCAGGACTGTTCTATGTTCAAATATATGTTGTTTACTGCTTTATTTTAAGCCAAGCTGTGCCTTGATAACTCTGTTATAGTACTTTAGTTCAAAGTTTTCATAGTAATAGTAAATAATCAACCTACTGTTTGTTTTAACCTCCTAATTTTGACACTCATCTGCTGTAAACTAAGAAGTATAGTTAGTCATTTGTTTACACTCTGGTGGAAAAAATATATATCCTGTTGTGTGGAAAATCCTGTTTTGATTTCTGAAATCATTTGTTCTTCTAAATAGAATGAATTTCTGACCATTTTTAATTTTTACAATGCTGCATTAAATATACAGTGGCAATTGTGCAATTCTTTCAGCTATTTAAAAGTAAAAAATAAAGACAGGATTTTACTGACACGAACTCCAGTTTTGTCGGAGAAGCTCATAAATATCACTATTCATGTATTAAAGGATTTGATTAATTAATTTTAATTGGGCTTTTAGTGTGGCTTGACCTGAGAACGCAGTCAACAGTTGAACGCCTTCTTAAAAGAATTCCAGGAAAAAATAAATCCTTTTTTAAGGTAACACATATTCCAGAATATTTAATTAGTAGCTGAACACTTATTGCTATAGTATATAAAGTTTTTGAGATGTGTGCTTAAAATTCCATGTAACAAAGTAACTTGGTTGTAGCTTTCAATTGCTTCTTAGTTTGTCTTATAATAATAAATGTGCATAGTATTATACACAAATTTGAGACTGTATCAATGTTTATTTTCCTTGAGATAAGTTGATCACTCTTCCTATGTAGCTCATTAGAGAAGTTAAAAGGGTAATTATCAATGAGACTTAATTATGTGGTTCCTGTTCAGTGATAACATCACTCCAAAAAATTAGGAGCAAGTACAAAAACTCTGATCTAAAAATCTATTTATTGATGTAAATAATAATTTCATTTCTTATTTTATATCTGTATTATTGAAATTAATTGCAATCAATTTGCAAATAGGGAACTATTCTATAAAAAGTAAATTTATAAAAATATATATATATATATATATGGAAGATAAATGCTTGTAAAATGGTGTCATAATTCTTTTTTTTATGAGCATAGACAGGAAATGGATGTCAAAAAGCATATAAAGTTATTTGACTTTTACGTGGAAGTAGAATACAAATTCCATCTTTCCTGTGTTGTGTTGCTCTGTTTTTTTGTTATCATTGCTTGCTGTCTAGTCATATGGAGTTATCTTAGATAAGATAGGACTTCTGCAAACAACTGTTTCCATGTAAATGGTCTTTGAACTGTGTTTAGATCAGCTTTGATCTTTGTCCATTAATGCACTAGTCATTAGGTTTTGATATTTTCAGGCTTGCATATTGTGTGCTTTAGACTGATTTAGAAAACAAGCTGTGTAATTTCTCTGAGTTTTGGTGTTGGGTTTTTCACTTAGTTTTTTTCATTATTTTCATATATAACTGTAATAGTCATGGAAAGGATACTTACATGGTCTTTTTTATTTATTTATTTTTAATTTTACAGTTTAGGACTGGTCTTCCACTTAGCACTTATTTTAGTGCAGTGAAACTTCGATGGCTTTTGGATAACGTGGAAGAGATTAGGCAAGCAGTTGATGATGGGAGAGCTATGTTTGGGACTATTGATTCGTGGCTTATATGGGTGTGTATTTATGAATTTATTCTCACTTTTTTTTTTAATGGATTGCTATTGACCATATCATACAAATTCCTAGCAAAAACATTTTTTGGTCGAGACATAGGCAAAACCAAATTTTGAGCATTTACTTTCTGCTTGTAATATTTTTAACCATAATCTTCTGAACAATGTAATAGTTTCCTTCATTTAAAAAACAGTATTTTTTGTCACATACAATACTTCTACAAGAGCACTTACTAAATATGACCTGGTTTTAGCAGAACTTATAGGCAGACTGATACAGTTCTAGCAAAAGCTCTGTAACATGTGATGTCCACTAATCACACAGTGTCTTCAGTACAAGCCATTGAAGAAATTCTATTAAAGTTCTTTACAGAATGAACTTTTATCTTCCCAGTATCACTAATGTGGTTTTTTTGTAGGTGTTTGTGTGTAATTTACATTTATAGGTTGCAGTAAAATTCTGTTCAGGCTTTTGGAAAATCTTGAACTTTAGAAAGGTATATTAGCCACCTTTGCAATATAAGAATCCAGGAGCTAGTCCTGTATCCTTATTACTTCTCTCATGCCTTTGTTCCATTATGTTAGGTCTCTCTCTTTAGTTGTTGCAAAATCAGCAGAGTTTAGAGCTGAATTTAGAGCTTTAGGAACTTAGAACTTTTTTTGTACTTTTTTGATGTAAACTTGTAACTTTTCTTGGCTGATACTGTTGATATCCTTATTTAGAGTTTGACAGGTGGGAAGAATGGAGGTGTTCACTGTACAGATGTAACCAATGCCAGTAGAACAATGCTGTTCAACATTCATTCCTTGGATTGGGATCCTGAACTCTGCCAGTAAGCTCAGTTTTTCATTATTAAATGCTGTTTAATAGATTATTTAATAGATTTAATAAGTGATATTTTTAAGGAACAATAATACTAAGAATCTCGTCTAGACTAAGATCAGCAATTATTGTTGTATTTACTGTTACCATTAATAATTAAGGTTCATTGTTGTCTCCAAATGGCCAAATTACCACTATCTAGCTTATTAAAGAGAACAGAAACTTAATTTTTTTCTGTAGTTGGAAGGCTGGTTCATGGAAATGATAACACTTAATAGCTTCTTTATTCCTTATTTAACAGACAAATTTGTAAGACAGTCACTATGATAGTGTCTGTAGTGTTTTAAGTTTAGATTTACTAATAAAAATTTTATAAAGGTATTGTTGAGCGAGGAATGACTTCCCACATGGAGAAGTTGGTTGTGTCTTCAAAATACTCAAATATATACTGTTTTACTCAATAATTCAGTATCACGTACTGTAAGTGGAGAAGCACGCAGTCGTAAATCAAACCCTAGAAATCAAGGTTACCATTGTAGGTAGTTTTTATCTTTTAACTTAACTTATTTAAGAAAATAAATGCAAACTGCTTTCTGATTTAGCAGTAATTGTATACATAACTTATTTTGCATTGTGTTCAGGTTCTTTGATATTCCTATGGAAATACTTCCAAAAGTACGAAGCTCTTCTGAGATATATGGCCTGATGGTATGTTTTTTTTGTGTGTGTGTGTGTGTGTGAAGTTAATCTTGTAAAGATACAACTATATCGATATAGATTAGCAGAATTTCCATAGAGAAAAACTAATGCCATTTTCTAGACCAGTATTTCTTGATTCGTGATTATTGTGTCATTATCTATTGTTGTGTAATATTACGGAACATGAAAATTTGCTGTTTTCTATTTTAAGCATCAAATAGGCAAAACAAGTTGGGAGAAATTTTGATAAGGATAAAAAATTTTATTGTCAAATACTTACTGATTTTGAAATTTCCAAGAAGAATGCAGTTAATAATCAGTAGATTAAAAGTAATGAGATTTCTGTGGGTAAGGCACAATCTTTATACTTCTTGTACAACTGAAATTTTAATAGAGGTAACGAAAATTGCTATGGGAGTCTTCACGACCTAAGAAAGCTGGACTGGATGTGTAATGTCTCATTTCCACATAACTGAAGGCAAGATTTAATTTATATGAACTGTGAAATCACAAGTGACACCTTAGATTGCCTTCTTTTTGAAAAATACATTCCCCTTGCAGTGTATATTTATATATCAATTCAGTTAAAAATATTTTGGAGCATTGTGATGTTCTCTTAATCACACTGCTTTCCGTGCAGCTATGAATATTACTTAAGACTGAATTGTTGTCATGGGGCTGAGGTCTCAAGTTTACTTTGTTACAGCATAGACTCTTCTGATACTGTGGTGTCTAATGTATTTTTTGATTAGGTAAAGGCATCAGAATAGAATATGCTGGATATTGAGATTTTATGTAGCAGAAATTCTCTTTTCCTGGTATTTTGTCCTCTTGCTTACTTGAAAAGTACATACAAGCATTTTATAGTTAAGACAAATTACGAGACTTTTATGTGAAATGTAATTCTAACTTGCGTGAAACTGAAGTATTTTTACTAGTCTCCTAATGAAGATGCCAGTAGGAATCATAGTTGACTTTTAGTAATGTGAAGAGTCAGATTAGTAAGAATTGTATTAGACCGAACAAATGAGGCAAATGCAAGAAGATGCTACTTGGCAATTGAAACAGGATAGCTGCTCACTCTAAATTTGAACTTTTATTTCTCTTCCTTTTTCCACCCATCTTTTGTTTTCTTTTTTGCTGACTAGAAAATCTGTCCTAGCCTGGTGAGTAGAGGCTTTCATTAGGCTGACCACCCATATCTCACTCATTCTGTTCAGATACTGTGCATTTCCACTGATGGGAGGATAAGTAAAACCACCCTTTCTAGGTCAATAAATTTGGCAAGTATATTCAAATGTGAGACATTACAATTGGAGTTCATCTCAAAGCCATTTCTTAATTCTAATCTTTACTTATATGTTTGCTTTAATTTGCAGGCTGCTGAATATTTCTTCTCATAGTGAAGTCAAAAATACAGCTACTGGCTAATAAATGTTTATGAATGAGGAATGAGGAATGTGGGCTATTCTGTCTACAAATATTCATTCTATTATAGTGCAACTTTAGATTCATGTGTTTTTTTAAAGCGCATTTATAAACTCAATTGCCTTAAATCCGATTAATTAAAATGAGAATTAAAAAAACAACCAAAATTCCTATTGGAAATGCACATGCATGACTTCACTGAAAATGCATTGTTACAGTTCCACAGAGAAACAAATTACAGAAAGACGTAAAGGTCGACACGGTATAGATTTCTTACGATACCTACTGCAAAAATGTAACTGAAAAAGCATGTGTTAGTATTTGGAAGAAATTCTACATGAGACAAAATGCTGTATCTTAAAATGAAGCATCTGTCTTTGCTTAGTTTGTTATCATAATCACTTTTTTTTCTAGTCACTTTACTATTTTTCACTTTTACATTTTAAACTTGTCACAGACTGCATGTTATTCTAAGCCTAATTTTCTGTACAGTATGATTTCAACAAAATCTATTTTAAGAACTGTAAGGTGACATCAAGTATACCCGTAAGTTTCCTGCTCTCTATTTTTTAGTGTTTTAGGCATGAGCTGCATTAAGCTGAAGTCTGATGTACACCTGAACTGAACCATGTTGCTGAAGTGACCCTTCTTTATTTCCCTTTAGACATCAAAGCCTTTTTTTTTTTTTTTTTAATTTAAAGGAGTTATTTCCTTTTTACACTACCTGCCTTCAATGCATTTCTCTTTAAAATGATATAAAAGGGAGAAAGCTCTGGCTTTTAGTTACCTACCCTAAGTCTTAACTAAAATGTAGTTAATGTAAAATAGTGAGTCTATGCTATGTTCAGGTAGGAATCAATGCTTTTCATAAGCTTAATTTAAAAGAATTGACCTAAAGATTCCCCTTCTGACATCTCCTGGTCACTTGTTTCTGTGTGAGATATCTGTTTTTTTGTGTTGCCTCGTTTGCTCTTAATTCCTAGAAAAACAAATGCTGCTACCGGAAGTGTTTCTCCCCATGATACTGTCTCCTTATAGATACCTTGTGGCCATCTTCCACTTTTCCATAGAGATTTTTATCAGAAGTGAAAGAAGTATTATAGTAAAAATCACCTTTTTAATGATTAATCTATAGACTGAAAGAATAATGTTCTAGGTCCTGCCTTTTGTACCAGGTACCTGTACCATGATTCTGCCACCTCAAAAGTGATGGTGGAAAAAAATGTTAACTGCGTACATTTTATTTTGCAGTTATAAATACTGTATATTGATACCGTATAAACTGCAGTGATACCACAGCTTGCTTTTTTTTTTTCCCCCCACCTAAACTTTCCCCTGTTTTTATTCTTGGGTTGAGTTAGCCTCCATGTTTGGCTATAACTGGATAATATGGGTTTATATTTTTCTATTCTACTTGTTCTTGGTCTTAATTTCTTTTTTTTTTCAATTGGAAGATGAATCAAAAGTGTGGTAGTCTGCAGACTTGGGATCTGGGGGTGGAGACCAAAAGGCAGCTAGACCTAGTTAGGCTTATATAGAGGGTCTGTACCTTCAGTGACAATCTTTTGTGGCCTTTTGCTTAGAAAAAAAGTGGAAAATATCCCTAATTTGGAGGCCACTTAACTATTTTCGTTGTGATTATAAGATAAATTATGCTCTTGCATTTCAGTAGTATAGCCAATGCACAAGTGTTTTCACTTGTACGTTTATAATGTGATCAAAGAACATGGTTTAGTTCCTACGTTGGTAGGAACAGGATTAAAGAATGGACCTCTTGGGAATGTTCCAGGGGTTCTGGATATTTTAAAAGATTATGGATATCAGAAGAGGTAAGGAGGTTACATTCATTGGTCTATGCCATTTTCATACATGACAGTCATCACACTAGGATGATACTGATGGTGTTGCATAGCTTGTAAATTTTTCTGTTGTCACTATGTCTATTTTTGCCTATTAAGACCTTTTTGATGCAGGTTTTGAATTCTTTGGCTCTGGTATTGAAATCTTTGACTTGAATATGCAAACATTTCTATTGAATATTTACTTTAAAGACAAGGCAACTTTTCAAACATTAGTGACACTACTTTTACATAACTGTCCATTCTTGCATGACTTAGGGCCTTGTTTCATCTGTTTGTGTCTACATCTGAGATACATATCTCCCCACTTAAATACAAGTTTAGCTTGTTTCTCATTACAGATTGTAACCATGAAAAGCTAATTCTCAGCTTTTCTCTCTCTTTTTGTGAAATCAGAAATCAGGAGCCTTGACAGGTGTACCAATTTCTGGGGTGAGTTCTGCTTCAACTCAAATTCTGGCATGAGAACCTGATACTGCATGAACGTATCTTCATTGGAAAAAAGCTTTAACATGGGTGAATCTTGCTACAAATTAAGTTGATGGTTTCCTTCTTTTTTTTACTTCATGTTAAATGTATATATTTTTGAAGATAAACTAATAATGAAGAACCTGTTCAGTTCTTAAATTAAGGCCTGGATGTGTAAATATACTTGACAACTTTAATGTGTATGTATAGTTCTGTTGGAAACTTAGGATTTCCAACTAAATTAGTAACATCACAAAATGGAAGCAAGCCATATTTTATATATAAAATGAGTTGAGTATATACATTACCCAGAAATGCTGGGGAGATTCTCAGCTGTTTCCAATATCATATACATCCAGATAGTAAATTTAATTTTGATTTCTTTAAATTGTTCACTGTAAGTAGCATGACGCATTTTCATTTGCAGTTCTTACACAGGGGACAGTAGTAATAAGCACACAATGTCTCTATAGATTTCTTCCTCAGTTTCAATTACATGTGTGCTGCTAATAGGTTACAGTTAGAGTTAAATATATCCGCTCATGTTACTTGTTCATACATGTGATTCATGCACAGACATTTACTAAAGAATACCTTTCTTTTCAGTGCTTGGGTGATCAGTCTGCCGCTCTTGTTGGACAAATGTGTTTTCAAGATGGGCAGGCAAAAAATACGTAAGTTATTACAAAAATTCTGAGATAAACAATAGGTCAGTTGCAGTTCTGTTTTGAATTAAATACTGTGTTCTCTTTCAACCTAACTGCAAAATGCTTTTGTAGTTACCACATAGCTACAACTCTACCTTTTGACTGTGTTGACCTACAAAGTAAACAGTGTCCTGACTTTCATATAAAATACTGAAGATATTAAATTGTTTGTGAGGTAAATTTTGGAACAAAATAATTGTGAGGAATCATCTCTGTGTGACAGGAGGTTTTTCATTTTAAAATTCTGCAAAACACAGACTAAAGCAGTTGCCAATATTTAACTTCAGTGACCTAAAGCTAAGCATATCCAGGAGGCCATGTAAGTTAGATTGCATAGATAAGAATGACAAGAAACATGCAGCATTGCCAGATTGGAAGGATTCATTTAAGGTTCCAGCGCTTAGTTTTGGTTCTGTGTCTAGCCTAACGTGGAGACTTTTAAATCTGTTTTTTCTAGTTCTCAACCTCTTAATGTCCCTTGTTTAAAATATCTTATCAGTTAAATCAGGGAACTGGAATAATCAAACATTTATTTGAGGAAGAGCTCTCTGTTTAAATGACTTATTGTTCCATTTACAATTGTGTGCTTAACTGAGAGTGTAGGTACATACACAGTATTGGACTTTAACAGATTTAATTACACATTAATCTATACTTGTTGCTAATTAACTTTCACTTTACCTTTTACGTTTATACAGATTTAATAGTTTAATAGTTAGTGGCCTTGTATTTTAATAAAACAAACATGAATTGTGAGAAAGTATATTTGTAACACAAGAGATCTTTGGAAAAAAATCCAGCTAAACTGAAATGTAAAAGTTAAATGTTGGATGAGAGATTTTAATCTATTTGTGATACGTTATCTTTTATTCTCTCCAAATATACCTGAAGATTTTCTCAGCAATATTTTAAGCTACTGCTTTTCAGGGCATTAAAAATAGTGGGAAACAATTATTTAGAATAAGTTAGAGTGAATTATGAGTATTTTTATATTCATCATATTAAATTGTGTCCTTGTATGTGTATATATGCACACATATATGTGATACGGTCTTCAAATGAGAAAAATTGAATTTTTAGAAATATTTGAACAGAATATGTTTATAAAAAAAAGTAATTTCTTTGACAGGAACAAAATTTCTTAAAATTTTCCCCTTTAAAAGTTTGAATTTAATTTTGTGCAGTTCTTATTTTATAAAGTAGCTTTCATAATCAGCTTAAATTGAAATAAGTAAACACTGCCACCAAAGAGGAATTCCCTCTTAGTATTCAGCCCTAGTGTTCCTTGATCCAGTGACTAGACAAGAAATAGTCAGACAGAGAAAGAAGATTGGGATTAGATCTTTCAGCTATAGCCTACATTTGGATCGACCTTTAGAGGAAGGTTTTATGATCAGTTAGTGGTTGCATAGCCTCCAAAGGGAAAAAAAAGTGGTGCCTTGATCCTCTGCAGTGGAGTCATGGTTACATGAACTGCAGTAATTGGTTATCCTTTAAACACACTGTTTTTAACTTTCCTTTTCTTTCACTGTAGGTATGGAACAGGATGTTTCTTACTGTGCAATACAGGTCAGAAGGTTAGTTGCATTTTTTTTTCCAGTTATTCACTTGTTTTTAACAATTTTCTTTTAAGTACTTGAACACAACTGTAAATCAGACTTTCTTAAACTTATTAGCAACAACTGTATTGCTACAGGTAAGGAAAAGTGCATATTGTAATCCAAAACAGTGGAAAATAATAATTTGTTCAAGATGTTTTAAGACTCAATTTCATAGTTTCCGAAATGAACTTTCCATAGCAAGTTTCTCACTCGTTCCTTATATATGTTTCTTAACTTCACCCAAGAAGTGCTGAGTGTTGTGTTACTTAACCATATGCTTTTCTCCTTGACTTGGTTACTTCATTTCTGCCCTTTGTTTTTTCCCATTTGTTCCCTGTGGTAGTAGTAGTTGAATAAATAATGGAAAGCTTTGGCTTCCTTTGTTCATATCTCCTTCTAAAGAACCCCAGTTCTTTGCTATTGAGAGTCTGGAAAGATCTGTGGCCACTTGTGGAAGCACGAATTAGCTGAGGAGTCTATCTTAGGTGCTTATTTAGAGTGCTAGATCATTTATTTTGTTGAAACTCTTTATATTTCAAATTTGTTTCAGTAAAGGTTTTGTCTTTTGTTTATCATCATTTGAATATATTTATTTATATATATTCTGCTTCTGTTCATGGTTTACCTTTACCTTTCCTTTCCCCTTCCCCTTTTAGTCTGTGTTTTCTGAACATGGTCTTCTAACTACAATAGCTTACAAACTGGGCAGAGACAAACCTGTTTGTTACGCGCTAGAAGTAAGTATGGTAATTTCTTCCTTTTTATAGTGATACATATTATCTTATTACATACATATTATTAGTGATTCTTCTTTACTACTGTTTTTTAGTATCTTTTGGTTATCTTTAGAGAAACTGTTCAGGTGCATGGAAATTTAAATAGATTTGTATTAAAGCTTGAGTGCTTCAAGGCTTATGTTTGTTTTTGATTATCCCATCTCTACCTCCAATCTAAATCACTTGATCAAACAGAAATATTTCTGCATTGCAACATTTATATATTCGGACCATTATAGCTAAAATATTTTTTCTGTTACACAGTATTTCAAATCTGACTAACAGATAAGAATTCTATACTAAGATTGTGTTTAAAAAAAGGGAAAAAAGAAAGTAGTCAGTTTTCCTCTCTCATAAGAAAAGGTGTGATTAGATGTCTTTGGTTTTTTCTTCAATCTAATGGATTTTATTTCTAACTTTTTAAAAACTGAATCAAATTTCTGAGACAAGAAGCATCTAAAAATTGAGCTCTTTTGATTTACTAAAACTTAGATGCCTACTTCCAGAATCTAGTTCCTTAGTTCTCCCCATAACTCGGAGGACGTCCAAGTTCTGTAGATAATTGGATTTTTACTCCTTTAACTTCAGGTTTCATGGGTTTAAAGCTCTGATTCTGAAGTACAGAGCAGCTCAGCAGCTATTTTGCACCAAAACTTCATGAGGATTTGTAGAATAAGTATTTTTCTTTCTGTCTTGCTTAGTGGACTTGATCTATTGGTTATTCTCAACACGCACTTATTGAATTGTCTGCTGCCCTTGAGCTTTTGTAATGAGCCCATTTTTCCATGTCAACCAGACAAAAGTTGGTGGGTTACAGTACTCTCATGGAATGTGGAAGACTCTGTTCATTTCCTATTTCTTTCCAAAGGAAAGTTGAACTTGCATTTGCCACGTTCTGGCAAACTTTGGATGTTTTTGTTGTTTTTTTGTTGTTGTTTAATCCATGTTCTTGAAGTGAGAACTAGAACTGTCTTGAGAATGATTCCTACTTGCACATGCTCAGGCGTGCACATGCACACTCTGTTTCTTCCTCATCTCCAAGTCCTTAATTATGCTGTCTGAAGAAATAGCTTCAGCAGAAGGTATTGAATACTCTCTTCTGCATCCAGGCTAGAATGGTCTACAATCTGGTGGTTGAGACACTTCTGACAGAGGCAAGAAATATGGATTCAGCTTTTTCTTTTAATCAAACCCATATCTTGTAACTGTAATAACTAGCTGGTTAACAAACACCCTTGCCTCCTTCTGGCAACAGCTTTGAATGAAAGTACACTGCTGCTTCTGTTTTCATTGAAGCTTAGCCTAGGAGACTGGAGACTATCTTGTTGAGGAGTTCATTTGGACTTTGGTGTGAGATGGGAGCAATGCCATTCATCTGTGATATGATGGGTGCATTCAGAGCCATTTGAGGCAGCCAAGGAATTATGCTGGCAAATGCCAATGCCTAAATTTTCTTTGTCTTTCTAGGCATTTGTAGTTAGACTGTAGCATTTGAAGAACTCAACCACATAATGAGTCTCATTGTTTTAAATTAAAGCATAAAAATCTTAATTTGTCAGAAAAAGAAGACTGAGGCTACTGGACCTCGTCACTGTATATTCAGGAGAAGACCTAAATTAGAGGGAGCAAAAAACTGCTTAGCAAGTGTCATGGTAACTCCCCTCCAAGAGAAAAACAGTGTTATAGGCACCTTTTTTTAAAGGGATCCTGAATAACAGGCTGCTATTCTTACATGGCAGCCTCCAGCTGCCAAGAAACTTGTGGTTGTGAGCATTCTTGGGAGTGCTCTAAGTTCTTACTATAATCCTGGACTTGGATGCTGCAGCTGCCTCTCATCTCCAGTCATGTAAAAATGGACATGATGCTGTGAGTTGTTGTCTCCTAATCTTGTAGTGATTTTGTTTCCTTTAGGGATCTGTTGCAATAGCTGGTGCTGTTGTTCGTTGGCTGAGAGACAATCTAGGTATTGTTAAGACTTCACAGGAAGTTGGTGAGTGTTCACAATTTGGAGCTGTTAATTTTTTAGGTTTTCTTTTCACCTGTCCTGGTGTCTCTAATGTTGAGTAAAAGCTCAAAATACTCAGGTAAGGAGAAACTGCAAGATACGTATATTTTGCTGTGTTCAAATAATTCATTTTGCATCTATGAAATCACTGTTTATTGACATTTGTATTTCATACAGCATATCACTAAGGTCTTTGAAACCCATTGTCAGCTTCATTCTATTGCAGGTCATAATTTTTAGTACTTTCCCTAGCAAATAGACATCCAGGAAGGTATTACACTTATAGCATATTTCCTGGTTTCATAAAATATTGAATTTTCCAAAGCCAAGCGTATGTAAGTCTCATCTATGGAACCCAGTGAAAATTGGATCCTAAACCAACATACTCATTCCAATCACAGAATCACAGAATGGTTGAGGTTGGAAGGGACCTTTGGAGATCATCTAGTCCAACCCCCCCGTTCAAGCAGGGTCACCTAGAGCATGTTGCACAGGATCGCGTCCAGGCGGGTTTTGAATATCTCCAGAGAAGGAGACTCCACAACCTCTCTGGGCAACCTGTTCCAGTGCTCTGTCACCCTCACAGTGAAAAAGTTTTTCCTCATGTTCGGATGGAATTGTCTGTGTTTCAGTTTGTGCCTGTTGCCTCGCATCCTGTCGCTGGGCACCATTGCAAATAGTCTGGCTCCATCCTCTTTACATCCTCCCTTCAGTTACTTATACATATTGATAAGATCCCTCCTCAGTCTTTTCTCCAGGCTAAACAGGCCCAGCTCTCTTAGCTTTTCCTCATAGGAGAGATGCTCCAGTCCCTTAATCGTCTTAGGAGCCCTTCGCTGGACTTGCTCCAGTAGTGCCACATCCCTCTTGTCCTGAGGAGCCCAGAACTGGACACAGCACTCCAGATGAGGCCTCACCAGGGCTGAGTAGAGGGGGAGAATCACCTCCCTCCACCTGCTGGCAACACTCTTCCTCATGCACCCCAGCATACCATTGGCCTTCTTGGCCACAAGGGCACATTGCTGCTTCATGCTTAACTTGGTGTCCACCAGCACTCCCAGGTCCTTCTCCGCAGAGCTGCTTTCCAGCAGGTCAACCCCCAACCTGTACTGGTGCATGGGGTTATTCCTCCCTAGGTGCAGGACCCTGCACTTCCCTTTGTTGAACTTCATGAGGTTCCTCTCTGCCCACCTCTCCAGCCTGTCCAGGTCTCTCTGAATGGCAGCACAGCCCTCTGGCGTATCAGCCACTCCTCCCAGTTTTGTATTGTCAGCAAACTTGCTGAGGGTGCACTCTGTCCCTTCATCCAGGTCATTGATGAAGAAGTTGAAGAAGACTGGACCCAGTACTGACCCCTGGGGGACACCGCTAGCTACAGGCCTCCAACTAGATTCTGTGCCGCTGATCACAACCCTCTGAGCTCTGCCACTCAGCCAGTTCTCAATCCACCTCACTGTCCACTCATCTAGCCCACACTTCCTGAGCTTGTCTCTGAGGATG
This sequence comes from Apteryx mantelli, assembly GCF_036417845.1. Taxonomy (NCBI): domain Eukaryota; kingdom Metazoa; phylum Chordata; class Aves; order Apterygiformes; family Apterygidae; genus Apteryx; species Apteryx mantelli. The sequence goes on from NC_089978.1 coordinate 92,791,971, forward strand.
TTATGGGAGACAGTGTCAAAAGCCTTGCTGAAGTCTAGGTAGACAACATCCACTGCTCTCCCCTCATCCACCCAGGCAGTCATTCCATCATAGAAGGCTATCAGATTGGTTAAGCATGATTTCCCCTTGGTGAAGCCATGCTGACTCCTCCTGATCACCTTCTTGTCCTCCACATGCTTGGAGATGGCCTCCAGGATGAGCTGCTCCATCACCTTTCCAGGGATGGAGGTGAGGCTGACTGGCCTGTAGTTTCCTGGGTCGTCCTCCTTGCTCTTTTTGAAGACTGGGGTGACATAAACATAACAGGAGAACCTGAGACCGTAAACATGCAATCATCTATGTAGAAGGATTTGTATACATTGAGGCAGTTGAAGACCTCAGTTCAGAAAGCTGTCTCTTTAATGGAATTGTGGATGATGATATAATCTGTTTTGGCTAAGAATATCATAATCCTTTGGAATTTCAGTAGCTGATGTTTTCTGCTTGAGCTGAACTTGAAACAAGCTGATGTGTAATGTTATAGAAAATAAGAATACCAAAAAGTTTGAAAAAGGAGAAAATTTTCAGAAGCATGCTAGTCTCAGTTTGAAAGTGACTGGTTTAATGGGATATAGGAAATTCACTACATTTTTTAATATTCTAAATATCTTATTCAAAAGTGGAAATGTTTAGAACTCAAATTTGACTTAAAACTTCAAAGACTAGGCAAAAACTGAGACCAACTGAGTCTAGTATAAAACTTCACAGATCCATATGGAGTCATATATACCATTGTCACTAGAATTATCCAGTTGTTGAAACACTATGGTACCTATTGGCTTCATAAGTTTGGCTAAACCTTTGAAAGGTTTGGGATTCAAGAACTTTAATCTTGTTGGTGTTATTAAAATCAGGTGGGAATCTGTCACCAATTCTCTGAATATGTCTTCCTTCTCTCTTCACTCCTTTTTTTAAGTGGAGTCTGTGTGAATGTGCCATTTGAAGCAAAATGTCAGCTTGCAGACTTTTTGGATAAGTTTTCCTACCTGTCTTTATTGCAGTGCTTTCATCCATGCAAACAGAAGAAATTTATAAAAGCAGAAAAAACATATGTTCTTTTTTTTGTTATGTAATTTAGGAAGGAGCCACATACCTTACTTCTTTTACAGTTCTGGATATTTTAATATAACTGTTTTAATTATAAATATTTTCATATTGGGGAACTCAGATATCCAAAGTTATTGCTCAGGCATTAAGATACTTCAGATTTCCTTGTAGCTGGGCTTGTAATTATATACTTAAGGTGCGAATTTAGAGTTCTAAACCATTTGAAATTAATGGGAGTTTAGTTCTTAACTCCCTTTGGTCTTGATCCAGTTTCCTTTGCTTGCATTGACTTACATGCAAGTAAAGTGTGACCTTTTGGACAGCTTTGAAGGGTAACCTTTGAAAACCTCACATAATCTAGGTCAGCATATTGAACACACAATTTTAGTTTTTGATCTTGATTTTTTCATTTGACATATCCCACAGTCCCTTATGCCCCATCTTCCACTTATAATGCTGCAAATGGATAAATAGTTAATGAACAGAATGTCAGAATTATTTGTATTTTCTAGTTGTATATGTCTTGGTTATTTTTGTAGCTACTTTACATATTCTGAAATATACCCTATTTAAGTAACACCTTAAGTGTCATATTTAAGTGCTGGTACAGTTGTGAAAAGCTATGTAAAGACTGTTTGTGTGTGTGTGCACTAGAAAAACTGGCTGCAGAAGCGGGGACTTCTTATGGCTGCTACTTTGTGCCAGCATTTTCAGGACTGTACGCACCATACTGGGAACCCAGTGCAAGGGGGTAAGGATCTGATTAAACACTGCATTTGCAGGAATATTCAATTATTTGCAAACATTAACACTGGTCCCTTCAGTTTTGTGAACTCAGATTTTTTTGCTCCTTTGGTGTGTCAGGATACTTCATTCTCTGTGATATCTTCCACAGAGAAACAGAGGATGCTTGTATTCAAAACAGCAACAGCTGCTGGGAGAAAAAGAAGGAACAGTGGAAATTCAGCCTTCACAGGAAGAAAATTCTAGAATAAAGGAGGTGTAATAATTCACTAACACAGGCTGTATACACCCAACCCTCACTAAAATTAAGTCTTAGTATGAAAATATGGAAAACCACCAATCTTGAGAAAGATGAATGACTATACACAGTATCTTTTCCCAAGAAAGATATTTGGTGTGGTAGAAAGGACTAGAATTAGCTAGCTCAGCTACTTCCCCTAACCAAAAAACAAGAGAGGGAGTCAGCAGGGATACCATTTGGACTGAGTTGTGGATTTTGGAGGATGATTACAGGATAGTTCTATCATTTTCACTACTGAGGGTCCTACTTTTTTTTTTTTTCTTCACATGTTTGTGGTTCTGAAGAGATTTTAATCTCATGAAAGAGAAAGTGTGCATACCTGTGAACTGTCAGGCAACAAAAGTAGAAAGTGAAGAATTTAATGCTGATTAATTTTTGTGAGCTCAGCTCCCCGTTGTTGCTGCTTTCACTATCTCAGATACAGGCTACTTAATTCCTTCCCCTCTTGTTCTCTCTCCCTCCCTCTCCCTCCCCTAAGTCCAGCTCTCCTTCACTTTCCAATCTATTAATAACTCTTTAGGACAATCCCTTCCAACAACTTTCCTCGTGATTAAGACTAACTAACTGGTAATAGTTAGAACGACTAGTTCAAACAATATTCTTCTACTTCTATTTTCTGCTATTGTGAGTTTGCCTACTGTTGCTGGAATCAGACCATGCCATAAGAGTTACAGAAGCATAACATTTTAAAATAAAACTTTGCTAAAATGAAAAAAAAATCTTAAAGGATATCCAGTTCCCAAGATTTTGAGTAGTCTCATCTTTAGAATTTAGGTACTTTTTGTAATTACAGAAAAATTATCTTTGACTTACCTGTTTTTATGATTTTTCAGACCACAGTGCTTAACTCTTTAGCTTTCAAAAACTGATTCTTGGAATGGCAAAAACTTAAAATGTCCTTTAATATCTTTGATATTGGATGTATCCAGCACCAAATAAAGCTGCATTTCTTTGTACTATGTTAATGTATCTTTCGGATGTGGAAATAGAATAAAAGGATGATCATTTGCTCTGCAGTTCAGAATACATTGACTGAATCCAGCTTACTCATGATGTAGCATAATTTCTATATCCAAAATTTTCTTTGAAGGTGCTGAAGCAACTAATATTCAGAATAGATCTGATAACAACTTTAAGCATTTAGAGCACATCACTGACCCAGTAGGGCTTTTCCTTAGGAATCGAATGTGTGAGAGAATTTGATAAGATTTAGTGATAGGCGAGATACTTTTTTTAAAGAAAAATCAGCCTAGTTAATACATTCTCCTTTTTTAAAGGAAGAACAACTAGAATGTGTGTGCATGTATGTGTGTGTGGCTATGCACCCATTTGCATGCAAATTGACAATAAAATTTTAATTGATGGCAATGAATTGTGTTGAATGGGCACTGAAAATATGTTTATCAGGCAGACAGCTTATTATAGAAAGAAAAGAGTTTAGATTAGAAAGAAATAAGCTTTTAATATTAAAAATCATTCCTCATACAGTGGAACTGAAAGAATTTTTAACTATCAGGCCTAGGTCTGAAATATTTTCTGATAAAGATGCGTGTTCAAACTGTTGCATTTTTCTTTTCTTTCTCTTCAACAGTATTATCTGTGGCCTTACTCAGTTTACAAATAAAAATCACATCGCCTTTGCTGCACTAGAAGCTGTCTGCTTTCAAACACGAGAGGTAAAGACAAATTAGGTCTTAATAAATTCATTGTAAATTAGTATGATACCAGGGACTGTAACTCTTCAGGAATAGAGGATTGAAAAGACTTAATGAAGATTAATGATACACTTTATATTATGCTTGGATACTATTTTTTCTCTTTATATGGTGCTAATGTTGAAGAATTGTTCCTGTGGACTTGGCTGCAATGATCTGGTTGGCTGGTACATTATTTACTTGGGCAATGTTGCATTTTATCACCTGTTAAAATAAGGTGAGCATATTTTGTGAATATCATGAGAGGCAAAACATGGAAGCAATCCAATGACAAGGCCAATGCCATAACTAAAATTTGCATTTGTTCTACAACATGTGAGACTACAGTTTATACTGTCTGCTGTGACAGAGAAGGCTTGTATTGGTACCCAAGAACAAAAATGGGTTTCTTATTGCCTTTGCCAGCATTCTGCAAAAGCAAACCAAAATTCTCAGTGAAGAAATGAATCTTTCCACCAAATCCAAGGGGACCTCTATGTTCTGAGCATTAAGAAATGGTTATATTACCACTCCCTATTAATTTATGCTCCTTCTTGTGTTCTGTACAAATAGAGGAGAAAATGACAGTCCTAGACCCCAAAATGTAACAGTCAAACCTTAATTTGATTGCATGTTTTTAAACTGATGTTATTATTAACAATGAGGTTTAAAATAATACCCAACTAAATCTGTGTGAGAGGAGGAAAGCAGCTTAGTAATTCTGTAGTGTCAAAGAGCAGAGTAAAGAGTACTTCCATGGAAAAGACAGCCAAAATCTTCATGCAGGCATCTGCTTTTGAAACTGTGCTAGATGGCTCTGAGTCCTCAGAAAGCCATGAAGGAGCCTGCAAGTAGCGTATATCTCTGATACCAGAAATCAGGCTGAAGTTACAAGGGACTGACCTGATAGCCCAGTGTGTGGTCTGTTCCTCTCTTTCCTTGTTCCTCCTCCCATCCATTCCCTCTCATGTAATAGCTCAGTGAAGCAAATGTCAGAAAAAGAGACAGGTCATGTGGCTGGGAGTAGGAGGGAGGGGAAAAAGCTTTCAGACTGAGGGTGAAGTTAACTATTTGAACCAATCTGATACTTTCTCATACTTTAGTCAATGTGCTTTTATCATAATTATAGGAGCACCTGAATAGGTCTACTAGGCACACCTAAATCAGTAGATTAACTCCTAGTGACACAGATAAAACATATGTACATTTTTAAAAGGTATATTGTTAGTTCTGTCTTTTCAGAAACAATTTCTTGTGTTACAGATCTGTTAAAAAGCACATTGATAGGTATAGGTATCAGTGAATTAAATACTGTGCTCTTAGTTATCCCTTGCAAACAGTTGAACACTTTCCACATATTTTCAGCTATCCACCATGCTCAAAAGAAGGAATCAGAATTTTACCAACAATTACACTAACAGTTTATTCTCACAGTCTAATGAAATGTAAAATTCTCAATTTTCACTGAGTAATCAAAAATATCTGAAGAGATTGCTCTTTCAAAATTGTTCAGTGTTCAGCAGTTCCTACTGAACTGTCTTCCAGGTTGCCAGTTCGAACAATGTAATTTCACCATTCTTTAAAGTATCAAATTAGAGACAGTAGACAACTAGACAACTTGTAGTCAGCTAAAGGACTCCATTCAGGAGTACTTCTTCCTAGGTCAGCTTTGATGAAGGCTGTAGTTGTCGTCTTCTGCCTAGTAAGTTGCCATCAGGTTTTCTTTGAAGTTCTTCTCAGACCCTGTAAGAAACATACAGGGCTAGGTTTATAGCATCACAGGAAAAATATTCCCTGCACTAAGATTTCTGATATAAACTGAATGCACTTGCTCTATATTAAACAAATCTGTACTGTCACTAGTTCCATTTTGCCCTCTTGATGAATAGAACTTGAAGCTGTATATTTGCAGGGAGAGAATTATTTGTTTTACACTCATTAGCAAAAACTGATTTATCAGTGTTTTATACACAGAGGATTTCATAGATTTCTCTATAGTTCAGTCATAACATATATTAATCTTACTTAAGATTTTAGATGCTATGAACAAGGACTGTGGGATACCACTAAGCCAGTTGCAAGTAGATGGAGGAATGACCAATAACAAAGTTCTCATGCAACTCCAATCAGACATTCTCTGTATTCCAGTAGGTAAGATGAAAGTACAACTATTGTTTTCTTTTTAAATGTGAAAAAAGCATTGACTTGTAATGGCTAATGAGGACCAGTTGGTTGGCTTTTTTTCTTGCTGGTCTTTTACTGCTACTTGTGAATATTCTTTTTGCAGAAAAAGTTACTGGATTATACATCAAATGTTGAGAATCATTTTTCTAGAGAATCCCTGACTCTTGTTTCTCTTGTTGAAATATTATACCTTCACTTCACTTGAAGTGAATTGGAGCATTTCAGTATCAGTGAAAAGCATGCATCTTTCTCAAGACATATTTTAATATGTCTGACAGATATAGAGTTGTCGAATAATGCAAGTTATACGTTAGCATTCTTAAGGATGCAGTATATCACTGAATGACATCAGGATATTATACATCCTCAGCTACACTGATGAATGATAATTTGTTGTATGAAAGTACTAATCTTGCCTAATCTCCCCTAATATGCAACTTCTAGAAAATTATTCAGAAAAACATCATGATGTCTCTTAAGCATAAACATATGAGACACTTCAGTATTAGCAAACTAGTGAAAAGTTATAACTCTAGGGAGATTATAGCTTGCCTTTAATGATACACGATACACAAGTTTCGCATTATCAGTGTTTAATAGTTATCAGATGAAAGAACGTGATCAATAAAATCAGCTTTTAAAGGATCCTCTGCCTGAAGCAGAGAAGGAGGCAGTTCAAGAGTTAATGGAACAGATTTAACACTAACACCTTGAGGGTAGGATGATCTTCTACAGTGTCTGTGGAAAGTGAACAAACTAGTAAGTAGAGGTGTATAACCTCTTTTAAGACTTCTTTTCTAAGTATAAATGCTTTAATAAAATTAAGTATCTAGAGCATGGGAACAAGACTAACAAGCCAGAGATCACTGCTTTGGGGAGGGAGAGAGAGGACCACAAAATATCTCATTATTAGCAGGAATACACCAAGGAAATTGGTGGTTGAAGTCAGCAGCCATACACGTGGTATGAAAATGGGGCAACTGCATGCTCCTCTCTTGGAGGAAGTGGTGATCCAAGGTATTTCAGAGACTTGGAAGACTCAGAGGTGAAGTTAGTGTCATAATCTTGTAAGATTGGTAATAAAATGAGATTTGCAGATGATAAACCTAAGGGAAGCTTACATAATATATTATAGTTATATAAAGTATAGATCACTCTAGATGTATACACAAGAATATAGTTCTGATGCCATCAAATTGACCTTCATGAAAAACTGTCATGCCTTCTCTCTGGTTTACTCCAGTAAAGCCATCAATGCCTGAAACAACAGCTCTAGGAGCTGCTATGGCAGCAGGAGCTGCAGAAGGAGTTGGAATTTGGAGTCTGAATCCTGGAGATTTGACAGCAGTGACATGTGAACGATTTGAACCACAGATCAACCCAGAGGGTAAAAACCTCCAAGAGCTTGCAAACTTGAAATTTTATGTACAATAGATCAGGGTTTTTTCTTTGTTGAATTCTGATATATACTGATATAAAAACAGCTATATAAAAACAGCTATGTGTAATTATCCTCACAAATGATGAAGATCAGCTTTGCAGTGTTTTGTTTAGAAAACAGTGCATTCTGCTTATTATTTTGGTCATTTGTTAACTAGTAAGACTGGAAAAAGGTTTAAATGTCATAATCCATAGGGAGTGGAGTGGAGTGGAAAACAGCTTGTGTGCTGTTTTCTTTGGGTGGTGGGTTTTTGTTTGTATGTGGGTTTTTTGTTTTGTTTTTAAAGTTTGGCACATGGTATTGCAATTAGTGGGTTTTGATTTATATGAAGTGAAAACAGAGAAACCTGTGTTGGCTTTTCATTTCTCAGTCTTGAAAGCTTTTCACTGAGATGGTGTCTCCTAAAGCTCCTGTACATTTATGAGTTTTCACAGATGTAGAAAGGTCAAGCTAAATTTTAGGAGACTCTTTAGGCTTTAAAAAGCCTACACCAATCATTGTTTTTTAGCTAACTCTTTCATCAGTTCTTAAGTGCTTCTAGAGACAAGAAAGCATGTGCTTGACATAATAATTATCGCGTGTGTATGACAAATGCATTTTTGTCTCTTTAATTATTTTTTAACTTTTTGTACAGGTTTTTGGTTTACTTCCCATTTTGATTATAATTACTGCTATAATCCATACTTCATTGTTTTCATCCCTGGAGGGCTTCTACACGAATAACAATTGTTTCATTTCTTCCTACTTATAAATCTGGTTATTGGTGAACAGGCACAAAGTTGTTTTTAAGATTTATTTCTCCTTACTAGGCATTTTTTTTAATCTATTCAAACAGTACTTTGCATTTTCTTTTTCTTTTTTTTTTGGGGGGGGGGGTGTGCAGACAAACTATTGTATGCAGAAGTATAGAAAGCCAAGACTGTAGTCTCTGCTTCTTAAATATTTGTGATGGTATTCATATAAATTCATAGGCTTTTCTATTTGCTGATTTCTCAATTTCAGAAAGTGAATATCGTTATGCCAGATGGAAAAAAGCTGTAATGAAATCTATGGGCTGGGAGACATCTGAAGCTCCTTCAAATGGTAAACCAATGATTAATGCAGGTTGAGTATTGTTAATTGGCCAGTTAACTCAGGTAATTAATCTTGAGATTCATGACCATTTCTGTTCATACCATCACTGGTCTATTCAATTGATTTGAAAACTATTACTTATAAGAGCTGTGGAAACAAAGCAGGAGATAGAGAGGCTTTAACTCTTGAAAAGGACACAAGCAGCATCTTGTAGGCCTCTAAACACAGAGGACATTAAATCAGGACTAAACTGCAGGCTTTGCAGAATTGCTTTGGTTTAAAAAAAATCCTTCCTAAAATAATAGATTCAGCACAATGCTGAGACTGTTAGTGCAGTGATTTCTTAAACTTTCCTATACTACATCCTCATGTTGCAAAAGAGAAAAGTTTCATCCTGTGATTTTTCTTGCTATATCTTGCTTTATCATATGCTGTATAGGAAGGAGGGATAGATAACCATCTCAAAATCTGTTTGACCCACAAGAACTAAGTTATGATAACTAAGAAGTTATCATAAAGTAAAGAGTTGCACAGACCTATTGCGCACATACAGAGAATGTACAAACTCTTATGAGGGACTAAACAGGATCTTTCTTCTGAATTAGAGGCATCTGTCAGGTTTGAATTAAAGCTGCAGTCTTCTGTCATCTGTAATTTGAATTTATATTTCTGCACCATTTCAGGATAACTTTTCAGGCCTGAATCAAACTTCATGTCATTTGTAGGCTTTATCTTCATTTAATTTTGTCTCACTTAAGCTAAATAAGCTGCTAGAATGAGAAGTATAAAATTTTAAAGTATCTTCAAAATGCAAACTCCCCCCAGAATCCACAGTTACAGCTGCATGAAGTGTCTAACTATTACTGAAAGATAAAGCTAAAATTTTCCTTCTGTGATACTATATATTCATTTAAGTATCTTATTTAACACTGTGGTTGTACAAACAATTCTCTCAATCCTGTCTAGAAGGCAAATAGGTATGTTAGCACAAGTAACAAGATTCATTTCAGTATTGTCCATTATTATTTAGTAACCTTACATCTCAACTCTGTATTATGTATCCTAAAATCCCATGTTGATGTGTATCTTACCTATTTATCTTTGTTTCCTTTTGAAGCATAAAAAATTCTATCTTACAGAAAATAAAACTAGATCTTGCTTTTCAGCTAATGTGAAAAAGGGATGTTCATCAAAATCTACCTTCAGTGATTACCTATTTTACCACTGGGGGAAAAAATTACATCTATTTCTTTGTTCTTATTTTGAAACTTTGCTTTCTGCCTGTTAGGAGCATTTAAGATTGAAGAATACTAGAAATGTGCTCAACCTAAACAGTTCTAACAACAGAATTTGGATTTAAACTCTTATGATGCAAGCCTATTTCAAATTATTATGGGGGGTTATGCACAAACTTTTTTAGCTTTTCTGCAGACATCACTACATTTGTTACTTTTTGCTGTTCATATGATTTTTAACACATATATTGCAATTTATATATATATTTCTCTTTTGATTTGCTTGACTGGAAACACCTTCCCCTGGATGACATCAGGTGACACTAGTATCTTCTGTAGTCTGCCTTTGGGTTTTTTTATTATGAGTAGCATGATAATGTTAATCGGAGCAAAGTACATCTCAGGTTAGTTGTTGTTTGAACTAGATCATTTTAAAAGCTATCTACACTAGTTTAAGTGTTGGGGCTTTTTGTCTTCTCTCTGTTTATTTTCAGCAAAAGTGACTGATGATTTTTGTTGCTCATGCACACGACTGTTTATAAGGTTGTGAATTATACATATAGTACTTAAGGAAACCAAGTGAAAGCTATCTCAAATTCATCGTCACGTGCCATGAAATTCATGTTAGAAGTACATGAAACCTTGAACTAGCCCTTCCCTTCATCTAGCTGCTGCAGATTGTGTACAGGTTATAAAAAGGTAATAGGTTGGAGCAGCCTAGCAGAGTTTTGCACTGCCTGCATTACAGTTAGAGTGAGGTTCCATCCTTTTTCTTGTAGTTCTCATAAAATTAAAAATCATTTTGAGGATCCAGTTAAACTAAAAGGAAGGCTTCTCTTCTGTCCCTGAAAGGCTTCATGTACCCCTTTTTCTGGTCCCCTTGGAACTATTGTATGGAGAGAAAACTTCTTCCACTAAATCTATAGAATACTTGTTTTCTACTTTGCTCTTGATGGATAAGTGATTTTCATTTTGTATAAAGAGAAGAAACCCTGATAAACCTATCCACAAAAAGTGTTTTAAGGGAAAGGGACTGTGTGCATATGCAATGAAGATGCATCTTTAACTTATTAATATATATTTTATTTTAAAAGAAAGTTCTTACTGAAGTTAACAGTGCTAGTTACTTGTGCCAGAAATAAGACACTTTATTAACGTATTCATATGGTAAGAAAAAGAAGTTTATATGGCGATGTCATTTGTTTGTAGTTTTTGTGTTTTAGAATTTCATCCCAAAGAAAATATTTTACAGTATAGCTATTATTATTTCTTAGTGGGCTTTTCGGGTGTGTTTGTTTTCTTGGGGGGGACTTCTTTTTTAATTAAAGAGACTGTTAAAGACTCGAGCATGCTCCTATGGTTATGTGTTTGTATTTTGTTTTTAGTCATTCAGCCTGAATTTACCATTCAATTTATTTTTCCTTGCATGAAGAGACTGTCTGAGCTTATAGGAGAACTAAAATCAAACTAATCAAATGCTCAGTAAAAAACAAACTGAACAAATGGATTGACTTTGATTTACGAACTCTGGAATGTATCTGTAAATGAGAACAATCTTGATTATGAAGAGCATAATAAAACCAACTGAGAATAAGTGGGTAAATTTTTAACAAGCTGAACTAAGCAACTTGAATGTTAATTGTGGGTCAAGTTCTTGACCAAATGGGGTATACCTACAATAATATCAAAAGCAATATTAAGTGGGCAGATAAGCAATTTAAATTCTGAGTTTATTACTTTTTGAAAGCAACTAATCAGTAACCTACACATATATCTAACTTGTACTGTTGGAACCCATGAAAACAGACTTTCTCTCCTTTTCCTTAGCTTATCAGCATTTTTCTTTCTCATAAATGGAAAACATATTCATCTCAATCCACTCTGGCCTTCAGAACCTATTTTTGCTCTTGTTTTCAAATAACAGTAACTATTAAGGGGTTTTCATATGTAATTTACATGGTAAGGTTGAGAACAGGAGAAGTTGCAAGAAACTTCCAGGTCTTTTTTTTTTTTTTTTTTTTTTTTTTTTTTTTTTTAATGTCTAAATAGGACTAGCATCGGTGATGATATGTGCAGGTTGTAGTTTTGCTCAGCTGTGTGTTAGGATAGAACATGATATAGAACTTTTGTTGCTGATGGGAACACAACTGCTTCCCCCTTAGACATTTACTCTGATAAATCTCCTTTTGCTTTTAAAAGACAGAACTAGCTGACCAGGTTTTCCTTCTAACTTCAATACTGGAACTCAATTAATTTGTTACATTTTATCTTTTGATGAAACACTGGAACTCCAAGGCAGTCATCAGTATAGTAAGTTTGAGGATTGAATCTACTGAAGATTGAATTCATCCTTCATGTGCTGAAACAGCAGCAAGTCTTGCATGGCAACAGTGCTATTATTAAACATGTCTCTCTAGGGCAGGGCTATGATTTTGCAACTGCTAAAATGTGAGGGAAAAATCTTCTGTGGCAGAATAGACAACACTAATGTTGCAAAAAAACAATGTAGGGAACCGCTAAACTAACTGCTTTTTCATGCACTACCTGATGACTGAATGGGAAGAACAATGCTGCATTTCATATCATTTCATGATTTCATCAAAATCAGATCAATTACTTTATGATCTTCATTCTTTTTCTTTCCAGTGAAGAAATGACCGATATTTTATTTTATTTCACTATTAAAACAGGTTGTATGTAGCAATTGGAGTCTTTATGCAAAGATTTTGCCGGTCTTTCAAACTAGTTTTGGAACTGGATACCTGAGAGGTTTCAACCTACTGTGTAGCTATACACTTTTTGAGGGGGCAAGGAGAGGGGTTGACTGAAAATAATATTATTCTCTTAGACTTAAATTTAAAGAAGTGCCTTTGTATGCTTAAATTGGCCCAAGTGAGGCATAAAAACAGAGAATTAGTTATATATGGGATCTAAAGTCCTTTGACTTTATCCCCACAGAATAAGGTGTCAGTACTGGTAGTGATGTCATATTCCTCCTGCCTAAATACTCTTAGTGCTTTGTTTTTTCTAAGATTCCGTTTTTCCTTTTTAGTCTTTTGGGTTGTGATAATTACCGCCAAATTGCAAACTAATTTATATATAGGGATCACTATGCAGTTCTACAAGTTAGTTGCAGTAATATTTCTCATATTCTGAAAGCTGAGCTCATATTCAGAAAATACTAGGCTTAGAATACCCTACCTCAATTCTTCTACTTGTTAAAAGTTTACCTATCTTAATTAACATGGTCTCTTCTCTCCTGCTGTATGCACATCCCACACACTTAAGAATGTTGGCTTACATATGTGCAGTTGTGGCACAAGATACATATAATTTTTTATTGCCTCTCTAGCATTAACTGAAAACAAAGGATGGTTGTACTGAACTCCTTCTATAGCTCAGCTGTATTATAGAGTGTTATAAATGTTTTAGGGTAAATTCTATGCTACTAATACATATTCTTTCCTATTTAAGGTACTGATAAATGAGACTACTTAATGGATTACCTGGATGCAGCTGATTTCTTTTGTGTTATGTATGAAGAGATTCCACCACCAATGTGATTATACTGTTTGTGTGACTAAATCCATTTATGAACCCATCTGTTGCCAGGCCTTGAGCAGCCCAGTGGTATACTGAAACTTGGTCATCATCCTGTCACTTCTCTGCTCCCTTCCCCATCAACTCCAGCTGCACTGAAAGCCTTTGTGTTGACTATCTCACATGATACTATCTCACATCATGAAATTTTAAAATTTCAGAAGCTCTAGCTTTGTTTGAGAAAGTTGTCACTTAAAAAACTTCTGGGGTAATTTCAGATGTTTTTCTATCCTTTCCAGCATTTTGGTACTTTATAAAATGCAGTGCAGAAAGCTATAATGATGTACTATAGAACTTTGTAAACATCTTATAATATTTCTTCCAGCTGCTATGGATTACCTATCATATTTCTATGGTTGCCAAAGATGTGTTATTTTAGTGGCCATTGGTCTGAGACACCTTTAATTGTAAAAACCTTTTAAACACTAGCTCAAAATGTGTCTTCAGTGGCACACGTTGCCACTGGTTTGGCAATGAAAAGGTTGCAGATATGGTCACCAGAGTACTATCAAAATAATTGATCACAAAGTTAAATGGAGGTTTGGTTTGGCTTCTGGCATATGTAGCCAGTTTGCCTATTAATAAGTATTTAAGACACTAAGTCCTGTAACTGTATCTTTAAAGAGGTAGGAGTAAATAGACATTTCAGTTAAGACTGTGTTTCATGTTCTTGCCAGTTTGTTTTGAAAGACAAATTTCATACAGCATGCAATTCAGAGGAGAACATCTTAGTCCTCTGTAGCTGATAACTCTTAAAATTACTCTGAACAATGTACTTTTCTTGACCAATACTGCATATGTTTTTGTCATCCTGCTTAAGGATGTTTTAGTGATTATATGTTAAACTTTCAAAAGTCAAAACTGAATTAGTTTTCCTTATAGAGGGTCCACTCCCAATTAAATATCAGTGCTTTAGTTCTTGATCTCATTTAGTATATCTCAGGGACCAAAATCTCCCTTTCAATTTCCATGTCCATAGTTTTAACAGCAAGTTGTCCCAAAATATGCTGGATCAACCCAAAAACCTGGCTTGGAATTATAAGCACTTGGCACCCGAAACTGGCCACTGGAATTCAGAGGCAATGCACTTGAAAACTGAGTTGCATCCACTTTGAAACTTTAGATCCTCCATACATAGAGTGAGGCAACAATCTTAACTTCAGCTTCCCTGTTGGTATCGACAGCATGAGAAATGCCAGCTTTATTGGACAGGTCAGAGAAAACATGTTCTTGTACAGTGTCACTAGATCGTTATAGAATGATATTGAGGTTAAATGTGGGAACAATGACTTTCAAAACAAATTACAAAGATGTGTTTAAATGCACTAGGAGTTAAAGGGAGTGGGGTTTTTGCGCGTGTTTGTTCTTAAAGATTTTTGTCTTAAGAAAAAAGTTATTCTTTGACAAAGTTTGTTTTTCTTCATTCAACTGTAAATAGAGGTTTAGTTTTAAAAAGTGTTAAATATATGTGTCTGAAGTAATGAATTGCACAGAAATTCAGGTCTGTACGATATATTTAATATCAAATGCATATTAATTGCCTTTTTATTGTCAAGTGCAATGACCTTTGAAAATGTGACTTTTAATTAAGAAGTTAGAGAAGGAATATTTTGCTCCTGTGTTTGCATGTATAAATTCAGCTGAGGGGATTTTTATGCACAGGTGAAAATATAACACCAACATTCTAATCCACAACTCCTATAAATACCTGAATATGAGGTGCAACTGAAACTTCTAGGTTTTCTGGTTTGTATGGAGAGGTGAACAAAGAGTGAAAAATGAACATGAATCTGTAGAAAAATCTTTATACTCCTTACCTTTTCTCTGAGCTGTTGATGATCCCTTCTTACACCAAGGAACAGGAGTAACAGCAGCCTTTGGAGTGCACAGGTCAAGGGCAGCGCACACCTCAATAACTGGACTTCTGAGTATGACTTCTTGCCAAAAATACTGAAGTAGTGAAACTGGGAATGATTAATGCTGAAGTGTTGCCTTTGCCGGTGTTGTATGTGGCAAGGGAAAAAAGTAGCGTGTATTATTCAGGAGGGGTTTTTTTTGCTGCTTTTTCTGATGTCTCTTTTACTGAGAAGCATAATTCCTATTACTTTTTCGCTGAGTAAATACCATAATTTTATTTTCAATTGCTGTTGCAAGTATTTTTTAAGAATATCACACCACTGTAATCTTTCTACCAACATAGCTGAAATTAATTGTAAACTGTGTGTGGGAAGAACTGCTGAAAAGTAGCTTTTGTGAATAGAAAACTGTGATTTTTTTTCCTATAAATTACCAGATTTATAAATTCTTACTTGAGAAATTCATTCACTTGGTATTAAAATACCATAAACAAACTGGTATATTTTGTCAGTTTATTCTTGCATGTTATCTTGCCGATACATTTTCATTAATATTTTTATAAGGACCATAAATATGCACTGAGGCATATTAAACAATAGAGCCTCCGCTTTGTCTCACACACACACATGCTCTAACTTGCTGAGATACATGGATCAAATATATGTCATACTGGGTTGTGTTTTTTAGGGATATATTCAGTTTCATAGATTGGATTAGGAACAACTCAGATTTCCTCAACCCCCACCTATTCAGGAAAAAGCAGGGAAATACAAGTAAGAAGATGAAGAGAGACATAGTCCTAATATAGTTTTGGTCTGAAGGTCGCAAACAACATTGTTTGGTGATACTGCTAAAGATTAAAAAGCTATTATGAATCAGGGGAAGGAGAAATGTCAATGAAATAGAAAACATTGCTGGAGGCAGTATCTAGAAGCATCTGAAATTTCTATTTTTTTTTTAAACAGAATACGGGGTATGTGTATACAGCAACTCCCTTCAAAATCCCCCCCCCCCAAAGGATACATTTACACAGTGTGCCTGCCAGATTCTTTTTGTTTTGCCTGTATATGGATCAAAATCATATTTTACATATCTACTGCTGCATAATTGTACGAAGGATATAGCCTTCAGCCATAGTCTTTAAGAAGTCGATAGTCCCATATATCAAAACCAATTATTGTGAGCCAGAAACAAATCACTTAAATATCATATAAATTATCATCACAGAAATTTGGCTAACACATTATTACTCAATACCAGACTTCTACCTCTGCTTGTGAGGTGTTAAAGTTTTCCTTTCAAATGGCAAAATTAGAGCCTTGCCCTCAGCTGTGTTTACAAGAGCATACTGAAACTTCAGGAGAATTATGAGAACAGAAGAGTATTAATCTAATTAGTACAGATAATTACACTTACTTTGATATGAAGTTTTATTTACATGTATAAACAAATGCTTTTCAACAAAAGCTAATATGTCTAGTCTATTATTGGAACCATATGCAAACAAACTTTTTAATACACATGTCTACATCCAATAATCCTCCCATCTAAAGAAGCCTGAATCTGTTGCTATTGGCACGCCACCCCATTAATAGATGAAGCACAAGTTCAGTGTGATTTTTTTTTTTTCTTGTTGTTATACTTGTCTGGCATTTATGGAAGTAGTACACACAAATCCTAGAGATAAGCACAGGCAAATGACTAGCAGCTCTTTAAAGCATAGAAATAATATGGGACCATTGCTAGAATTATTCTCCTAAGCTCTCTCTGCTGATCAATGGTGATCAAAGCTGATGATAGCAAACCTGAGTAAGTTAATATCTTCCCCCAGTGCTCTGTGTATATGTTGCAGAAGATATGGAAATGTTTCTTTTTTTCTCTATAGTTTCAGGGAAATAAATTATATTGCTATATATAAGTCAGTCTTCTGGGAGGACAGACTGATAGCTCAAGTTTACAAAACCTATTTGTGACAAGTTAATCCCTATCACACACAAAGTAAAAGATTCCCTGAGCCTCTGGTCACTAGTGGTGTACTCCAGGGTTGATATTGTTCAACATCTTCATTAAGGACCTGGATGAAGGGACAGAGCACACCCTCAGCAAGTTTGCTGACGATACAAAACTGGGAGGAGTGGCTGATACACCAGAGGGCTGTGCTGCCATTCAGAGAGACCTGGACAGGCTGGAGAGGTGGGCAGAGAGGAACCTCATGAAGCTCAACAAAGGGAAGTGCAGGGTCCTGCACCTGGGGAGGAATAACCCCAGGCACCAGTACAGGTTGGGGCTGACTGGCTGTAAAGCAGCTCTGCAGAGAAGGGCATGGGAGTGCTGGTGGACAAGTTGAACATGAGCCAGCAATGTGCCCTTGCGTCAAAGGAGGTCAATGGCATCCTGAGCTGCATTAAGAAGAGCATTGCCAACAGGTCGAGGGAGGTGATTCTTTCCCTCTACTCAGCACTGGTGAGGCCACACCTAGAGTGCTGGATCCAGGTCTGGGCTCCCCAGTACAGGAGAGACATGGAGCTACTAGGATGAGTCCAGCAAAGGGCCATGACGATGATGAAGGCACTGGAGCACCTCTCACACAAGGAGAGGCTGAGAGAGCTGGGGCTGCTCAGCTAGGAGAAGACTCAGGTATAAGTAACTGATGGGGGGAGGGATGCTGATATTATACCAGCAAACAAGTGTATATGAGACAAGGTTTGTCAAATTACTGTAATGTTAAGTAAAGGAAATGTTCGTATTAGCTAAACATATTATAATAGTGCTATTATAGTAGTGCTGAAAGATCTTATTTGCTAATTTTGAAATAGATTATTTGCTTATTCATGAGTGTGTGCAATTCACTCTGATTCCCAAATGATGTGCAAATGAGGCGTATTGTATATTGGAATACCCAGGCATTTTTTTTTTTAATTCAGTGTGTGAGATAAGCACTTAGAAACAGTAGAGAAAATACACCAGAATTTTAGCAATTCAGAATGTAGTGTTAGCTAATGCCCTAGTGGATCAGTATAACAAGCAATCGGATGGGTGAAGGTCATAACAGTCAGATGAAATTGTTATACAGAATATCCTTAAATATCTGAAATTGTTGGAAGATTTTGTTATATCTTTATAAAGATAAATATCAGTTACCTTGACTTACCTTTCAAAGTAGCATCTGTTGCACACATCAAAGCAGCATTAGGCACAGTTTTCTCAAAATGAAAATGCTGAAATCATATTCAAGTTATTTTTGCTGAAATGTGAGTCACAGCTGTACTACTTTAGAATAGAAACAAAGATAACATCAGTATATGAGCAGGTCATTTACAAGATGTAGATCAGTACTGCCAAACTAGTTTGCAGTAAACAGGTAGTAGTAAACATGTATGAAGAAAGAGGTGAAGTCTTTCATAAGTCTAAAAAACAAACGGTGTGGCAATTCGTATTTCTCATTCACAGAAATTACCTTAAGACTATTAAAGTTATAAAATTTCACCCAAAAGTCACAAAGTCCCAGTATTAAGATTATACATGGACCTACATGTCCATATGCCCAAAGAAGTTATTAAAGTATAATTACATGCTTTCTTTTTCTCCATGGATTTTTAATCTTGGACATTGTCTGGACTTTGAAATGAACTGATGTTCTGTACTGAAGGAAATAGATGTAAGTGGATATTAGTGATGTAATAAGGATCCCTGCCACTTTTTTTGTTTTTTTTTTCTTATTTGGAAGTTAGAGGTTTTG
Organism: Apteryx mantelli; assembly: GCF_036417845.1. NCBI lineage: Eukaryota > Metazoa > Chordata > Aves > Apterygiformes > Apterygidae > Apteryx > Apteryx mantelli. Next base: position 92,810,926 of record NC_089978.1, read on the forward strand.
TAATGTATAAGGCATGGATTCATCTCTCCACTTGCTTCTTTGTCACCCTTCATTTGCCTTTGGCAAATGTCTCTGCATGTTGCATACTTGCAGTCACCTGTGAAGGGTGGATCAAGTTCTCTAAATGAGAGGAACACAACCAAGGATAACCACAACCATACCTTTACAGAGCCATTTCTTCCTCTTGCATCTTGATAGGCAGCCATGTAGTGATAATCAAAAAGAAACACTAAAGACAGGGATGATCAGAATAAGTTTCATTGGAGTCCACAATATTAGGTGTTTGTTGGGATTCAGGATAGTATCTTTTAGGTTTTTTTATGGATCTGGCTTACATCATGACAAGAATAGAGTACTAGTTCTGATATTCAGCCAGGATATGACCATTAAGGAGAGGAAAAAAAAATTGATACATTGTATACTTGTATTTTTATAAATTCAAATATCTCCATCCCAACCTCAGTGCTGAAGCCAGGCTCACACAATAGCCCTTCACCAGCACAGCACAGCTATGCTACCCATAGGTATAAGGATACTTTTTTTGGTTGATACCTTAGTGCCCACATGTATGTCTTCACATAAACATAGTGGCAATGCTGCACTTTTACTGGTATTGCTGGCATTTTAGGTGGGAAATGATCTTTGCATTATCATGGCAGAATTGCTTTACTGCTTTCTTATTTCTATTCATTAAGAAACTCTTCTGCAGAAATAACCTTGGCATCTTGGGCTTGAATTAAGCCCAACAGTTTTCCTAGCAATTTTAATGGATCACTGTTCAGGCCAAGTCACACAATGCTTCTAATTTAAACAGTAGAATAAATATAGTCTATGCAAAAGTAATCTTTCTTCAGTGAAGACGAACTTTTAAAGTATATGATAAAGGAATTAACTGTAACAGCTAAAAAACCCTCAGGTGACAATATCACATTATTTGGACATGTGTGCTGGTATGATCGATTGACTTTTTCCGACTCCCTTTTTGATTCTTCCAGTCCCCTTTGTTCCTTAGAGTGATCTTTACTAGCATCATATATGGTTGAAATTTTCCAAAGAACCAAAACAGATTCACCACCACTGTCATTTTGCTACCAGAGATGTTAAGGAAATGTAGTTCTAATTGTAAAAATAAAACTCCTATTTGATCAGCTGAGTAACTAGACACCACTGATCCAACACACATTGGGACTCCTTTATTTGAGGAAGGCAAGTTTTTTACTCAAAAGCCATTTGAACAGATGTGATATTTATTAGGTTCATTATCAACAAACATACATTCATTTTGCTTCTTTGACGTTTTCATCATTTTCTAGGGCTGCCTAAATTAGCATTAAGTGAATGCCACAAGTGACTTGAGAGAAAATTATAAATGATTGTGTAGTCTATAAACAACTGCAACATAAAATACTTCTATGTGATTATGGTAAGTTCTGATTTTAATTTGGAGCCTTTGATTGATTAAAAGTTTAAAGCATAAATTGTATTTTATGAACAAAGGAGCAAAGAATTGTTTTAGCTTTCTTAATCATATTTTGCTTTTGCTGAAAAGTACCAGCTGTTTATAATTAAAAACAAGACACTTGTTGACCGCATTAATTTTTCATGAAAGCTAAATTCATTTATAATTAAAGGTGCTCATTTGACAATATGACAAAGTGAAGCCCTTTGTGTTTTCACAAAACAAGTTGTGCATGGACAGCAGACTATGTCTTATTCCCTTACCCTCATGCTTTGCATAAGCAAGTGCATTCTTGTTGCACCAATCCAGAGACTGGTGCAACAATCTGGATCATCTCTTTTGATGCTAGGGTGTCCATTGAGGTCCTAGTGTAGCTACTTGTCTACTAAATACCAAAAGAGTTTCTAACCTCATTGTCTGTAGATGGGTAGACAACCAACAGGGTCACTTGCCCACCATCAGTAATCTGTAGTTGAATCAGTCATCTAATAATCAGACATTCTGGATCCCATTGAATCTTCTTTCCTTTATTTGTCTTATCTTCTTGTTGTTCATTGGCTGTTTTGTTTTGTACCCACCCTATGTTCTTAAATCACTCCATCAGTCTCAAAATAAGGCTTAACTAAGCATTAATGCTTGTGCTAGACTATTATAGTGTGGTAAATGTCAGACAGTAATTCATTATTCTGTTGTATTTCTTTTTTAAAAGTATCATGTCAGGGATCCTACTAGAAATGAAAAAGGCAGGGTATCTTAACCATGGTCAATTACGGATATAATCGGCCTGTTAGCTTTGTCTGCAGTGGTATGTAAATTTAAGCCTAGCTCTTAACCATCAAAACCGTTAAGCCTCCTGGGCTTCATTCTGTCACCTCTGTGACTGTGCCTGGAAGCCCGCTAGGAGCAGAGCGCCAAAACAGGACCAGCCCTGGGCAGCAAAGTTGTGCTCCCCCAATGCAATAGCACAGCAAGCCACCCGCCAACGCCAGTAACTCCCTCCAGCTGTGAGGCAGTAAAAAGATCCTCACCTTGCCTGTTAGAAGATCCTCAGCTTGCCTGTTAGTTACATCTAACAACGTGAGTTTTCCTTTCGTCCCCTAAAAATAGAGAACATTAGCTGAAACCATGTGACGCTAGTGCACCAGCAGAGATGACAGACAGCATATGACTGTCCCTACCTTTTTGCATCAGCAAAAATTTTACTTTGCCTAGAAGGGTGGAAGTACACTGATATTGTCAGAAAGAGCTGGCAGGCAGTGTAATTAAACTGTTCCTTGCCACCTCTTCGTTCTCAGCTCTTCCATTCCTGACCCTTTTCTCATTTGGATATGACAACGCAAATCACAGGACAGGCAGCTCACCAGACTGGGGCCCTAAACTTAAGCCTAACATGCAGCATAAGAATATCCAACTACTTACGTTACTTTTATGCCCCACACTGCTCAGCTTCACTACCTTTCAGATATCTGTCTTCACAGTATCCCTGTGGGCTGGCAGATTTTGCAAGCCTTTTACTTGAATGAAGAATGAGGTGCAAAAAGGATTGAATCTGGACTTTCAGTGAGGTACCATGCTCCTAATGGGCCTAAGTAATTCACTCAGGGTCACACAAGAAGCCTGTGATGCTTCTGTCCAAGGCTTTCATTCTCAAGCAGGACAATCTAGATGGATATTAGTAGGATGGCCAAAGAATAAGTCTTTAATCAGCATGACAGTCAAGGACAAGTCTCACTCAGCCATTCACATCATGTCATCTTTTTCCATATGACATTTAAAAACTTGTTAAGATTCTTGACAAAAATAAAAAACATTTGAAAATACAGGGTACTGTAATTGCACATATTTATCAAATTTAGCAAGTAATTGTGTAAAGTAAGTTGACTTAAAACACTACAAAAGTTTTAATTACAATTTATTTCAGTATGGAAAAGGAGTCCACCAAGTCTTATAAATAAACCTTGGTGAAAGGATTTTATTGGAAAATGCCGGTGCTTAAATTGCATTAATTATGTAATGCTTTTTAGTGTGGCTTTCTCTGCTGCTTTACTGATGGAGCAGGAATGAGATGAAGAAAAACACATGCAGAAAACACTCTACACAAGAGTGGATATTAGTCACTTCAGACTCTTCCCCAATTAATAAAATGCATTAACTTAACTTTCAGGGGGTACGAAAGTGATATTCTCAGTGGTGAGAAGCAGCTGGATATCATTAACAGCTTAAAAGTAGGGGGACTGCTTTCATCACTTCCACTTTCCAGGAACATATCCTCTTTCTTCCCTTCTCCATCTTTTTCAGAGTCACAGCTTCATTTTCCTTGTTCTAATGTAACAGACTCCAAATTATAGCTTTCTGGCAAAATACAACTGGATTTCCTAAGAAGGTCTCCTTCTACATTTTACCAAGCAGGACACTGCTAGCTGACATTCAGCAACTGTTCTCCTTCAGAGTATGTCTCCTTCCACTGTATGAGCCACTTGTCCAAAACCAAGAGAGAGGAAAGCCCCCCTAAAACCAGGAACCCTCCCTTCTCCATGACTGCTCCACAAATGGAGTTGTATCTTTTGTATCTTTTATAACATTCCTTCCTTTTTCCATCCACAAAACTTGGCTCTGCAAAAGAGATTGTAAACCTTTTCTCATTCAGCTCTGGGGATTCCCTGTTCTCTCCTCGATATGCCATAAAGATTACCGCTGCAGCAAAAGGTGGGGTGTGTGTTGACCTGGTTCTACAATATCAAGGCTGTCAAAACTATTATTTGCAAAAAAAAAAAAAAAGATAAAAAGATTGTTAGGGCAGACTAGCAGTTTGAAACATTAGGAGAAGTGGTAGTGTCCAAGCACATCTCTCAAAAGGCTTGCTTTTCTGCAAGTGCTCTCAGATTTTGGCAATTTTTTCTAGTTTAAATATTCATGATAACTCTTGGGAAGTTTAAACATTGTCTGCACCCCTTTATATAATGTGAAAGCAGTCAGCTGATACTGGTCCGTGAAGCACACACTCTGTCACCTAAGCGAGGAGTTGCCATATAGTTATTAGTTTTATAACCCGCTTAGCTTGTAGGCATGTCACTGCCACAGCAGACACGCAGGGGATAAGGGTGTCCTGGCCACGGCCCACCCCAGTGACAGCTCCTCTCATGCTTATGGGGTCACAGCAATAGTCCTGCACCTGGGTCCTTTACAACCATGCCAGAGGAAGGGAAGAGGCTCCCCCTCTAATATATTTCATTTAATAATCCCTCTTTAACACTCTGTTTAATGTGCAAGATTAGCATCATCTATTTCTAGGCAAAGAGCCTACCTTAACACAGATACCTCTGATATGGAATAGTCCACCATATAAACAAGGTATTTCCCCCATTCCTAAAATATTCATGAAATATCTTCATTTTTTTGAAAATCAGACATCTTTTTCCTTAAGAAGAAGTTGAAAGTCCAGTCTCGCAATCACCTAGACTGCTAAATATACCAGTGACTATTCATCCGGATGCTTGAGCTACTGAGAATAAGGTTATCAATTAAATCCCAAGCCTACTCATTTCAAGATGCAGATTTGGGAATTTCATTTGACTGAAATGCCAGTTACATAGCATGGTAGCTGTCCTATTTTCTCCCAGCTGCTAAAAAAAAAAGGAGAAAAATGTCAAAGACCTTATGTGACACTGGAGCATAGCTCCAAGTGGTGACTTCTGTGGGCCCAAAGGGCTACTGTGCGGACACACAAGCTCATGTGGGTCGGACAGGGATGTGGATGGGGGCCGCTGGGGCAGGCACTGTGGAGCGGTGGCCCCCTGCCTGGGGCAGCTTTTCATCCAGTCTCAAGAACCAATCCAAAGACAAATCCAAGGGGATTTTTCCCCCTTCTTTTTCAGATCGTTCCTACGTCTTCCCGCCGATGTTCTGCTGTCAGGAGGAAGGACAAATAGAAACCAACACATTTTTGCAGGGTCTGTAGCCTTTCTCCCTACTCCTTTCTTGTGTGATTTTGCAGCTCAAGAAAGAGCAGAAGCCTGTTGGTTTATAAGAAATGAGGGGGTGGAAAAATGCTCTGCCTGCCTTCTCTGACAGCTATTCCCCAGGAATGAGAAGGCATCGAACAAAGAGGGATTTCTGGGCAGCCTGAGACATGAGGATGGGAGTTTACAGGATTAGCTGCAGAAGGAGCCAAATGATCATTACTGAAAGTACATTTGCAAAAGCTGAGAACACTCTGTTGAATGATTGCCAACCTGCTGCTTTTCATTCTCCCATGATGTCAAGATCTGGTGTTACCTTCTTAAAGATGAACCTCTTTCACCTAACACACATGCTTTCCTCATGGTTGCCTCTCAGCCCTCTGACAGGATGGGAGCCCACCGCTCTTTACCCATGAGCTAGGAGGAGCCCTGATGGCACTCTTTTAGTCAATAAATGAGTTACAGTAAGTGAAATTTAATTATTGACAGCTCTATCCAGAAGGGGCTTAAATAACACAGCAATGATTCAGGGGCTCCAGCCTGTGAGGCAGAAGGTGAAGTTCTTTCTCAGGAAATTACTCACCGTGGCAGAGGGCAGAGGGGATTATTCACCACCAACAACCTCCTCATTGCTCTTAACCATTTAGCTGTGGAGGGAAGTCGTGGAGTCTCATCACTGTCCCAAGGACTGCATATTTACCAAATGGAGACATGTACTCCAAGGGACAGAGACAACATGCGGGATTTATCCCCCTCTTCTAGGTGAGGGTGCTTCCCATGGGACTACAGCTTGCTTTCTGGCCAGCAGCTCCTTGCTTTTATGCTTTCCCCCTCCCCAGGGATTACTCCTCCACCTAACGGGACTGCCACCGTTGCCAGCTCCAATTATTTTAGTATGAGTTTCACAGTACTTAGATTAGATCCAGTACATCTGGATTAAAATTATTATGTGCAGGTATGGTTAGATGCTTTTTTTTTTTAAAAAAGCTCCTAGTTTTCACCTTTTCAATCTTTTCCTTCTCTCAGGCTCAAGAACAAGAAGACAAAAATAACTGTATTTTTCAAATCATACAGCATTTGAGTGTTGGGGTTGGAAGCGTATTTATGTGTCTTCTCTCCAACTGGACTTTAGAAGACAGCTCTTAGGAGGTCTGTTGGGTCTGCTAAAGCTTATTGTCTCTTGATTTTATGTAACTTTTATTTTTCTTTAAATAGACTAGTGTAAATACTTAAGGATTATTGTACTTGAAGTTAATTTCTTTTCCATTACCTGAAATGTTAGAAGAGAAACTTACTCTGTAGTACTTCATACAGTTGTAATGTGTCAAATAGCCGGTGTGTATTTTCCTCACTCCCTATCTTTAATTAAATGGTATTTTCTGATTTTGGGGGATATAATCTGTGACATGATGAATAATTCTCTTAACTGTGTTTTTTTAATGTAAAGTTTTACATGGATTGAATAAAGAGGTTTGTTTTTAGAATGCAAGAGTTTCACAGACTAAATCAAAATGTGAGTAGGTAGATAAATATGTTAAATCCTTCTGATTATTGTGCTCTTCAGACTGCATGGTGGGACTTATTTTATTTATGCTGCATCAGAGATATATAATATATCAGCTGTGATGACCCATCAGCTTCAGATGAAGTTTTGAGCCAGAATGTTCGTTTTCTTGCATGTTAATTTGAGTTTCAAAATAATCTTTGTTCTGTTTCTGCTGTTCCTGATGGAAATGATAAGCTGTGCATATGTAAAATATCCCAAAGAGCATAGTAGAGTTCAGAGCATAGTAATTAATTGCTGGTAAGAAACAATTTTTGATGAGAATATTGCTATTCTAAACCATGATTAGTCATTTAAAATAAGCCAAGTGATGTTTATGTAGTTCTTCCAGTATAAATATTTGTAGTCAGCAGCTGATCGAGTCTCTATATATCTAGGGGATCTGGGTCAGGTCCTGCTAGCAAATAGGAGGTTTCCAACATCTTTGGACACTTATCTGTGTCAAAGTGAGCAGGAATAAGTGGAGAATTTTTAGGCACAGGGCCATATGCCTAAATGTTGACCAGACTGTGACTACATCTAAAGAGATGATTTTTACTCTAACATCTACCAAGAATAGGAATTGGGATAAAGAGAAAAATGATATGAGGCTTTCTTCTTGTTTCCTTCAGTAGAAGAAGCAGTTTGCCAGTGCCCATGGGATCTTTTTTTCTGCCAAGAAATAAACAATAAACATTTAAGAGCATATAGGTGGGAAAAAAAAGATTCATTGGATTTTTTAGTAGCTCTGGGGAGACTATTGATAGAAAATCCTGTGCAGTGACTGCTGGCCCAAGGCTTACCCACCGTGGTGGCCAGTTCTGGAAGACCTGGAGAGCTGCTGGGCTCTAACTAACTCTAGCAGCACACCTTGCTGCATCTAAAAAATTTTGCCAGTTGTCCTAAATTCAATAGGATAAAGATGAGGAGAGTGTGTTGTGGGGATGTGATTAGTGTGTGTGTCCTGTTTCATCACTTGCTCTGCTAGTGCTGGTGGAATGGAGCTGAGGATGGCTGGTGGCAAAGGGAGAAGATAGTTTGATGGGTATGAAGAAGAACAGGCAGTCAGTCCCTTGCTCCAGTCACCCTTGATGCCTGCCATGCCTCTCACAGCAGTGGTGCACACGTGATTTAGCCTGTTTCTCCCCAAGCACAAGTTCCTTCTACAAGTAACAGCTGTTACAAATTCTGCTCATATCAGGCAATAGCTTTGGCCCTTATATTAACTCACACCGGGAAAACTTTTAGCTTTTTTTTAAACCACTCCTCTTGGAGCAGCTTTTATTTCAGTGCTTCCTGATGCATTTAGTTAATGGGATGAGGAAGGATTTTAACACAAAAACAGTGTGTAATGTCTGACTCTCCCTTGATAAGGAAGGGAAGTTACTGCCTTTGAATTCTAAAAGATACTTCAGTGCTTTCCAGACAGTTTATAAGCTCCTTTCATCCAGCACTGACATATGGCTACATCTTTTGTGTGGAATGACGCCATGGTGACATATCAATTTGAAATTGTGAGGAATGTATAGCTACATATGCTAGAAAGTGGGTAAATGCAGTAATTGTCATTTGAAATTGATACAGTTCTTTGATACTACCTTATATAATACCAAAAATTAATACATACATTACAAAATATACCCCATGCACTGAGTGTTTTACTGTCTACTTCAGCTGAATTTTGTACAAGAATTTAAAAGGTGGCGAAGTATAAAAATTAGAGCAGACATCATAATAAGTCGTTATTAATTGTGAATAGATAGCATCTTGATTTTACAACTAAACAAAACTATACATGCAGGATGTCATTTATTAAAGAATGCCATTCATAAAAGAATAATGGAATTAATAGTTTCTCACTATTTTATTTATAATTTAAACATGATTTAAGTTCAATAAATATCCGTAAATTAAAATGTGTCTTATTAGACTGTGGGCATAGCACTCTACCTGGTTATTACTTTTGTTACAGTGTACTAAATTTCCTCTTATGATCTTCCCATCTTTTAGTTCTATGAGGAGAGGAATAGATCTTAATTCCCATCAACTATGTGTTTCTTCTTTTTCCCTTTTCAGCACAAGCAAGTCCATAAAACTAATACACAGAACAAAGTGCGGGATGATCACAAGACAGGTCTGATCAAGAGTAGTGTCTCCATTCAAAAAAGGTGTTTTACCATATTTTACCTTTTATCAGCATCAGTGAGAAAGAAGTAGGTGTGTGTTTCCAGTATAAGAAACCAATTTTGAACTATTTGCTTGTTTAATCCTTCACAATAGGGGCAGAAGGTCTGGGTTACTTGTTGAATGAGAACCACAAATATCCAGTGTGGTAATCTTTTAAATAATTGTCTTTTAGAAGATTTAGTAAAATACATAAAACAAACTTAGGTAGGGAAAATCTTGGTATGTATCTCACATCATAGCCTTTTGAAAATAGAGTGTCTGAAGCAAAGTGCAATTAATAAATGTATGGAGAGATTGCAAAACTGGGGTAAGAATTTTTTCAGGGAAAAATGTTTGAAAAAGTAATAAATTTTTCATAGATTTAAATTCTAAAAGGAATTTAATCAATAATGGGAAAGGTACTAAAAGAATTCTGTAACTCAATATTAATTTTTTTTATCATCTCCTCTGAAAGGTACTTGCAGGTCATTACAATGTTAGAAGGTCCCTGAAAAGTTAAGAACTTCTACCATAAAAAAGGCATCCTCAAAAGCTGCATATTTGTCACTCAAGGTCGCACAGACCCTTTCTGTTTATTTTTGAGAAACCATTAGTTCCACATAGTATGTAAGGAAGAACAGTTCCAGCTCCCAGACAACAAAATTGAAGTTTCTATTACTGTCTGTGAGAGCTCATACACAATTCTTTTTTTTTGAAAATAAAGATTTTTCTACCCTAACAGTGGTCTGACTGCTGACCATTTAATAAGTTCTATTTTTTCAGCTTTTCAGTTAATGGTTAACCAACACCCCACTGACAGTTGATTTCTGACTATCCTTACTACTATTCTGTATTAAACTGATGGCATTTACATGTTGAACTCCGGCATAAACAAATTCTAGACTAACCAGACACATCTTAAAAAATAATAATAAAAAAAAAACCCAACAGGCTGACCAAATACAAGCTTGATAGCTAAAAATTTCCTCCTTCCCTGAGGAAACTTCATGACCTATGTGTATGTGTGTATTCTTTCAGAACCTAAATAGTTCACCAATAAGTGTGTTGGCTTCTCATGAAGACCTGTAAGCCAAAGGAAACTATATAGAAATACCATAGCAGCAGTTAAGTAGTTAACCACTGTGAGACTGATGATTCTGCATTAGGTATTAAACCCTGTTAATATTCCCCTCACAATGAGGAAGTTCTTGTGTGTTTATATCATATTCTCTAACTAAAACATATTAGGGTGCCTTAAAATACATTGGCAAAAGTAATAATTTTATGCTGTAGTTATTTCTGATTTGGATTCATACCTCCAATGCAGTTACTTCTCTGAAGTGCCTTAGCTATGACTCTATTGCCCAATGCTCCATCTATATTCAACAGAGCAGGACAGTCACATCTGGAGAACAATCTGGATCTTAGGTGAGCTGAATGATCATCTGGAGATGCCCTAGATTCCCCTGCAGTTGACAGAGGGAGATTGAGGTTGGGGAGGGATATGGGCTTCTTACTTAGCTGGGCACCAAAGTGTCTAAAATGAGGTGGAATTAATACACATATGCTTGAACTTTTCTTCTTTTTCATGTTTTAGCTTTTTTTCTTGCACTTACTTGAGTTTCTTTATTGCTTCAAGGCATGGGAGTATTTAAGAGAATTAATTTAGAAGTTCTGGTCAACACAGGCAGTTCTGTAATGTAATATCAAACTTATAGCTAGGAAATAAGGGCAGTAGATGGTTAGGCTACACTCTAGAAAGACAAGAGTCTAAGTTGTAACTTTATTTTTGGTGGTATTTCCAGTTCAGATGCATCTTCATTTCTTGTGATGTTAAGCGTGAGAATGGAATTTGGGACTCACTATCCATGTCTCATCCAGCAGCTTGGATAAGCCAAAACACTTCACCACTGTGCAGTGTTTATTTGAGTTTTATCTATATTAGATTGCCAGCCAGCCTTCTGTTTAATTACACTTTAAATCTAAATGCATGTTTTTTATAGAACTTTCTCTTCAGAATACACAGGTTATTTTCCCTCTCTTTTTAAGTGGCTCATGTTCATTTCAGTGCCAGTTTTTCATTTCCCTCCTGCCTCATGACTACACTTTCTTTTCTATAATTATGCTCTTTATTTTTGTCTTTTACTTTCTATTGCTTCATGGGTAAGAAGGTGTCTTCTCTGAATATTAAATATGCGGTAGGACACAAAGACTGAGCAAATTCCCAAATTAATGCTTCCCTGCTGTTCTGCTTTAAAACCTCAGTTCTTTTCAGTATTTCTTTTAATAGCCTACAAGCACTGTAATAACTTGCTCAAACTTACCCTTTTTCTCAAGAGAGATTAAATATTTGTGTTGGGGCAAAAATAATTGTTTAGGGAATTTTAAATGCAAGCCTTCACATTTCGTATTATATTTACTGGAAATTCTGATAACATAAATGGGATGATTAGGAACATGCTAGGAAAGGCTATGCAGAATGAGGTAGGTTGTACTGAGCTAAACACATAACATTGCTTGTGTGCACTTGGTAAGGTACCGTTAAATACTTCCAACTAGATCCTGTGACTAAAGTAAGGCCAAATGTTAAATTAATTCAGCAATTAATTCATAATTAATTAATTTTGGGAGTTGTGAAGATTAGACCCCCCACCCCCAAAAAACGTGCCATCAGTGGTTTACTGTGTATTTTGTCTTATTTTTACCAGGTAAATGATGACTGAATGGTAAAAATAGTATGGTACCTGTAATTTACTCAGCTGTTTTTATTTCAGCTCTTGGTGCTCCAGTTAATGTAATATGGTTTAGGGGCTTTTTGTGAGGAAAAATAAAATAATTGCATTTGAAACCTTCCCTGCAGATATGGAATTATCAAAAGTGTTTTATTCTGGTTTAAGAATTCTATAAACTGCAGTAAAAGAAACATAGTTACAGTGAACTTGAAAATCAATCACGACATCTTTTATTTTCTTTTTGTCTCTAATTTCTGGATTTTACATAGAATCTGCTGTGGAGTTATCTTTCCCTACCTTCTCTTTAGGAAAAAAAAAATTTCTTTTCTCTTTTTGTAATCAGAGAATTTCTTACTCTATATTATGTGATTGACATCCTTCCCCAGAGAAAATATGGATAAAAAAAAATTGTGTGATTTGATTTATTAAAATTTTGAAGAACATGATTATTTCTGTTTATCTTTTCTAAAGGTTATAGGTCTTGAGGTAGGAATCTTTAAAAGGTAATTGTTTCTGATGTGAAGAAGGGAAAAATAAATGGACTGTTAAGTATTTGCTTTGACGATATTCAGCCTTGTTCTAAATGCACTGTCATTATGTTTGCTAGATAAAGTAATTTCCATGTTTAGTGTAGAGTCTCACAGAATCACAGAATGGTTGAAGTTGGAAGGGACCTCTGGAGATCATCTAGTCCAACCCCCCTGCTCAAGCAGGGTCACCTAGAGCACATTGCACAGGATCGCGTCCAGGCGCGTTTTGAATATCTCCAGAGAAGGAGACTCCACCACCTCTCTGGGCAACCTGTTCCAGCGCGCTGTCACACTCACAGTGAAAAAGTTTTTCCTCATGTTCAGATGGAAGTGTCTGTGTTTCAGTTTGTGCCTGTTGCCTCGCGTCCTGTCACTGGGCACCGCTGAAAAGAGTCTGGCCCCATCCTCTTGACACCCTCCCTTCAGAAACTTATGCACATTGATAAGATTTCCCCCCCCCCGCCCCAGTCTTGTCTTCTCCAGGCTGAACAGTCCCAGCTCTCTCAGCCTTTCCTGAGTTTCTCTTTGAAGAGAGGATTCTGACTCTGTTGTGTTACAGAACCTTTCTCAAAAAGTTTATGATCTGGATTGGTGAAACAGATAAAGAATAGATTTAAAAGGTTGTATTTAAATCTGTAGATCTGGGCATGAAGATACTTTCTCCTAGTGGAAGGAAAGTGTTGTACAGGAACACTAGAGAGATTTTTTTTTTTTTCTTTAATACTCTTCACTGAGCTTCCATTATTGCAAAGATGTTTTAGTGCTAGAATTAAGAAGGTGCACTAATGTTAGAGTTCATTTATTCTATATGTTACTGCAAAACAAAAATTAAGTTCTCAACAGAAAACTGTATGTTCCAGCTCTTACTCTACACTGACATCTCTTTACTTACTATAGTTTACATGTGTTTCAAAAAACGCACATTGAACCTATGCTGAACAACAGTTATTGCACTCTCATAAACATTCCTCTGAAGTGTATTAAGAATTGTCACACACCCAAGTCAGTAACAGGTAGTTCTCAGTAAATGTTTTAATTATATTATGCTAATCTACACTGTTTTACTAAGTTAGAAAGTTACATTAACATTATAACTTCAGATATCATCAGATCACCTTAAAAATAGGGTGAGAAAACAGTCGTGAAAAAAGAATGATTTCAAAACCAGCTCAGTTGCCCTGTTAAGGGATGCTGCCCAGCATTGCTTTTTTAGTGGACCATCTTATATCAGGCAGCCAAGCTGTACAGGGTGCTGAGTTTCCTAGCTGCCACCAGAATCACCGGCAAAAGACTCCTGCACCTTTCAGGACTGAACCCACAGATAAAAAGGAACCAAAGTATTTTCTCTGAGGTCTATGACTGGATGATTGTGTTCCATGTGAACTACGAAAGTTTAATTTAAAATGTAGCCAGGCGCCAGGTTTCCCCCATACTAATTCAAGGATGTCTTGCCTAACTATAATTTTCATAGGGTTACTAAAATGACTGAAGGGAACATCCATACCCTGTACTCATAGGGTGTATTTACCCTGTTGTCAGAACGTGTTTGCTGCACATGCAGGCATATTCAAGCTAGCTTAGGAGCTGAGTGACAACGGGAGCACAGGGCTCAGCACAGGATACCTGCCAAAGGATATCTCCAGCTTCTTGAGTGTATTAAACAACCCAGGATTAATTCCTTATTGTTGTAAGCAATTCAGTAATTACTGAAAAGTAGTGACTAGTATTCCAGCTAGCTGGTTTAAAGCTGTTTGGTTATGTCTGCACAAGCTGAAGTTGTACCTTCTATTGCAGTGAACATACTCTTGTAGATACAGCCTTAGGTACTTCGCTGAATCAAGGCTGATACTAACTTACTCCAGATCCTTGCACTAGGAATGCTCTGAGTATGGTGACATGTTCTGGAGCTGTTTTTTCTGTTGGCATGTTATTCACAAGTCTTAATTTTGGATTTGAGTTTAGTATTTTTTCAATACAGATCTTATTGCAAGTATTGTTTTGCTTTTAAATGGGGGTGGGGAAATTATAGGCTATAAATAGGCAATAATATATGAAGCTCATTTTAGTTATAAAACCATGATCTAGAACTCATAGTTTCATAAATAGACATAATTAGATTGCTGTTTATTCTCCCAGAAGTTCTAATTCAGGGTAGTCTCACAGATGGCATGCCTGTGGCAAATGGGGTTTGGAGGGAGGGCAGCTCTTTTTCCTTTCTGGCTGAGTTTTGAAACCTTCTCCTTGTACTGTATTCTGAATCTTTTTACTGAAATCAATTTTGCGTCAGAAGGTATTTTTCAGTGTGAAAACTGCCATTACAGACTTGATAGTCAATGTAAAGCCCCTGCAGCAGTCTAGGAATGGAGGGACCTTATGAGTAGAATGGGGTGGTCAAAGACAGCAGTGTGCTGCTGTAACAAGAACATGAGGGAAAAGGACTTTGCTGGATTTGGGATACAATGGTGAATGCAGGGGAGCAAAGCCAGTAAGCCTTGCAAAAGTTTCTTTAATAAGTCCTAAAGCAAATTATAACGTACAGTTACATGTTTTTACTAAAGCTAGGTGATCTTGTGAGCATAAAATCATGCAGTAACCTGTAATAAAATAATAGATTAGCTGAGCTTGCTCTGCACAGGCCCAGTCCAAGCAATTTCACAGTTACTTTTGGCAGAATTCATATATATCCAATAGGAGGGATAACTTAATTTGAATGGACTGATGGAGAACATCCTTTCACATGCCTCTTCTGTATTTTTTAAGACATTCTATTTATCTATTTTGTTAAAACTGGTAAGGACCAGCTAATCCATTATATCTCTCTATGGGGAGTTTTATTTTCTTCTGCCTTGGTGCAACATTAAAATGGCTATGTTTTGCCTGTTTCTAATTTTGATGTGACAAAGGAAGATTTCCTTATTTTCTGAGGCCTTAATTGTCTTCATTGAATCCTTTCTTCAGTAAGTTGACATATGTAAATTGTAAATTAGTCAATTCCTATTACACTGGCTTTCAGTAAATTAGCTTTTCCTAACAGTACCTAGAAGGTTGATATAGACTTTTTTTTACCTTTAGTATGACTTGTTTACTATTATTTCTCCTATCAGCATGTGTCTAATAACTTGTACTAACGACAAAGATTGTGTAGTGTCATCAGTTTAATTTTGCTTTATGTGACTGATTAAGAAAATAATGACATTTTCTTGCATGGTGTCTCTGATCTCAGAGCCAGGGATACAACACAACTGTCCAGCTGGGACTGAGATTAAGAAGTATGGATTCAGTTCCCAGATCTGCCACGTGTGCTTTGTGACTGTGGACAAGTCATTTGATGTTTGTTTCTGAGGTTCTCCCCCTGAAGTTGAGAGGACAGTAATGCTTTGCTGCTAGTTGAAAATATTGTGAGAATGTATTAGCTTCAGCTGTGTTCTGTTGGAGGCTAGCTGTATGACCTCTTAAAATATTTTTCTTCTCTTTTTTTGTTAGAAAAGTAACTATTTTCTTATTCTAGCTCAGGATTAAGGAAGTTGTTTGATAAGTCTGGTAGGCCCAGTTGTGAGAAAGGAGAAAAAAGCTTTGCTAGTATTTTTTTGGCATATGGCTATACGAGCATTACTGAGAAACTTAGCAGTACAGCTGGCCAGAAGAAAGTGAATTCCAGTTCCTTAGAGAGCTTCAATATTTCAAAATTTCGCTTTGTTGTTTGGAGTGAAAGTAAAAATAAATTGAATCTTTATTTAAAAAGAAAAAAGTCCTCAAAGTCTGGCTGGATGCCCTAAAGTCATTCCTGGAAATTCACTAAGGGTAGAGAGTTGTTGAGATCACATTCCCAAGGCTTCCAGACTGTGCACAGGAACTTGGAAATGGGATATTCAGACCTTAAGTTTTTCTCCCCAAAATTTGACAGGTAGATTAGCAAGTGGACAAGTAATAGGAAGTCTGGCCTTTCCAAAAAAAACCAAGCCTACTTTTTGTCAGACTTTTGTTGAAATCACATTGTGTCTCAGGAATGCTTTTATTTTGATGAATTGACACTCACCAAAACACTTCACCACCTGTGCTTGCTACCTCACAGGCAGTACATTTCTATTTAATTCAAAGTAAAATATTTCAGGTAAAAATGAAATACAGATTTATTCTTCCACAATGGGGTCTCCCTGCCTATAGTTCACATACCATTAGAAGTATGTAGCCTGCTTCAGACTGCTACATGAACTCTTTTAGACCAGCCAAGCATTTCCTCATAAGAATATGTAGTGTGCAGGCAGGTCCTGTAATTCCCAGGGATTTCTGCTACTGTTGTCATTTCTGTTGGTTCCTGAGCAAACTGATTTTGGAAAATCATGTTCTTGATAAGCATCAAAGTTTGTCATTCCTCTAAGCAAGGTCAATAAGTTTCAGTGTTGACCTCAAGAGAGGGTAACCAAATACATTTATATTTGGTAATCTAGCTACATCCTTTATATAATAGTGAAGGACTGTTGATATCAGTATGTCTGTTTAGCATATAAGCTGTGGCACATGGAACTTGATGAAGATTGTGTAAAACTAACCAGAGCACCAGTAGAAAGACAAGGATGTCAGCAGTAGATTCACAGAATCACAGAATCACAGAATCACTGAGGTTGGAAGGGACCTCTGGAGATCATCTAGTCCAACCCCCCTGCTCGTCCACTGTGCCTGCTAGATCCATTGACTGTCTGTGAATCTAAATTTATTTTATGCAATGACACAAGTGAGATGTATTATGTCATATTGCACAAATTTAACAACTTTATATTTGTTTTTTTTAAGATTTGGAATGGAAACATTCCACTGAGTGGCAACTTCAATATTACAAGTTAATATTTGCAACTTCCTTAGCATTAGTGAAGCACAACGGATACTGTAATATCCTGTATAGTCTCACATGCAGAGAACACAAATGTCATAGACTTTACAAGCCCGAGAGCTTAATTTCCGGGAGGCAAAATGTTGGTTTCTCCACAATTAGACAGAGCTGCACAAGAAGGTAACACTCCAAAAGAAAAAAAAAATGTGCAGGTATTGCTCATGAAGTTAAGGAGCCAAGAATGAGGGAGGCAGAAAGTCAGATAACTACTTGGGATTTACAGACCTTCCTTTGGGAGGAAGAGAAGTCCTCAAGTGCAGAGTGGGAGACTATGTTGACAGTGGATTATCTATTGTTTATACTGAGAATTTCTGCCCACTTGAAAAGAAGACTTTGAACTCTAACTGATCCCATAGCACACTGGTACACTCCAGTAGCATAGCTCCACAATACTTGTACAGAAGAAATGAGTCTTTAAAGAGTAACATGCAAGGCATAACAAACAACACAGTAGTTAATGAAGTTGCTTTCAAAACATGTACATCATATTAATCAAGACATGTACACTATGTTAATCAAGACAAGGCTAGTCACAGCCTTGGCTCTGGAGCTGCCTGCCGCAGCTGACTTAGCAGCCTACAGCAAACAAGGCCCAAATGGTTCCTCCTGCCAAAGGGGGAAAGTGCTGGAAGTTTATACACCTCTTGGACAGTTGATCAGCTCGGTTAATCAGCCAGATCTGTTTTATTCATGTGAGACAGAGGCTGAGACAGAACCAGAACTATCACAGTCTGTCTCTTCAGGAGAGGATCAAGAAAGCTCTGGCCTGAGCCAGGGGCCTCAGATGATCGTTGCATAGTCAAAGAGTAATCCATCAGCATCTGCAGACGGGTTTTCTTGTAATCATTAGGTAAGCAGCACACCTGTGTGTGAGTATGGTTAGAGATGTATTTCCTAATGAACGTCGTAACATAAAGTACAGCATGTCTGTAGCAGGTAGGATTTTCAAATTCATGCAGTGGTGACGGGGCATTTGCTCTCACTGAAACATTTGGTGTTGTATACATACAAAAGGAATCGCCTGATTTCGGCTATAGAGTAGACTTAGGCAGGAATGCATAAGAAAGAAAAGAAACCCAACAAAAAAAAAGTTTGAAAAGAAACATGAGGAATGAGTCCACTGAGTGAAGGTGAGGATATCTTTTAGAGAGAGGAGGTCATTCATTTCTTTTTCTGTGACGATGCATGCATTTTACCTAGTGATTTATAAATGAAAACTATTAAGCAGTGCTGGTGGCTTGGATTGCCTTCTGCTGCTAGAAGCCCAGTTAGACTTCTTCCATCTGGGGTTTTCCTGAAGCGAAGACAAGAGCTCTGCCAGAATGGCCTAGACCCTGCTGGTTGGGGCATTGCCCTGCTGCTACAGGTTCAAAACATTTCAGGAAGTGTGAAGTGTAGTTGCTGTATTCTCTTTTACCTGATCTTTAAGTTATGTAAGCAATGCAATATCAACTGTAGACACTTACACCATCTTCTGTCTATCTTTCCAGACCAGTGTGCTTTTTAGGATGTAGGAGCATGTATTTTGGCACTTGTAGATATGCTGGTTGGCTTTAGACACCTTCAGAATGATGGCCATCCAGGTGAAGGTGTCATCCAGGTGATGCTGGAGAGCAGACAGTAGGAATTGCTGTCTGGGGCTGCGATTCCTACAGGACACCTTTAACTCTCTTAAAAGACTTTGAAAATTCTACCAAGTAACTCTCTGGGCCTTTTGTCAACCCCTTCCAACACATGAAATCTTTTACCAATACATACTTAAGTTCTTGAGCTCATTGTGGACAGCGGAAAATCAGTAAACAAAACTGGTATTAGTTGGTAGTCACAGCTAAGAAGCCAAGAATTGAACTTTGGCACTTAAGATGTGGTAAAAGTGTATAGTCCAAACCAGACAGGCCTACCTTTGCTCAAAAACCTTGTTCCGTGCTGTTTGTTTCACTGAGGACCTCTTGGTCCAAATCTCATATTTATACAAACATTAAAATACAGAAAAGTCAAGCTGTAAGTTCTGCCTAGTGACCTTGTGTATTATGAGTGTCACATCCCTCACTCCCTGTCCCCCTCGCCCTGCAGTAAATGAATAAACCCAAGTGCTTCTTCTCTTATGGGAAGGAAAGGAATTCGTTAAACACAAATGGAGAAAAAAAAACTGATGTGCTTCCAGTTGTTTCCGTTTTAAAGCAAGGAGCAGGAGGGCTGAAAAGAAAGAGACCTCCTGGAAGGAGCCCCGTTGCCTGCCTGCCCTGTTAGAGTGATCTCGCCTGTATTTCTGCTGTTGTATAAATACTGTTGTCCAGCCTATGCTGCCAGCTGGCTTCCTTGTTAGCCCTAGGACACTAGTAAGGAAGAGAACAGAGGAAGTTGCCTTCAGCTCCATCAAGTCAGAAAAAAATAGTTCCTCACTGAATAGCGAAAGACGTTGTTACATAGGAAACACAGGCCTGGTTTCTAATGCTGTGTTAGAATCCCTTTCACTCCTCAGGCAGAGGAATGGAGTCCCAATGTCGATTTTGTTTATTTCTCCAGCCATTTCAAACTGAACTGTGGGCTTACTCAAACCTAGCGAAGTATAAAGGGGTGCAGTGGCATGTAATAGCATAATTCAGAACTTCTCACAGTGGAATATGTTTTCTTTTTTCACAAGTCACTTATAAAGTCACTTATAAAGTCACTTTTCACAAGTCACAAGTCAGTTCTTCTCTGGGATCAGAGCACTGCCTCCAAAAAGCTCCTGTTGTAATAGCCGGATATAGTACAGTTGTTGGTTACACTGGGCTGGAGCTGTCTGGTGTTTGCAGTGGCTCTCACCACCAAAAAAGTGTGCCTTATGCTTTCTCCTTCAGCACTGAAATGATGAGCTGAACACATTTTTCTAGAAAGCAATAGCTCAGACCCTCTGATCTTCCTGCTATTTGAGTGACATTTTGAATAACGGGCCACAATTGCAGATGCCCCTGCAATGCTGCCATCTGGGGCCATGTCTCCTGCTCTTTATGCTGTTTAAAGCCTCACACAAAAGGCAACATGGCAATAAATGGAGGGTAATGCTATTGCACAGGGATCACAGGGGATGCTGGATTTGGATGCTTGGCTGCAGACTGAATAACTAGAACAACAAAGGTAAAATGAAAGAAACAGCTGTTAAGTTGATATAAGGTTTTTTTTTCTTTTAAACTGAAATACAGCCATTGTGTACAAACAATAAACAAAGGCAGCCTTCTTAATGTCAGCTTGTCTAAAAGAAGTATTCTATGCATAAAATAGGTAGATCATTTCAACTACTAGTTAGCCTAATGCGTTACTCTGCTTGTACAATTATGTGCTAATGCCTGGATATTTTTCAGCAAACATCTTTCATCCATCTGTTGTCTCTTATTTATATTTAGTTTGAAAGAATTTTTAAGAGATTAATCGCAATACAACAATCTATGTAGCTTTAAAATTTACCTTATCAGCAGCTTTAAAAGGAAAATCAGATATAAATAATCCTTAAACATACTTATTACTTGTTTCATTCAAATGTAGAGAAAACTATAGAGGATACTAAATTTGGTCAGACATAATAAACTAGACTAAGAATTATCTGTCTATAATACCATATTTGACTAGACCTGTTGGTATGTTGCTTATATTTTCAACACCAAGATGTATTTCTTATTATTTTAACACATGAATTCAGTGTGTGAGCACACGTGTCAGCTGGTACCACCTACAAGCTATCAGTAAACTGGATTATCTCTCTTTTATTTGTATACACACACATGCACACGCAAATACCCATCTGCCATGCCAAACATCCTGGTACAGAGCAGGCAAACACCAGGTAAAATTACTGATACTAGAGAAAAGTGAAAATTAAACGAATACTATTATCCATCTTGTGGTGCATATTATACATACTCCATTTCATAGGTACTTCTTTGCTAAGTGCAATCATTTAAGTCCAGTTTAACACCAACACAGCAATTACAAAAAGTCCTTAAATTGGAAGGTAAGACCACACAGTGCCTCACCAGTATAGTTTTGGCTTATTTTATATTGTTATTTTATTTGGCTTATTTTATATTGCTTTCAGAATTTGTCATGGTGATAAAAGGTCAATGCATATTAGATTATAATTGCTTCAATATCAATAGAATTTATGCTATTGTTTCCCTTTCCTCCTCCTCCTCCTCTTCCTGTAAGACAAAAGTCAGTATTTTAGTACTTTATTAATACAGTTCCTTGTTCTTTGTAGGGAATGGTTGAAATCTTTGAAAATGGCTTTGTAATGAACCTGTTAGAAGTTCTGTACCCCTGCAACATAGGAATAAATGTAACCTGACCACTAAGAAGTACCTTTTAAAGGGATGTATGAGGCTGTATCAGCTTGCTATCCCATTAAATGTTGATAGATAAAACTGTAATTTATGCCATTAATTTTTTGGTAGCCTTCTTGGTGCACCATGGAACTTAGGCTCTGCAGTGTCAAGAACATCAGCAGCACATCAAGCCTCTTTACCATTTTTTTAAACATCCAATCAAAAAAAGGAGGGGGAAAAAAGTAATAGGGTTTTCAGTGATGGCATGAAATTGAAAGCTTTAATCTAGGTTATATCACTTCCTACAGTGTCATACATTTGTGATATGATAATCTGATATAGACTTTTTATTTCTGAATTTTCAAATAGTGGAAAACCAAAGATCCTAGGCTACAATATGTCAGACCAAGAAAACAAGGTCACTCTATTCCTACTGCAAATTGAGCTTGTCTGCCATTTCTATGCATAAAATGCATATGGCATATGGCATATGGCATATGGCTTGAAAGCTTTTCTCCTGCCTGCAGGTGATGGCTCACTAAATATTTCTTCTGCTATGTGGCAGTTTGCTGTGTTGCATAGCTGGAAAGTTTTAGCACGTTGTCTGCTGATGTTAGACAGTAGTCTAACTCAATTTTTTATGTTTACAAATCCTGAGTTTACTAGTAGAATAAGAGTTTATATTATGTTA
Source organism: Apteryx mantelli (assembly GCF_036417845.1). Classification (NCBI taxonomy): domain Eukaryota; kingdom Metazoa; phylum Chordata; class Aves; order Apterygiformes; family Apterygidae; genus Apteryx; species Apteryx mantelli. Next base: position 92,833,195 of record NC_089978.1, read on the forward strand.
TCTTTAAAGAATTCTAATGAAATCAGGTATTTCTTACTCCATTTCTCCCCAAAATAGACCAAATCAAGTAAGGATCCATCCACACTGCTGCTAACACCGTTGGTCGGGAACTTGGAGGTGCTGAACAGCTCTCAACACAGGCACAGCTTGAAAACCAGCAGCACCAGGATGAGCAGTGCCCATTTGCTGCAGAAACCTAGTGGCTGAAAAGAAGGTAAAATAAACTGTATTTCGACAGCCTCTTTTCCTGTGTCTCAATTGTACAATGTGTCTGGAGTAAACAGAAGAGGTAAAGAAAAATGGTCTTTCTGCAAGGTTTATTTTAAATGATCAGCACTTAAAAATCAGAGGAAGGAAGACAGCTAGGATGTAGCCTGCATGTTTGTTTGTTTTCTTGAAGAGATACCAAAACCAAAAATACAGTTGTTCCTAATCTTATTTTCCCCTCTTTTCTATCTCACAATAGATCAGTGACTGAGCTGAACACAGGAAAAAAAATATCATGTGCAGGGGGAGTGGTTATACACAAGGACTGCTACAAGAAAAAGCTTGCTATCATCATGCTGCCATTATTTCTTTGATCTCATTTGTTAAGTTGAAAAATAATTTACTGTTATGATGTTCTTAATAAGCAAGCAGTTGCACTTACAATTTTGGCATTTGCAAACACAAAAACAGCATCCAGAAATTGTAAGAATGGACCCTCTTTACATCTGCCTCCCTGGTTTCTCTGTTTATACAGTCACTGCAAGTGAATGTCGATAAATCATGGTATGTACCTTGAAGAGGCAGCCTACAATAATAGGAATATAATTTAGTATTACAGTAGAATTCAACTCATTAAAGGTAGGTGGCTTGTTTTTCTATTTGCAAAGGGAAAGAGATGTTTTTAGGATGCAATGTATTTTATTTTACAGGACACCACCAACACAGGCTAGATGTATCCCACTCTAAAAGTGCCTGCTTGTCTCAATTTTAAAAGGAGACCCAAAACAAGTAGTTCAGATACAGACTCCAGTCATGTGGCTGTCTAAACTTAAGTGAGATGAATATCAATGACCCTGAATGTTATTAGATTTGTTTCATCTATTTAAAAACAAGACAACCCTCAGTCTTTCATTGCATATTACCTGTCTCTGCCGTTTATCTCAGTCTTCCAATTGCTGCCTCTGTGAGAAAGAGCATAAATTTTCCTGTACAAAAGTGTGGTCTCCTGTCTCTCATTGGTCTGGGGTATGTCTCATTACGTGATCACATACTGTTGTGGTTTAAGGTTCACTCAGATGGTCATTCAAGAAGTGATAGCAGCAGATAAAGGTGTTACCACATCCTAACGCTTTGTTGCTTCTTCAGCAGTAGCGCAGTCAGTCTGTAGCTGACTTCCAGATCAGTTATGGGGGCTGTAACCTCAGGCACATCTAACAGCTGTAATTGGTACAGTCCTGCGGCACCTGTCCAAGGACTATTTTTCTTTTACAGTGGTCCATAGATGTGGTCCTCCTCTTACCTCTTTTTATTTAGTGTAAATATGCCCTCATACATGAGTTAACATGATCCTGAACATAGATCCTGTGGAGCTTGGAAGATATTTATACAACTTCCTCACAATTTTGTATGAGAATACATCTGAAATCTGTTTTACTTATTGGTAGAATGTTTAAATTGGCTTATGTCTGAAAAACATAACCCCTAAACTGTAATAAAATAAACTCAATTACAATGTGCACCTAATCAAATAGAAAAAAAAAGAAGAAGAAAATAGCATCAAGGTGATAAAAAGAAGAGAGGCAAAAGCAAAGTCTGTTTAAAACAATTTATTGCAAAATAATATTGAAAGCAGATGCAAAAAAGTCTGTTGTTATATGCAGCAATAGTCAACTTATTTATTCTTTCAGATGATGTTTCCTAGCATTTTTCTTTAGTAAGTAACCAACCAACTTGGATGAGAAATGGAATTCGTTAGTGCTGAGGTAGTAAACAGCTATGCAGCTAAGATCCCTGTGGAAAAGAGGACTGGCAAACCTGGGACAAAAAAGAGAAATGTTCTGGAAGTAGATAATCTGAGCTCTCATTCGACAGATGGCAATGTTAGTAAATCATGAGACAAAAATAGTCTTTAACTATCAGGCTGCTGCAGGCACAGGGTTAGCACTGAAGTTGATCTACAGTACAAACACTTGGAACAGCTGCACAGTCTTGTCTACCAGACCATATAAGAAAATAAGGAAGACATAAACAAACAAACAAAGGGATTAAACTTGAAGCATAATACTGAGAATGAAAATATAACTAAGGCAAACAAAATATTTCTGGAAACTAGTAACATTTCCTTGGCAGTAAATGCTATAATGCCAGTTGAATGCTTTCATTGCTAGGGAACAATGAGCGTCAAGGAGAAGACGACAGATTCCAGTCACATCCTTATTGACCACTGTTCACCTTTAATACTCCAGCAGCAAATTGATAGGAAGTGATGCTGTTTATAGGCATTTGCTCTTTCTTTTTCTACAGTGGCATAGATTCACAGCTTTGTTCTTTTTATTCAGACATATTTAATTGAGAGAACGATGTTAAAAAAAAGAGAGAGAAGAGCTGAATAATGTGCTGAATAGCACATTAGCACAAAATCTAATTGTTATTTCTATCTTTGATGTTCTTCTTTTTTTTTTTTTTTTTTGCACTCTTGCTGTGGACTTTTGTGGGAGAACATCAGAGGGAAGGAAATGCAACTTTGCAGCAGCTTGTATGTTCTTGGGTTGGGTAAACCCCTTGTACAATTGGCATTTAGGAACCACACAGGATAAAGAGGCCAAAACATGCCTGCTTTTGCTTACCTTTGACATAGTCATTCACAGCAGCCTTGGGCTATGGCAAATAACTCGCTTGTCTTTCCATCTTTCCTTCCTCTCCCAGAAGCAATGCACATACCACTTTTAAGATAGGTCTTTCTCAGCTGTTAGGACTAGAGGACCAGCTTAGGTAGATTTTATCTTACACATTTCATTGACTTTGAGAAGATTGTTTTGTGTTGTTGCTACTGTGACAATAAGGGACAAATCACAAAACTTGCCATGGCAATAGGGAATAGCCCACCTTTAGCTAGATTTTTGTATACTTCCTAAGATGCAGATGTTTCAGTATAATCACTGAAAGAAAGATATGCTAATGTTCACTAAATCTGGAAGTGAAGTTTGTCAGTACAAGAAGAAACAAAGTGAGTATAATTGGAGAAACTGAAAACTGAATGAGATTCAGACTGATAAATCTTGATAGGCCTCCCAAATAAATGGGTAAGAAAACCTATTTTTAACAATTGTGTCAGATAACTGTTGTGCATTATCAATATTGTGTATCTCTAATGTTGAAAGGAAGAGGCTGAGAGGAAGACAGTTTTGTCTCAAGTGTCCTCATTCTCTTTTTTGAAAGATGTGTTTTAACAGTGGAGAAGGATAACCTCTACCAAGTAAATTTCCACATAATTTACCAAGTAAATTATTCCCCAAAGTGAATAAGTCAGGAAAAAAAAAAATCAGTGTGATTATCTTTCACTTCCAGTTTTAAGAAAAAGCTTTGAAAGCTATTGGGAAACATCTACAAACTCTCATTTATTGCTATAATAAAATTACTTTCGTTTTTAAAGCCAGGCAACACCATGTGGGAATTTCACACACTTGAGGATTTTTATAGCTCATGAAAATATTTATATTTCCCTCTTTGCTGAATAGAGGATTCGTGTCACAACCAGCATACACTTAAATAGCTTAGCCATATTTAGCATAATGCGCTGCTATTACGCTGTTCTCACTGTTATTATTGTGTCTATTTCTTGTTTTTGTATGCTATACTCTTAACTACAGTAACTTCCAAAACACATTTCTCTTGTTCCAAAATGCCAACTGTTAGGAGCTGCCAAATGTGGTAGGTTGCCAGAGGTGAGCTGCAGCCCCATGCCCCCATGTTCAACCGGCAGTGAGGCTGAGCATATATGCCCAACAGGCTCACACACAAACACACGTGTGCAACACATAGGTACACATACAGCTGGCCACACAGCTCAGGACAGAAAACACAGCACTCGCACAAACACAAACAGCACCAACAGCCTCATCCCATTCCCCTCTCTGGCTGATCAGCATAAAGGTCTGAATGGAAAATATGTACATATATATGCAAAGTGGATCCCTCCAGTTGCTGGGCTTAGACATTTGGTCTATCCAGTAGCTGGTGGCCCTGGACCCTCGCTCTCCCCAGCTGCTGGCAGCTGGACGCACAAGCCCTGACAGCCCGCAGTCCCACTCCGGCTGCCTGTACAGACCCCTCGCACAGATGAACACATGGTGCACATGCATGCACATAGACACACACTGTGCATCCCTCCAGCAGCTGGCTTTAGACACTCAGTCTACGCAGTACTTGGCCCTTGGATCCTCTTATCTCCTGTTGCCTCCCACAGAGGGAGAGGGAGAGACACACACCCACACACACACACACACACACACCCATTCATCCATCCCTCCAGTAGCCAACTTGCTTACAGACCCTCTGGTCTCTGCTTGCCCTCCCAAGCCACTTTTCCTACTTACCGGCTAGATATTCACTAGCAATCACACACTGGCACGCACACTCTCACTTGCTGCGGTTGCTGCACCCCAGACTTAAGGGTCCTTGGTCCCATGGTCCAGTTCCAGTTGCTGGCACTTAGCTCTACACAGACACACACACAGAACAGTAAGTCTCTCACCCAGGAAAATAGTTAGAAATGGAGTTTTACTGAGAAGACAGGACAGACTCTGCTGATCAGGCACAGGGCATGGCCAGACAAGCACCCTGACCAGTCCCTGTTTATACACAACCGGACCCTTTTTTCCCCCTCTATTTTCCCACATTTGTTCCTCCCCAAACCACCTTGATCCGTCCCTTTCCCCACCTGTGGTTTCTCGCCTAAACATCCCATAATAAGTCTTGTACAGTCTCAAATTGCACCTCCCCACACCCCCTAATGTGCCCCATCAGTCCACAGGCGGTGCCCCCTCGCTCTGTGTGGTTCTCCAGGAGCCTTTCTGGGGACCCGTGGTGATGGGTGTCCCCCCAACCCAGGGGATGGTCGCCCTCCTGGAACAACCCGGGCAGGGGCTGGATCTGACCAGGTGATCTGGGTCCCCTCACCTGCCCACACACCTCGGTGCTCCTTCATGTGTGTGGAGACAAGCCTTGTATCACATAACCTGACTCTGCAACCACACTTCAGTGTAATTCTCGGTACAAGATTAGATTGGCCCTCTATAAACTAAAAGTAGCAACCAAAAAAAAAGATGGATCCTACTTTAGAACAAATTTAATACATGGCTCTTCCTTCCCCTGTGTTTGTCTCATGGGTTTTTTTGGTGTTGTTGTTGTACATATTACTTCATCCCTTATCCTTCCTACACATATGGCACACCCTTCTTAAATACAGCATCCCATACTAAGCATATCTGTCTTAGGTGCACAAAATAATATGGCTTTTTTCTCCTCCTTCTTCAAATAAAGATCAACAGGTTGATCAAGAGATACCCTCCACTAGAGACTTATGAACTAGCCCTGCACAAAGATTTTTTCAACTAAGAGGTGAATCCAGGAGACTAAGAGAAGACTAAGACTCAGCAGCTGAATGAGGAGAATCAGAGGCTGAAAGAAAAGTTGTGGGATGTTAAGAGGGAAATGAAGGGCTAGCACAGCCAGCAACTGCTGGGCAGGATGGTAAAGCAACAAGTGCAAGGATATACTATTTTTTATTTATTATCTCAGACTAATATGAGGTCTAGCAGGAGGCAAAGGGAGATACTGAAATCCATGCTGCTTTCAATATACCATGCGATTGCATCTTTACTGCTCCTGTGAGCACCAGCAAGAAGAAAGCTATCAAGAGCATTTGGACAAGGTGCAAGGCAAACTGTTGAAAGAGATTGTAGCTTTTATTAGGTGGGCTACTCAGTTTGTCATGATTCTTTCCCTCATCAAGAAACCGACAGTAAATGAGGCACAGCATGTGAACACAGAGGTTTTACAAAGATTGTGTCCCTGAACAGTTTTTCATGACTGGGTCTATAATATACTGATTAATTTTAATACTGTAAATGCTTCTTTACAAGTTAGGTGTAGCTCACTGCTTAACTCAAATGAAAGAAAAAAATGAAATCAGCTGGACGCACACACATGAACAAGGACAAAACGAAACCAGCTCTTGTTACAGCTTTGCAGGAGCACAGTGGGAGAGCGCAAACATATAACCTTAAGCTCCAAAGAATGAAAAGACAAGGCAGAGTGAGAGCTCCACAGCTCACGGTCACTGGCACAGAGTCCACAGGAAGAGGGACTGCAAAAGGGAGGAGAAAGAGAGAGAGCCTGTGAGTTACTAAGTTGATACATTCAAGTCACAGGATGGTGCCTTCATAGAATGGAAATGCTCCAGGGAATATTCTCACCTTTCAAAGTATTGCCACTTACGTAGCTTAAGGTCTTAGTTCAGCAAAGTGCTTGGAAGTGTTTAACTTCATTACTGTTCTGCAGAGCCTTTCAGCACATGTGCAAATCCCATGGATCAGCAGAGAGTGAGGAAAGGAAGGGGGAGAATAAAGATTAGAAAGGAGTAAGGAGAGCGAGGCTGACAATAGATAAAAGCAATTAAATTGTTAAAGCAATCAGAGTAAAAAATGGGTAAAGATCAAATCCTTTGGACCCACAAAGCCTGAGAAGAGACCAGCGTAGGCTGTGGCAGGTGGATGTCATGCAACTTGTTGTCCAGGCTTTTGTGAGGGATCACTCCTTGTTGCTCTGCTGTTGAAGTGGCATGATTGAGATTGCATAAAAGTAGAGAAGTTTACACAGGAATAATTAATAGATTTACTTTAATTATCTTAAAATTCTTAACAATCTGTCCTTCCTGAAATCTGGGTTTGAACTAGCCATTTGTCTTATAAGTGAAACTGATAGGACAGTTTTCAGATATTCTGCAGCTTAAGAATTACCGACGTTTATTCCTGATTTGAAAAAGCTGGCCAGAGAAAGCTGAAGGGTTTTTTTTTGTTTTGTTTTGTTTTACACAATAGATGACTCCAGAAAAAAATTTTTTTTTCGATTTTAAAGTCCAGATGACTGCGTTAGTTCCATGGACCAAGCTTTACCAGAGTGACACCATGATCCTGTCATCAAAAAAGCAGGAGTAAGTCATGGGAAAAAAACATACGCAACTTTCTCAACTTACTGTAACATATTAGCAGAGAACATGGTTGTAAACAAATGACTGTCATGGCAAAGAATGAATGAAGAATAAAAAAAGTCATCACCACAAACACTGCTGTACTTGGGCTGAACATGATGGAAAATTTCCTTCTAGTATTTTTGTATTCTTTCCTCCGTCCCCATTTTTGTAAAGATAAGCTGCACATTTTTATCCATTTTGAAGTTTCAAGCATTATGGAAAAAAGCTTCAAAACAGATGCATTTTATTCAGTTATCCCTCCAATAATTTCCACTATCTGCTTAAAAAAAAAGAAAAGAAAAACAAGCAAACAAAAACAAACCAACCCAGCATGTCGGGCTCATTTGGATATGATGTGCAAATTTGCTGACATTTGAGCAATTCATAGAAGATGGGTATGATTACCTACCTCTCAGTATCTACCTCTGCCACCAGATTTGGAAATTTTTGTTTATATGATTAGGGTTAACTAGTATCAAATCAGTCTTTTTTTCTGAGTAAAGCTCTGTGAATAGCCTCTGATATTTCCCAATTTTTGTTTGCCAGTGGGAGAGAAGGCATAAAGAAATCAGAAGAAATAACCAAAACCACAAGCAGTAAAACAGTGACTGTCCTCAGTAAAGTTTTCAGCCCTCATTTTTACCATGGTAAGTGACAGGGAATTCAGAAATTACTTTGTAAGAGTTTCATTAAAAAAAAGAAAAAAGAGAAAAAACCCTATAGATTAGAAGCAGTTCTCTTTAGCTGAATTTTACTGAAACACAGACAAGCTACATCAGATATAACATAGAAGTGATACTGTGATTGACATGTATCTTATGAAATGATTTCTCACAGAATCTTACTAAGTTAAAATACTTAAACTGGGCTATAAATCTGTATTGGGCTCTGTGAAGGCCAAAAGTACTGGTTTCCTTGTAGCTTCAGGATATGGATAAATTCAAATACGAACCAAGTTGGAGGATGCAGTTGCAGCTATTACAAGTTATCATCTTTATTAAAAACATCTTGTTCTAGAAGTAGCATTAGCAATAGCTGTTGTTGATTTTTTTCTTAGTTTTTTTCTTAGTAGTTAATGTTCTGAAACTACCTAGGATTTGAATATTTCCCCTGTTGTTAATTCAGCGATCAACTGACATTCACATTTTGTACAGTATTCTATTTTTCTTTTCATTAAGAATGGAAATTTGATTTATCATAAATAAATGGATATCTGTGTTTCACCTAAATAAAGAGCATCTTAGTAAACATTTTGCTGCTTGCTATTGCATACTTGCTTCAGTATCCAGTGGCCCAAACCTGTGCACCAGCAAATGCTTTTTTCCTACCCCCAGAGCAGCACCAAGATCGTTCTAAGGCAGTTCCTCCACCAGGTCTGGGGCAAGCACCCCTACAGGGACTCTCGTTGCTGGGTACCAGGACATAGACCTACTAAAGGATCAGGAGACAGATGCCAAAGGTACAGCTTTAAATGGACAACTTTGCACAGTATTTAATTATAGTGCATTGGAGAGAATGTTTCTGTTCTGCATCTTACCAAGGTATGCTCACCCTTCTGAAGAAAGTCTAGCTTTCATGATGATTGTATTGAAAAATAGCATACACAAATACTCATGCAAAAAGACTTTTACATTTTTGATAGTGCTTGGATGATGGCATCTCCCAATTTGCATTATAATTTTATTTCTGAAAAGCTGAAAACTTGCTACAGGAAGCTACAGGAAACTCACAAGAGGAAACCTATCCCTAGAAAAAGTCCTATATACATATCAGGTCAGAGGCACACAGAAGGCCACAGAAATCCTTAGTGCTTCTGTGGGAGCCAAGGGCCAACTATGTGAGAGTTTTGCAATTCAGTGCCAACTCTGCCTTCCAGATTTTTTGTAAGAATAGTTTATATCTTTATTTTTTAATTGATATTTTTTGGAGGTTACCCCCACCCCCATGCACTGCCCTGAAAAGGGCCACCGTGGAACAGGGAGATCCTCTATGCCATTCCAGGTAACAGTGTGGCAGATAAAAGATGCAAATTCAGTAAGAACAGCTGCTATGCCTCCTTACTTATGTCTTACTTATCTTTAAAGTTTCACCTAAAATTGAGTTTTGCCACCTTTTTTCTTGTTATTGCTTGAGATGTGCAACTATAGATCTGGCAGACAGAAGCTGCCGTAGTTACTTTTCAAATTAAGGGAGAGCAGTCAAACGAATGCCTCACGCTGCCTTAAGCGATGACCTCCAGAGGCTAAGGAGCCTTTAGTTTCAGATCACAGTAGTTTAACTTGCGGACTTAATCACTGCCCATAACACTGTCACTAGAGGTTGCAACTTTCTGTTGCATTTTTGTGAATAAACCAGGAAAGCATTCACGAAAATTAACAGACCATGAGTTGATTCTACCCATGTCAGCTGAGAGCTAATGGAGACCCTGGAGCAGACTGAACTGTGCTGTCTTTGCCTTCTGCTGCATCAGTTACTACATCTAGGTAAAGTCATTGTTCACAAAGATTTAGTCTGCAAAGAGTTTTCCCCTGTAATTTGGGGGGGGGGGGCTGTTAAATGCTGGTTTCACACACTTAGTAGCTACAATTTCATGCCACTGCGCTGTGTTTTACAAGGTGGTGCATGTGAAAGGATGCTAGTGCACAGTGAGGATGATTTCTCTTCCATCAGTCAATATGCTGTATTTCATGCCTGAGATGTGACAGCAGGCAGCCTCTTTGCAAAGGACAGCTGCACAACACACTTCTCCAGCAGTTAACTTAGAAATAATCACAAGGCAGAGATCTCTTACCTTCTGTCAGTTATGAGTCTGCAGCTGCACGTCAAAAGCATTCGACTTATGCCATATGTGCTTGGCTTCCCAGTGAAAGGATTCATGAAACATCAGAAATAAACCATCTGCATATCCTCAAACACTGAACTGTATGAACACATTTTCCAGGATTTTTCTATGGCCCATGTATTCTGGCTTTGTTAAACCAATAGGTCATGTGAAGAATTTACCACACCCTGCTGTTCAGATTGCATGATGCAAGTCAGGTGGCTCTTATCCAGAAATTAATTTTAATCACCAGTTGAAGAGAGTGGCAGCGTGGGAAGCTAGAAAGTGCACCTGTAGAGCAATACTGGCACCTTATAAATTAGATCTGCAAAGTAATTAAGAAATCAATGTAAAAAGCTCCAGGCTGAAAGCAAGCCTGCTTAGGCACGCATCCACACTGTACCACAACTGAGCACACCTTCTGTGCAGAAAACAATGCTATATGAAAGGTACAGAGAGGCCAGTTTTTACTCCTTTGTTCCTCCCTGGTATCTTACTTTTAGCCCATTCATTTTATCACCATTCTCTGCACCGCTTCCAGTTTGATTTTTCTCTTTTCTGTTTAAGAGAGAACTAGAACTGCACAAGCATTCTGAATGATAACTCACCATCACTTTATCACAATGACAGGTTCTGTCTCTCCTGAAAAAGACTATGACTGAAACATACCCTAGATCATCTTTTTTTCATGGCAGCATCGCATTTCAAGAGGAATGGGCTTCCAGTCAGCTAGATCAATAACTATCCTAGATCTTTCTCCTCAATCATCTCCCTTTGATAAACACCCCACTTAAAGAATAATGAGCATTTCTGCCTTTCAGTACAGAACTTATACTTAGAAATAGGATAACACTGAGTAATACAAAAATGTATGTCTTCATGGTTATCTACTTCCTCCCATATGATACCTTACTCCACTGCATTGACAGAATGCCATCATCAGCAGACTCCTACTTTTTGAGGCAAGGTCAAACACAGAAGTATTTTAAGACAAGAATATGCTCCTGATCATTCCTTGATGAACTTCACAAGAAACTTTCTCCAGACTTGATCCTTCTACTTAATACCTTTGGTGCCCCCTGCCCCCCCCCCCCACCATTTTCTTTCTACCTTATAGATTTACTAACTATATGGGACAAATTTGCAATTAGGCATCACCAAAGCTTTACAAAAAAATGCTCCTTTAGCACTTACATGAGGGAAGAATATACCTTTGTAACAAACCTTTGAACAGTTTGGCCTTCTACAGCAGTCGAATGTTGGCACTTCCACTTCCTGCCTTCCTTAGGTGTCCCCCAAGGTCTGTTTGATTTTGCCTCCCACCCAAGTAGATCCTGTCTAGGGTATTTTGTACTGAACACCAACAGCCCCAAATAACTGACAATGACAAAAGCAGGATCCATTCATGCTCTAGATCCCATTGCTTCTTGCAAATAAAACAAGCCCAGCCAGGCCTACAACCAGGAAAGGGCTCAACTGGGTCATTTTCCTTGCCATTTTCCACTTAAGATAGCCCTGAGGCTTGGAAGGAAGATTACAGTGTCAAGGGTATGCCACAGGCACTACAAAGTCATTGAGAAACTCTGGAGAGTTTTGTGAATGCAACTATTTATCCTGCTTACCTCCAGACAGGGAATTTTAGTTTGGTTCAGCTTGGATGGCTGGTAGAGTAGCTCTTCACTGGGTAGAATATCAGATTTATTGGTAGCCCTTACTTCTACTGAGGAATGCAGTCTGCCTAGTTAGCAAAGCAAAAGAGGCATTGTTTCTCCCTTCTCTCTCCTTTTTTTCCTCTTGTTTTATCCTTGTGAGCAACTTATGAGAGTAACTTGCTATATCTCTCCACAAGCTTTAGAGACATTCATCACAGGTTTGATCTTATTACCATGGTTGATAGTGGTGGATAGTGGTTTCCAGCAACTTCAGTGACATAATATTCAAATCAAGAGTTCCCAAATGCTGGAAAAGTAGAGAATTTGAAAGAAAGAAAAAAACAACCTGATTTACATGCTTTAAGTCCCTGCTTAGTCTACCAGATAACAGTGCCAATATCTGTCCTGGGGTAAAAGAGGTAGCAATACATTCTCAAACCAGTCCGAAAGTCAAACTTTTTCCTGAAAATCACACACAATAAAGGAGACAGTTCAAGTTTCCTGGAAACATCCAGCCCTAACTTTTTTCATACTTTTTTTTTTTTTTAAACAAATTGACACATTTTTCCTTGGAATTCATCTATTTTGGTAAACTAAAGGGTTTTCTAAGTTTATACTTTAATAATAAAGTTCCACTCATCTGATCTGGTGGTTTTCCTTCCCTATTTCTGTAAGCCTCTGGTTAAGTACTTTTGACATTACTGTGGGATCAGCTGCATAGTTTCAGTAACAGTATAAATGACCTTATTGACTAGAAGCCTGCTCTGAGCTCTAAACACTTTTATAAATATGAAGTAAAAAAAAATTATTTAAGATTTTGTAGATGCAACTTTATTCAGACTCATTTCTTTGCTCCTGGCTAAACAAGTGCTTTCCATGAACTGCGGAAGTCAACATAGCAAATTAAATTCATACTTTCAATACACAGGACAAAACCTCTTGTCAAGGCTGAAATACTTGCATACACTTATATTTTACAGCTTCATGCAAAGACTTCTTAGTCTCCTTGCTGGAGACATGGTATCCCTTCCACCCTAATCTTCTACAAGTACTGAAGGTATAAGGTTTTGGTCCTAATATAAACTAATCTTCTGTAACCCCGTACGTAACCCCGTAATGTAATAGTGAGACCTAGCCTCTCTGACAATTAAGTTTCGTCAAAGTATTAAGGAATCTCTCAACCCTTTTCTTTGATCCACATCTCTTCTGCAGCAGTTTCCCTGTACAGCTAGTTACACCATACAACACCCAAAGAATTCTGCTAAGCATATAAGAAAAAATCCTATGGTAGCAGGTTTCTAAAGGGAGAGAACTGATGTACTGGGCTCAGGGGTAAAAGAATTATGCTGAAGGGAGGATGCTGAAGGGAGGACAAAATACAGGCGTATCCTAGGACAGATCTAGAATTTCCCATGTAGGCATCCAGGATCTGACCATCCACCGAGATGTGCTTAGTTCCAACCCCCTCTCATACAGCGTCTTTCAAAATCTCTGCTGCCAACGGACAAGGTGTAGTCATCTGTCTGTGATGGGGGTGATTCTGCTATTGGGAAGTTGCATCAGAGAAACAAACAAAAACCAACCAACAAAAAAAAAAAAACACACTGCAGCAAAACAACCCCTAAAAGAGAACTTTTTCTCTAAACCTCATCCCAGCTGGATCATATCCCGTGTAATGGTGGAGACAGTACCAACACAAAAGGTCAACTCCACTGGATTCCCAGGAGAGGAGGTGCATTTCAAGAATGTACCAGGAACAACAGTCTGCTGAGGGTGGTGATCTGCCGGACAACAGGAATTCTCAGCATTGTTACTGCTCCAGATGGATCAAAAAGACAAAGAGAAGGAAAAGTAACTATTTCACAATTCTAAATATTGAAAATACTTAGTTCGGATTTGAATAGCCAGTGAACCTCACCAGAATAGGAGTATTCCTTCCTTGCTTATTTAAAAAACAAACAAACAAAAAAACACCAAACAAAACCAAAAATCACTGAAAAGAATCTGAAGTGATAGGGTTTTGCACCTCAGTCCCACAAGGGGAAGGAGGGAAGGAGGGAAGGAGGGAAGGAGGGAAGGAGGGAAGGAGGGAAGGAGGGAAGGAGGGAAGGAGGGAAGGAGGGAAGGAGGGAAGGAGGGAAGGAGGGAAGGAGGGAAGGAGGGAAGGAGGGAAGGAGGGAAGGAGACCTTTGTTCCAAACTTGTTCCAAACTAGCAAAAAGCACATTGGTACAGCTAACCCATTCTCCCCTTTCCGAAAGCCTTGAGAGGGCGGGAGTGGCAGAGGAGCAGAGGGGATATGAGATGCAACACTGCACCATAGATCTATGTGAATAGCTGCTGTTGCACTGGGATAGAAATTCCATCAGCCATTATTCCTGAGGGAATAACTTCTCAAAATAACATTTCAGCAATGAAGATTATTTTTCATGATAGATCCTATATGCACACAGCTGTTTGGCACTCATTATATATACACACAGAGTTAGCAGATTAAAATTCTTTAGCAGTTTATAGTTAATGTCTTCAGATTGTTTCACTTCTAAGAGTCTGCTTCATTTACAGAAGAGTTGCTGGAGAGAAAATGATGTTCACAAGGTGACCGCTTGTATCAAGAAGTGTACAGACTTGGAAGTTGGAAATCTGGTAAGATTTACCTGTCCAGCAGGGAAGATCAGTCAAGAAACCATCAAACACTTGGTGAACCTGACTGGTAAAAACTAGTACATCTTGGAGTAGAAATGGAAGCCAATGAACTAGGAAAATGTGATGGAACATTTCTGGAAACATGGTATTACCTTTGTTAAGTTTAATATTGCTGCAGTTGAAAATAATAAGATCCTGCTATTACTCTCCTGAAAAATCTGATTAATGGTTCTGTTTTAATACTATAATTAAAATATGTGGATTACAAGATGAGGATGTTTTACATGCACATCTCTTAGCTTATTTAATCAACCATGGAATAAGTAAAGCCAACATACATTTTTAAAAATTAACAGCACTTCAAAATATTTCATTTCAGTCATACAAAATGAGGTATGCAAATTTCATCTGATTTCATCTGGCAGCTACTCTTTTTTTTTTTTTTTTTTTAAAGACATGATAGCTCTTTTCAGTAGCATTGGCTTGAGTTTCTTAAAAGGGCTACAGAATCAAGTCAGCCAACAACCCGTTTCTCAACCAGTTTCATTAAAAGGTATTATTAAAGCTTGAACTAAGTTTCAGAAGTGATATGCATTTTTTAAAATTTGCTTTATAGATTTATAAGTTAATTATCTAGTTGTTTCTAAGTGGTACAACACTGACCTGAGGTATCCGTATTGCAAAGAAGAGAGTATGAATGTACACATACCTGTATCTAGCACCTAGTATGCGTAGCTTTGGAGGTTTTCAATTAGAAAAAAAATAATGATCAGCAACAGATTCATGGTTATACACCATTAACAGACCCAAAAAAAAAGTGTCTATCTGTTTGGCTTTTGAACAATCGTGAGAGACAAAAATAGGGAAAAGTAAATTAGAATTGGTTACCTGAAACAGCAACCAACTAACCAAGCCAATCCAACATTTAGACTTCAGTACCTGTGGTGATGAAACAGATGACCAAGGTCTTTCACCATCACAGCTGTTTAACATGATGAAAGCAAAGACTATACAGAAATCTAATTAGGGAAAAGTATTCACAAGTCCCTCATCATCAAATCACAAGTCATGTCCTGCAACATTTTCTTAATTCTTTGTAAATCCTAACTGCTCCCGCTTACTCCAAAAACATTTGACTGAACAGTTTGTCTGAATATTATTATTCCCTCCTCATGGGACAGGTAACATTTCAAAGGGAGCTTTGGGGCCATCAGGGTGCTACACATGGATCTTGATCCCCCCACACAGTCACTCTGATTAGCAGCTAGGCACTCCCCCCTGCACAGGGTACTTTGTAAAGGAAGGAGTCCCATTTTCATTGCCAAAGGGAACTTTAGCTTTGTTAAGTCATTAAAATTAATTGAAAAGGCTCAAAATTAGAGGAGAAAATTCTCAGGTGAAGTTTGGCCGGCATAACAGCCAGTAACACCAGCAATTTGTAAGGCTGATTCAGGATACTTTAAAACAATCAAGGAAAGAGCTCGAGAACTTATGAAGAATACTCATCTGGTCATGACTTTGATTTAGCACAGGGAAGCCCCAGCTGTGGCCAACCAAAACAATGGCTTTAGACTCATGGCCTGCTCCCAACTGCTCTCTCAAGGGCAGAGTGGCAGGGAAAGTGTTCAGTCCCAGCGCTTTTCACCCTTTCCCAAAAGGCCAGTGATCTTTCCTGTCATAGCGATAAATACATGCCAGGTGACTAAACTGAGGGCACACTGCATTAAGTGACAGTCATTTGGTGAATGTACATACAAGTCATGTCAGATGACCAGATGCTGCTGGCTTGTCCCATGATGTGAGGGGGCTGCAACCCATGATGTTTTGATGCTTCATTGTCACATATCGGGTGCATGTCCCATCACATGACACAGTGGGCCACAATTTATGGCTATTAAATGCTTCCAAAGAGGCCATGCACCTTGTTTCAGCTGAGAAATCAGCCACTAGCAGTTTCAGGCACAGTGCTACTTCTGGTCTTTGTAACTAATGTCAACAATTAGTACCAACAGCTATGCAAAATATTGATAAGCAATTTAAGTTTGGAACATGAATATGCCTTTCAGACTTACCATAACCTCACTTAGCTAGCAAAATCTTTTCTTCTAAAATACTCCATCTCCTCCCACCCAAAAAATCTTTTTCCTAAAATACTTCCAAAAAAATAAAGCATCCCATCAGAGTCAGATAACACCTGTTGCACATTTCATTCACAGGGTTTTTTTTGTATTTAAAGCAGTAATTTGACTATTTTTACTTTTTTTTTTTTTTAAGCTAACCTAACAAAGGAGTATTTGTTAACTACAACAAGGTCATTATGGCATGTGAATAAAGAAGAAAAAATAACCTATCAAAATCTGCAGAACTGAACTCGTGAAATCAGCAAATACCTAGAATGTTATAAGCCTTGACTAACTGGAAAGAAAATTAGAGGAAATACATCCTCAGAATTCTACTCTGCAGATAATTATATTAAAACATTACTGTTTTTAGGAAGACAGAATATTTTGTAAAATAAAGTATTGTCACTCCAGGGGAGGCTTTTGCTGTTCTGACCTAATTTTTGCTGTCAAAACTAGAACACAGCACAATCACAAACCTTTAATCTAAAAATTAACATTGTCCCTTCTCTAACAACTTTACATGGTCTCTACAAAACTTTAGCTAACGTATTTAATATGTAATGATTTTCAAGTTCAACTATTAGATGAAATTAATTATCCAAATAAACTCCTTCCTGAATGTGTATTTATAACCAGAGAGAGTGCAATTAAAGAAAATACAACTCTACACATCATCTTGAAAGACTAGAAGAACTGATACTTAATTTCTGGAATACTCACCAGATCAAGACAAATCACCTCTCCAAAGTTCACAGCTTTAAGACATGGTACAGTCCTAACAAAACCAAGCAATTCTTATGAAAAATCAGGTAGTTTTATGCAATTATTTCAGGTAATATCCTCCTCCTCAGAACTTCATGGAGAAAAAAATAAAACAAAACAAAAACAAAAAACAGTGGCTACTGTCAGATGTTATGTTTGGTATCTTTTGGCTCTGCATGTTCTCCATTAGTATATTCAATTTTAAAGATGCCTAAAATTTTTAAGTCTTTAAAAATTTATAAACTTAAAGCTTTTAAATTCTTCAATTGTAGTATTTTCCAAAGTAAAAAAAGAAAAAAAAAATGATTAGAATACAAACATACCCCGAAATTTTTATAGAGATGGATTCAATTTAGCAAAGGGCATGAAAAATTAAATCCTATACGCTGGCTTATACAAAAGGCTTGAAAACAAAATTGCATAGGTTTGTTAGAGCAGAATCTGTTTAATGACTGAAATAGCATGTGAACAAAATACAGCTGTAATACAGCTACAGAGGCTTCAAGTTTGTAGCTTATGGCAAACTCACACAAACAAGATAATGGAAAAAAAAATGTCTGCATACTGATTTATGTATTTCAAATTCTCCACCCTTTCCCAAGCAGCCTTGTTGTACTTTTGAAATCCAGATACTCAATACTATCTAGGATAAGCGGGGAAGCCTGCAAGCAAGAATAAAAAGGTGATCATCTGCTGTAGCATATACAGCTATTTATTTAATAACAGCTTTCCACTCAAAAATAGGAAAAAAAGTGACGAACTCTGCTTCACACACTGAACATCCTATGTCCCATTTCTATACCAGATGCTACACAGAATAGCAATGATCTAAATGGGACTCCAGCTCCTTCATGCTGTCCACATTGACAAAAACATTTGGACCCCAGTTCAATATTCATCGATTGGCTAATGAGAATCATATTGACTAGCACAAAGAAAAACCCCAAAACACCTGAAATAAGTTTGCTCTAATTATAGGTCCAAGTGGAAGACTAGGAACAATCAAAGAAAAAAGGCTATTTAAAAAAAAAAGTCTTCTATTACATACAAGAACAAATGCAGGATGTGATGTTTGCTTAGTTTATTAATTTATTTTTGCAGGAATCTGCGACTTGGAGTATGCACTTTCTGGAGGTACCACGCATGCATAGCCTCTGAATGCCTTTGTACAATTTCATCTTTTAGTAATAAGTTCATTCACAGCATACACAAATCTAGAATGTAGACACCATATATACAGGATTAAACAAGATCGTGTCTTGTTGTTTTAATGAAAAAATTCAACAGGGTTTCACACAGCAGGAAATATGGATTAGATACACTGGTGCCACCATAAATAAATAAATTTCAAGAACACGGTTTTTAAAAATCTGTTTCAAAAAAAATCCAAGATTATAATATTGCATTAACTCCATTGACTTCTGATTATTCAAAAACAAGAAAAATATTGGCATTAATATTTATGGACAAACAGCAACAAAAAGACCCAACTGAAGAAATATGGCAAAATTCAGTCATGGCCAACTTCAAATAATGTTGACATTTTGTAACAAAACAGATACAGCAGCACATAGAGACAGTACTGACTAGGAGATGTGTTATTTGTGCCTGTCTTCTTCCTTAATGGGATAGAGAGTCACTGTAGTATAGAGCACGTAAGTTCTGTGGTACCAAAGAAGCTGATGAATTGTCTATGTTGAACCATCCACTTCTTGTCAGGAAAGTAATTTTCACATTCTAGGGTATACCACTGAATTTTAAAACAAAATATAATCCTGATGACAAGCTTTTTTTAAACATACTTAATATTCTCATATTCTTTTTAAAAAACATTCTTTATTATTTTCATTTTGGTTTGTCCCCATTTCAACTCTTGAAGTATTTTTATTTCAGTTTCAAGGAGGATTTACAATCAATATTAAATGTAAAAGTACTGTAGAAATTGAAATGAGAGATGCATCACTGGGAAAGATAAATAAATGAAAGCTTTTTTTTTCCTTTAAAAAAAACATGATTTAGTAGTATATCATAATCAGAAATTACTGAGACCAGCTCTTTTAAGAATTATTACACTTTTTCACCACACCTCCCATTTTTTCAAGGGAAAACACACACATACCACAGACACACAGATACACAATTCAATCTGATCTAAGACTACATTTTACAAAGTACTTCCTTTTGCTTGACTTCCCACCCCTTTCCTCCTCACCCAAACAAGACTAATAATTACATCAAATTAAAAGCAGATCCGAAGTTCAAGATTTCTTTTGGTTTACTATACTCTGAATCATTTTCCACAAGCCCCACTCTAAATAAACTTTTAAAGAACTACAGTAGTATGCTATTATTAAAGGGAATTCATCTTAATAGCACAGTAAATATAAAATAAGCTTTATAAAATTAATTTCAATTAACAGCAAAATCATTTTGAATATCTGAATGTCCAAGTCAATTATGAACTCTACCAGCCTAGTAGCATGGTTGAGGAAAAGCTCAGTCATTAAGAAAAAAAAGAAAACACAAGTAGTGCATTAACTCAACACAATGGCATCAGCAGCCCACCATTCACACACACACACACACGTATGTTTTATACAATACAGTGCATTTTATATGCCACCTAACATTAGGGTTTTATATGCATTCAATAAATATTACACAAACCAACCTTTTTAGCATAATCCAAAATTCAGTTGGGGTGTGAAAGGTGTCACCTGCTTTCAAAAGGAAAATGGATCATCCAATATTCAAAACACAATTTGCATTCTAACAAACTTAAAGATATTCAAGCACCATGTAAAGTTTTTACTATTAATGTTTGAATATGGGCATTTACAAGTAAAGGAAAACAACAGAAGGGTTTTTGGGTTTTTTTGTACAAGCAACAAATGAGAGTAATCGAAAAGATTAAGTAAAATTATTGGTATGATGGAAACCATTTGCAATCTAATGGCACTCACTTAGTCTTCCAAGAAGTATCTTGCACCCAGGCAGCCTTTTTTGTCTTCCTCTGACTGGTGAAAGCTATGACTAAGACTAACAGGTCTCCATAAGACCTGAAACCATGCATTTATGATTATTACAGTTCACAGAATTGTTGGACTTCATGCATTTTTTTTCCAAAGCAGCATCTATCCTGTCTGAAAATGACAAAACTGTATTGACACGACCCATCTACTCTCATTTGCTGTCATTTTAGTTGCTATCATTTTGTAATTCCAGCAAAAACTAAAGCTGCTAAAAATTCAACAGAAGTACAAATGAATAGAAAACTGAAATAATACAAAGGCAAAGGCATCACCATAGAAAAGTCATGAAGTTACTGGTATTGTATCAAGTATTCATGATACAGCTGATAACAGCAATGGTATTGCTTATCCTAGATATAATGTTTCTGCTCATCTGTTTTCTACTCATTTCTACTCCACTTTCTGCTCATTTCAGTTTTGTCAGACTGTCCACTTACATAAGCAAAATTAATTTTTGTTTTCTACCTTCATTTGGCCAGTGGTTTTTTTTCCCCCTTGCACACACTATGAGCTCCTCGTATAATACTATAAATCATTAGGAAGGAAGGAAAATTAGCTTTGATGTCTTTGACTTTGTTTTGCTCATCAGTGGTGCTCACTGACTCCTGGAGATCAATTAGCTTATTCCAAATTATGGTGAAAATTTACTTAGTGCAAGAACACATTGAAAAACGCCAGATATACAATATCAGTTTCTCATTTAAGATTTTTTTTTTTTTTTAAACTGTTACCTTTATAAACTGCAGGAACAGAAGATACCAGACTGGCAATGCAGTCAAGACACATTTTCCTCCACCCACCCCTTACAAATGCTGCTTGATTTTAAATAAGGATTCAGACATATGATTGTTCTACCACAGCTTCATATGTTATCACACATCAAGTGAAGTGTGGTAATTGACCATATGGATGTGGCTGCCATGAGCTGAGAGCAATTTAAAATGTTTAAGTCTTGTCTGGTGAGGTTTAGCTAGCACACTTTGCCTCACAATTGCAAAGTCAATTACCATAACTCAGTGAATGTGCTTGGTTGCATCTCTGGACCTGGACAAAGTTATAGCATAAAAATTCAAATGCACTGTATCAACTGCTGACCAGTATGCAAGAACATCCTACTCAGTCACACAGTTTTATAACATAATCATTCAGCTGCCCAAACCCAAGATTGATTTCACAAATAATGAGTGCTTTATTACAGCAACCTGAAGCATTCAAACAAACTGAATATCACCTTTATAATACAGTATATCATATGCGTAAAAGTACCACTATGATTTTCAGTTGCAAGTCTTCTGTGTTCTTCAATCTACAGCAAATATTTCCTGACCAAAATAAAAAGAATGCAGTGTGTAATTTTTCAAGATCTGCCATCTGCTATTTTATACAGGCTGGTTTATTAACAGTGTGCAAATAAACCTTTACTGAAGAGCTAATTGATTAATTATTTTTCAGCTAACTTCGGACTGGGGCACAAAGTACCTTCTGTGCTGTAAACATCATGAATTCTTCACAAATTGGAAGCTGAAAAGGCCTAAGGAACAGAGTATAAACACTTCTCATACATAACCATGGCTGAGCTCAAGTCTTTCAAACTGAATTTGGAGTAGTCTGCATTTGGCATATGTTCACTGTACTGCTACAGAGCACAGTCTTAGAAGATTGTTGTATATAAAAGCATACTTTTAGCTTTAAAACACAACGGCCTAATGAAAGCATGCAGCAGTATTTTCATCTGTAATACAGTAGAATTCATTCTTAGTTTATTATCAGTGTTGATACAGCCAGGTGAGCACTGTACAAGCAAAAGGGATTGTAAAAATTGCCTCTGGTTACACTCTCTAACACTCATACAGTATCTCATTTAGTCACCTTAGGTCACTATTTCAAACAGCAATTTTTTTTTGTAGACATAAGTTACCCTGAAAAAAAGCAGCAATTACGAATACCCTTCTCCTTGTTTTCTATACATTGCAAAATTTATGGTTGCATTTACCTGTCTTCTTTTTCAGTAGCTTACAATCTAGAAGCACAGGGAGCCTCTATTTTCCAGCTAGCTGTGGCCAGGTAAGTCAGCTCTGGCTCTTCAGTTTTTTTTCTGGATAATTGTAATATTTCACACCATTACTAAGAGTTCTATAATTTTTTTAAAAAAACAAACAATTTTTTTAGAGCCACTAAGCAGTATCTATAACCACAGTACTAGATACCAGTAGTTATCTGCCTTCCTGTATACATTCTTCCAGAAATTAATCCTTTTACATTTTCAGGTATCCTTTTCTGCTTTGCTCACTGCAATGGGATAAGAAAATATTTCACCCTTAATTTATTTGTTTTTAGTGTGGCACAAGCAGAAACATCTTAACATATTTCCCCCACCCCTTGCAATATGATGATTGTTGACTAGCAAAGGCTGGGCAGATAGACTGAAAGGTTCCCCATATTTCCTTCTCTTACATCTGTTGGCTTGAAAGCCTGTTTTCAACCCAGTGCAGCCCCTTCTTTGTTTTCAGGTGTACCGTGGCATTTCACACTGCTCACAGCGATTTAGTGCTGGGTGATTTAGAAAGGTGCAGCTATCACAATTCCATGGAGCCCCTTCAAAGTCTTCATCTCTTGGCTGAGTCCGTGGAGTCTGTTTGGAGCTGTTTTGATGCTCTAAAAAAAGCCAAAGGAAAACACTTTTTCTTATTTTACAGAAAAGGATTATATGTAAGATTACTGACTGGACTGTCACCTTCTTAAACATTCAACAAAAAAGTGAATCTGGAAACCTTTCTACCTAGGTAACATTAAATATTCAGATTTTACAAACTAGATTAGAAATTCTTTAGGAGAAAACTTTGAAGCATTTCACTTCTGTAGGAGTCACTTAACCACGCTAGATTAAAAACATCAAAATTAAGAGCAATCATTACTATTAGGTCACTAATACTGCTAAAGGTTTAATAAGCTTAAAATACAATGAAAAGTTTGTCCTTAGCACTCCAGCACCACCCTGTTAAGGAATGACTATTTATAGATTTAAGAACAACAGTCTCCTATGAAATCTTAAACTTCACTAATCCTGCTATCTGAAGTGAAAGGCTTTTTCTAAATTAGTTCCTTCAAACAGTTTGACAGACGTCAGTTCTCTGCATCTTTTTCTAGTGTTTATCCAGGCGGAAGAGAATACATAAAATGGTAGGCTTGTTTCAAAACAAGATGATTCTTTTTACTTCCTCAGGGCTTTGGAAGGGGGAGGGAGGGATAGATCAGTATTCTAATTTTGTTTTCATTCATAAAAATCACTATGTATGTAAACATATACTAGGTATTAACCCATGGAAAGACTTAGTTTCTGATGTCTGCTACCACCACTTCAAGACCTCAGTCTACCTATTAAAAGTGGAAATATTCCTAAGATGTGGAAGCACTTAAGACATCTTACAAAGTTTTAAGATTCCAAACAATATAAGCACACATACCTAGAAGGTAAGGTAAAGATATCCATCTGCTAAACAAACATCTGTAAAATACAGCTTAAAGAGAATTTGCATTGTAAAAAAAATTGCAATTTGTAACTCAAAGTGCACAAATTATTTTATTATCATCTCCTCAGAAATCTAACATGGCTGATGACAAAGTCAGGGCAACTAATAGCGAGGTTTCTCTTCAAAGACATACACAACAAAATGTAACCTCCTTGCTTAGATGTAAGCCATCTCTAGTCCAGAAGCTGCGCACTCACATTAGCATAGTTCTTCGCCTAGACTAAACAGATTCCTCCTAAGTGAGCAAATAGTGGAGGCACATGTTTACATTCACATTGACTAACCAGCTTGCAGCACAGAACAAACCCTTGTTTGCCCATACCTGTCTTCAATAGTTGAATATTAAGGAAATTGAATTTTCCAGGAAAAAAAAAATGTATCTGAAGACTCTATGTTAAAAGGCAAGATCAAGATACAGTATATCACCCCTAAAACTGACCTCTAATAGGTTGACAGACAAAACCTGGAAGCTACTCTTAAAAGTCACACAAATCCTCACAAGGCACTGTCTTTCTAACTGCCAATAAAACCACTTTTTTCTTACAAGTACGTTTTGCTCCGAAATAATAAATCAGACTAGTCTAACTAGGAGAATCTCTTCAAACACCATTAAGCAGCAGTGCCTTAAAACTACCACATGACCACTGCAATTTAACATGAATCCAGGATGCATCTGTCTTCATGCCACTGCTGCTGTTCACCTGATGCTACTGCCTTCCCCGGACACATGTGCAGGGAACACATCCTTTTTTTTTTTTTTTTTTTTTTTTTTAAATTGCTATGTAGAAAGAACAGCTGTTCTGGGCCTTCTTTTTTTTTCTTATGAATTTTCACATATTAGGTATTTAAGAAAATCAAACAGAGAAATACTGGCTTCAGAAGAGAGGGAAAAAAATATTTCCTTACGTGATTCAAAATTCAGCTTCTAAAACCATTAGGAAGTACTTACTAATAACCAGAATTTATTTACAATATTTGGATTTTCAAGCAGAGTACATGACTACTGTATCAGAGCATTTTTTCCACTAACAACTTTAGTACATGCTAGTTACTGTAAGAGGAGACACTGTACTATAAATCTTGTCTTTGCAAAATCTTGTGTGACAAGACCACTGCCTTCTCTGCATCAGAGCACAGGATCCCACAGTGGCTGTTTCAGTAGAAAGACACAAACTGTTTAAACTAGCATTTGAAAGCAATTCTTTCAACAGACTTCAGAAACTAAAAGGAAAAAAGAACTGCATCCAAAATACCTGAGACAAAAGGTAGGACTGCTCCAAAATGACCCCTAAATGGAGTCGAGTCCAGAAAGCTATTGAGCTGTGCAGCCACTAGGTGTCTACGTTAGTGAATTGAATCACTGACTAAATATCCACTGAACACGAAGTGTAGCTCCTGAGCACACGTACAGCTTAAGGGTCTTAAGATGGATATGAATCCTAGAGGCTTTATAAATAGCACAGAAAATAATAAAAGAAAAATAAATAGTAAACTTGTAAAGGTGGGATACTGATATCACTTTAGATGCATGTTCCACTGTTTCTGAAGGAACCTACACATCATTACAAGTGAGGAAACACATACTCTGTCTTAGGCCTTAAGATGTCTGAGGTTCTTGCTGCACTAAAAAACTTCAGGGGTACTGTCAAATTCACACTCCGCATACAAAATAGTTAACATGAACGGGCAAGTTAACATATAATTAAAACTTCTGTTACCAATTCAACTTGCAATAGGGATCCCAAATTTTAAATTACAGAATCGCAATATACATTAGAAGGAGGCTGAAAGCTCCTAATGGAGAACTTAAGTCTTTCAAAAAAATGTAATTAGTAAGCTCAAGAGGTAAGAGTTTGTGTACTTCCAACTCTTTTTCTAACAGTGAACAACAGCATTTACAAAGAACATATTAACAGAACATTAATTTCAAACATCCTGATAGAAAACAAGTTGTAGCCAGGATTACCGTTGTTAGATCAAAATGATCTGTTTTGGTTTATATATAGATATAATAATAAAAATGGAATGTCTCCTGTTGCCACAGGGTTTTTTAATTCTTATTATTAATAGAAAAAACAAACTTTCTGAATGCAGATTAGGTAATTTGAAGCTTGTTTGCTGACCTACCTTTTTTACATGGCTTTGGTGGCACAACAGGACCAGGCTCTATGTTATCATAGAAGTTGCACGTGGCTTTTGGATCAAAGTTCCCTGTCAGAAAAGTAACAGAAGAAAAGTAAGAAAGCATAATTCAAAGGTAATTTACATGTTTATGACAGTGCCTCAAATATCTTGAGGTTTCAGATTTTATATAATATTTATCTTTACATTCTATTTTAGCTTTTTCCTGAGCATCTTCTTGTCGTATATTTTCAGTTTTGTGTTGATTCGAGTAATTTTCAGCAAGCCAATCCCATATTTAAACAATCAAATCCATTGCAATGCTCTGGATTGCTTTATAAATCTGTGAAAATGCAAATCTTTTTGTAGAACACATTCTTGGTAAAAAAAAAAAAAAGGAGGATTACACATTTGTAATCTATCTTGATTATATGTGTGTCATTTTCTGTCAAAAGAACAGAGGACTTAAATATCTGAGTAGATTCTTATCTGCCAACTTCTTGGTCATAACCTGTACTTCTGGGCTGTATTGCTTCATCAGAGCCTTTGTCAGTGATAGATTAAAAATTCTAGTAAAGAACCTTTACAAAGGACTATTTTTTTTTTTTTAAGATCAAACAGTCTTGACAAAGTTAAGTCACCATTTACAAATATTTTAACTTTGTCAATAAAAATGTTAGTAAGTCAAGTTATCAAGTTGTAACTGAAAAAGATATCTTTTAGTAATAACTTGATATCAATAAAATTCAGTTTTTATTAAAAAAGAAGAGTCCAAGAACAGTATCCACATTTAAGCACGTACTATGCCTAAGCTATGTTTTGCAAAAATAATTAAGTCAATACCTCTAGATTGAAGGAGGTCAACTTCTTTCAGTGTACAGTCAACATTTATCTGAAGCTGTCTGTTGAGGCTTCTCAATCTCGTCATTTCCTCAGGCTAGGAAGAAAATGACCCAAAATAGCAATTGAAGGAGAGTCAGCATCATATGCAATGTAGATATAGCAGTGTTATGTCTGTTAATAGCTTTATTAGGCCAAAGTACCAAATAAAATATCCAAAATTATACTGTGTCCCCCTCCCCTGCCCTAATTTCTTCCCTTCAAAAAAAGGGAGTCTTCCACTGGCATTTGAGAAAGCGAGGTGAAAAAAACACCCAACAACAACAAAAAATGCACAAAGCAGTTAATAGTAAAATTTGTTAGTAAAAAGACAAAGTTGTGTCCAAGTTTATTACACACCCAGCGCTACCATTACAGCCAAAGAACAAAAATATAAGAATCTGTATAAACTGATGACTGCTGCTCCAACAGTTTACATGAAGATCATCAGGAAACGAAATACGAACTACAGTTCACATTAACTATATTCTTTAATTATAACTGTATAAGGTTAGAAGTTAATTTTTTTCCCATCACTTCAAGGAGCTCCTGCATGCTGAAACTTCTAGCCCAGTATTTGTAAATCATTTAAGAATAATTATTGTCATGCAGCATTAAAAGAAGGATCCGCTACTTAAGTCCATGTATTTACTTATCATTAAGAAACCACAGGCTACTGGGATACAAAATGATCTTATTGCTAGCAGCGGCGTTTATTAACATAGATATGGGAATAACTCTTAACAGCCTATCTTAGGACACATTCCAACATCACAGACAGAATGTACGTGACAAATGCTGCCCTAAATACCTGGGATGGGTGAGACATACAGCAATTACTCTCCTTAAGCAGCTAACAACCCCTACCAATCTTTCCATCCTACATCTGTCCCCACTGTTTACGTCAACACAGTAAACAAGACTGAACTGATTCAGCTAAAAACTGCACAAAGTGGAAGTTAGTTTTTGGTCAAATGAGCTGTCTTTTCAGGATTGCTGCACAGCCATACAGATGCCCTTGCCAGATTCCCTTGTGGGTGGACGTCACAGAGATAGGATGAAGTAACAGGGAAAAAGACGAGAGAGAGGTGCCAACTATTTGAGCCAACACTGCCACTGAAAAGTTACTTGTCACATTACACACATACCAAAACAGAAGAGGAATGTCTAAAACTATTCAAACAGCAAAATAACTTGATATAAGTTATTGATATTGATATACTATATATCAATATCAATTAGTATAGTGTATATATATATACACACTATATATGTACAGTATATATATAGAGTATATACACACTATATATACACACATTGTATATATAGTGTATATATACTATATATATACTATATAGTATATATATAGTATATCAATTGATATACTATATATCAATATGGATATACTATATCCAAGTAGGATCGCAACCCTGGACTTCAGGAGAGCAAACTTTGGCCTCTTCAGGGACCTACTTGGAGGAATCCCATGGGTGAGGGCCCTAGAAGGAAGGGGTGTTCAAGAGAGCTGGTTAATATTCAAACATCACTTCCTCCAGGCTCAAGAGCGGTGCATCCCTATGAGTAAGAAGTCAAGCAAAGGAGGCAGGAGACCTGCATGGATGAGCAAGGAGCTCCTGGCAAAACTCAACCAGAAGAAGGAAGTCTACAGAAAGTGGAAAGGGGGACAGGCCACTTGGGAGGAATATAGGAACGTTGTCAGAGTATGCAGGGATGCGACAAGGAAGGCTAAGGCCCGTTTGGAATTAAATCTGGCAAGGCATGTCAAGGACAGCAAGAAGGGCTTCTTCAAATACATCAGCAGCAAGAGGAAGACTAGGGAAAATGTGGGGCCTTTGCTGAATGGGGTGGGTGCCCTGGTGACGAAGGATGCAGAGAAGGCAGAGTTACTGAATGCCTTCTTTGCTTTGGTCTTTACTGCTCAGGCCAGCCCTCAGGAACCCCAGACCCTGGAGGCAAGAGAGAAAGTCTGGAGAGAGGAAGACTTTCCCTTGGTCGAGGAGGAGTGGATAAGAGATCATTTAGGCAAACTTGACACCCACAAATCCATGGGCCCTGATGGAATGCACCCACGAGTGCTGAGGGAGCTGGCGGACATTATTGCTAAGCCACTCTCCATCATCTTTGAAAGGTCATGGAGGACAGGAGAGGTGCCTGAGGACTGGAAGAAAGCCAATGTCACCCCAGACTTCAAAAAGGGCAAGAAGGAGGACCCAGGGAACTACAGGCCAGTCAGCCTCACCTGCATCCCTGGAAAGGTGATGGAGCAGCTCATCCTGGAGGCCATCTCCAAGCATGTGGAGGACAAGAAGGTGATCAGGAGGAGTCAGCATGGCTTCACCAAGGGGAAATCATGCCTAACCAATCTGACAGCCTTCTATGATGGAATGACTGGCTGGGTAGATGAGGAGGGGAGAGCAGTGGATGTTGTCTACCTCGACTTCAGCAAGGCTTTTGACACTGTCTCCCATAGCATCTTCATAGACAAGCTCAGGAAGTGTGGGTTAGATGAGTGGACAGTGAGGTGGATTGAGAACTGGCTGAATGGCAGAGCTCAGAGAGTTGTGATCAGTGGCACAGAGCCTAGTTGGAGGCCTGCAGCTAGCGGAGTCCCCCAGGGGTCAGTACTGGGTCCAGTCTTGTTCAACTTCTTCATCAATGACCTGGATGAAGGGACAGAGTGCACCCTCAGCAAGTTTGCTGACATACAAAACTGGGAGGAGTGGCCGATACACCAGAGGGCTGTGCTGCCATTCAGAGAGACCTGGACAGGCTGGAGAGGTGGGCAGAGAGGAACCTCATGAAGTCCAACAAAGGCAAGTGCAGGGTCCTGCACCTGGGGAGGAATAACCCCATGCACCAGTACAGGTTGGGGGTGGACCTGCTGGAAAGCAGCTCTGCTGAGAAGGACCTGGGAGTGCTGGTGGACATGAAGTTAAGCATGAGGCAGCAATGTGCCCTTGTGGTCAAGAAGGCCAATGGTATCCTGGGGTGCATGAGGAAGAGTGTTGCCAGCAGGTGGAGGGAGGTGATTCTCCCCCTCTACTCAGCCCTGCTGAGGCCACATCTGGAGTACTGCGCCCAGTTCTGGGCTCCCCAGTACAAGAGGGATGTGGCACTACTGGAGCAAGTCCAGCGAAGGGCCACAAAGATAATTAGGGGACTGGAGCATCTCTCTTATGAGGAAAGGCTGAGAGAGCTTGGCCTGTTTAGCTTGGAGAAGAGAAGGCTGAGAGGAGATCTTATCAACGTGTACAAGTATCTGAAGGGAGGGTGTCGAGAGGATGGGGCCAGACTCTTTTCAGTGGTGCCGAGCGACAGGACGCGAGGCAACGGGCACAAACTGAAACACAGACACTTCCATCTGAACATGAGGAAAAACTTTTTCACTGTGAGGGTGACAGAGCACTGGAACAGGTTGCCCTAAGAGGTGGTGGAGTCTCCTTCTCTGGAGATATTCAAAACGTGCCTGGATGCAATCCTGTGCAATGTGCTCTAGGTGACCCTGCTTGAGCAGGGGGGTTGGACTTGATGATCTCCTGAGGTCCCTTCCAACCTCAGCGATTCTGTGATTCTGTGATAACGCAATACCTTTTCAAAAAAATGAGAAGGTCTGCTGCATGAATACCCAAGCTGCATATGGCTCAGCCTCTTTTAATAGACTTGGTCATACACTTTTATATGTTGTTAGGAAAGTAACTATTGTTCAATTTTGTGGCTCAAAAAAGCAAATGCATACAAGTCTTGGAAATTCTGTTGCGAACAGTAAGCTGAACACCTATTTGGTTCATTACAAGACAAGAACTTACAGAAATATCATTCCCAAATACCGAAGATTTTAAACCCCCAAATATTTTGCCTCTAGCTCATGAAAGCGTAAGAAATAAACTTGTATCTTTAATTAAAATACTAACAAATTACTTACTGTTGGAATTGCAGTTGTACAGCTAACTCTTCGAAGTCGCCTCTGCATTAGATCATGCTCCATACCATTGACTTCAGCTTTCAGACGTTCAAGCTCTTCTTTCTCAAGCTTCAGCTCTTTTACTAATCTCTCCATCCTTGCTCGTTGATGTAACAGCAAGGCTAACATGTTTTACATGGAAGAAATAGTTACTAAAACACAAAAACCTGGAAAACTGAACTCTCAGCTTATGTGCAAGATTCATGAGTGACCCTTCTTGGAAGAAAAAAGTGATCATAAACATGCATTCAAATATCAGTGTGAAGATGCCTTCATGCCAAATGACCTACAGTTTTAGAAGAAAGCTATTCCAGAATAAAAAACACATTTTACACAGTAACTTGAAGTTGATATTACCATTTTGATCAATGCTTTTTTTTTTCGTATTTGATCTTTCTCGTTTCAAAAATACAAAGGCACCTGTATGAGGAGAGCGCTTCTCAGGATGAAAAAGCAACCTAATTATACTAATATTGTACTGTGAAAAACAAATACCAGAGGTAAGATCAAGAGATAATACACACTTCAGAGTTGCTGTTCAACAATATCTGACAAACTAGCCATAAGATATTAGCCAAAAAGTCAGTCCTGAACTGGCTTTTTCACTGCTATTACAGATTATGCAATAAAAACTTTAAGTATTCTTAGCTTTTCAGAAAGTACCTTAATATCCAATACTATCAATTCACCAGCACTCAAAGGCAAAACTACACAACTTCAATAAAACATATTAGTGACAAGAATCCCAGAAAAAAAAGGGGGGGGGAGGGGAAGTGCGAGGAGCTCAGGTCATTCAGAGTCTTTAATTCTACAGCAATGTTGACTCACTGCCCTCTAAACTCTCTCTGCCATTAATCAGTAATTATCTCATATTACTGTCATGGTACTGAAATTCATGACTCTCAGTTACAAGCTCATGTTGGGCTTCCAGGGCAGCTACCCAGCCAAAGAAAGAATTTTGACTAGGTAGCAAATAATATTCAGTCTTTGCAGAAAGAGTATTTCTCAGTATTTCATCACAATGCCAAAATTGGCCAAGTTATTTAGTTAATGCTTAGCACTATCTGATCTACCTGTTTTTCCTGATGAAAGTCTACTGGGACAGAGAAAAAGAACAGGGATTTGCATTGGTAGTCAGATAAGCAGATTGCCCAGATCTTGCTAGCAAACTGTTCTCCAGCTCATGCTGACAAGGGAGAATATTAAATAAATGAAGACACAGTAGAACCTGCAAAATGCTATTTCATGCAAAGCACCTGCAAGCACCTCTACTTTTCTTCACTTCCATCCAACATAGGCAAAGTAAAACCATAAAATATTGCAAGAATACTTGTATACTAGCTGGAAAAAAACAAAAGCTAGAGAAATAAGGAACTATATGAGAGAGCTTACTGGGGGAGGATAAAAATGACAGTGTTTTTAATCAGATGTCACTATTCTGTGTAAAACAACAGCACTGTACTTTGGATTTTGTATGCAACCACCAATTCATAGCTAAAGAATAAATACTGAAAATCTTACCAAAGAATAACATCAGATGTTGTTATAACACAGGCTTCAAAACTATTCTCTACCTTTTAAAATTGTCTAAATCATTCAAGTGGTGTTTGAGAGATCACAAAATTAAAAAAAAAAAAAAAAAGTCCAGGTATCAGGCTGTATGATTTTCATTATTACTATCAAACCCTGTCCTTAGTATGGGTCCTCCAATTTAATATCTGATATGACTTTATTATATAGCTTGGCATTATATCCTAGTACAACTCAAATGCCAATCATGCTACGACAAAACACTGGAAGTACAGAAACCAGAACTGATCATTGGTAACACTTTGACAGTGGTTCATATTTAGAAGAAAGTTAAATGCACTTTTTTTCCTATATTAAACTCTTAAAATATGCTCTTTTTTAGGTCTCATTTGTAGTAGCAGAGAATATAACATTTATTCTTCTACAATTTATGTGCAGCAATAGCAAAGGCTAACAGAGCTCAGTTGCAGTAAGTACTACCACAGCAGCGTATGTCCCCAAAAGCATATATTACACAGGATCACAGGATGGTTGAGGTTGGAAGGGACCTTTGGAGATCATCTAGTCCAACCACCCTGCTCAAGCAGGGTCACCTAGAGCACATTGTACAGGATCACGTCCAGGCTGGTTTTGAATATCTCCAGAGAAGGAGACTCCACAACCTCTCTGGGCAACCTGTTCCAGTGCTCTGAACTATTAACTAGTTTCATTTATTTATTTTTTCCAAATGCAGAAATTTAGACAGAGACACAAAAGCAAAATCAGATTTCTACATTCAGAATATATTTTTCTCAATTATGCAAAACTACTTATGGTTTTCTTGCATAAAATCTTTAATGAAGTTGTAATAGGACCACTACCAAAGAAAGCGTATGGCCAAGGAGGTACAGACCTATTAGTGTTCTCTCTAAACACCATTGCTAATTTGGTCTACCAGGTACAGAGCAGCTCTTTTGCTGATGAGTTAAAATAGCTCCAAAAATACAAGGTGAAATTAGAGATCAAGAACTACAGGACAGTGTATATGTGATTTCAACTCTAAGGTGAAAGGAAGAATAGAAGGAGCAGTGGAGGAAGAATACACTCTCCTAACACAAATCTAGATGCAAAGCACATTCTTTAAATAATTGCTGCTGATTAGCATCCTGCCATTACCCCCAGCTGATTGGTTTGAATGCCTGCAGACCGACTCATTTTCTGTTTTAAATGTTTCAAATTTAGAAAGCAGATTACTTTGAGAAAAGTAGTTTTCAGATAAAGGTTAGGTCTCACCACTCCTTGTTTTTCTTTTTGACTACATTACTTAATTTTTAAGTGTAATTAAGACTAACTATTTTCTGTCCCTATGCAATAGAATACACTTCCTAAGCTTTGTCTGGCAAGCTCTGTCCTCTTTGAAAACTGTAACCGGGAGAAGTGAATTTTTGATTAAGTTTTTCAAAATAATTATTTTAATTCCTTTCAAATCAAACCTATGATTTGTATTGACATGCAACAATTTTAACTGCAACCTACCTCTCTCTCTTTTCACTTAATATTCTTCAATCTAAACTAAATAAATTAAATTCCAGTTCCTTTCAGAAGTTACACTGCTTCGGGTTTCATGTAATGCCAAAGTACCACACAAATAAGCATACTGCAGTCAAGGTTATTCAAACTAAAGATAATAAAATCCACATTTAAATTTATGTCATAGTTCTTAAATGCAGAATTGATAAACCAAATGTGATTTATAAACAAAGTACTTTTTTTAGTTGTAGTATTCTCTTTTAAGAAATTCACCATATGTCAAAAGCATGGCAACTTTAAGAACCTCAGAAATACTGTATGTGTTAGACTGAAATTCGGTACAGTTACAAAAAAAGAACGAACTGTCATTAGATGATTTTTGATGCAAGTGATTTGTATTCGTCTCTGTACAGGTTCAGTATTTCCCACTTAGTAAGTAACAAAATCAAGCTCAAAAATGCATTTTATAGTAATACAATTTGCAGGCTAAAATATTTACCTTGAGTGTAAGCATAGTCATCTGATCCAGAACTAGAACTTCTCTGGTATTTATGGCTTCCTTTTTCTCCTCCACATCCTGGGATTACAGAAATAGGCTGAATAGGCTCTGGTGCTGCAGAACGCTCTTCTTGGTCCACTAAATTTAAAAGATTCTCAGTTGGTGCTCGACCTACTGTGATTTTAAAAATGGTTGGATTTGGCTGAGATACCATTACCCGAGGAGACTGTGTTGGTGCACCTGTAGGTCCAGTTGGTTGAGTGTAGGTAATATATACTGGATTAACACTAAATGGAGGTTTGGGCTGACCTGACATACCTCTTGATGGAGAGCTTGAAGGAGGAGTGGTGGCTGCATACAGTGGGTGCTGGTTTCGCTGAGATGGTTGATTACTTATTGGTGAAGGACTTCTATTCATTGCAGTCCCAGGTCTTTGCGGTGGCTCAACTGTAATTTCTATTTTATTCATGGAACCTTTGGATAAACTAGGTCCACCATAAGGAAGATATGATACAGAGTGACCACCTTGTTTTTGATAAGTCTGGGATGCTTGTTGATATGGATGGGGTGGGACAGTTGAAGGACTAGGTGGCATGAAAACATGTGAACTCTGATGACCCAATTGAGGGGGCTGAACTTGGTGTTGAGGAGAGCCAAAAGGAGAGGGACACTGGGATGCCGGTGGTGATCGAAAAGCTGACTGAGGGATCTGGGGTTGTTTAGGAGAATACTGAGAAGGTTGATAATTCTGTTGATGTGGATACACAGGTAGAGGACGTGGAGTATAATGCGGAACTGGGCCCTGTGGCGATGAATGCCACTGTGTATTCTGAGGAGTCTGTCGTCCTGAAGAACTTTGAGATGTTTGTCTTATATAAATAGAGCCAGGAGTCCCATAAAGATTGCTTGGAATCTGTGGAAGAATTTGTAGAGCTCTGGGTACACTTTGTCCAGAGGGGAGGTTTTGTGATACTGTAACAGTAATGGGATTTGTACTGTACCGAGGTATGTGCATATACGCAGGAGGAGGGCCTTGCATAGCAGACGTGTTCATTCCTGGTTGTATGGAAGATGGCTGTGGAGGTGGCTGTGGAGGAGGAGTAGCTGCATTTCTATTCTGGTCATTCATGAAAAATGGATTGTAATTAGGAGAAGCTGCCACAACAGCAGGAGCAGAATGTGGTTCTTGAACTAAGCATATCAGCTGTTTACCTGCTGTGCGTTGCGGATCAATATGTCCATCACTTGAACTATGTACCAGTGTACGACCACCATTAAGTTGAGCTCCATCCCCTGCATGATAGCTAGTATGAGGATGAATACCCAGATTAATGTGTAAAAGACTATTTCTATTCATTCTGGTGTCATCAGGGCTATGGTACTCCATATATAAGTATTTGTTGCTCTCCTGCGCAAGGGCTCGACAACAGGCATCTAGATTGTTGTTGTTCTAGGAGTAAGAATGGACATCTATTATCATCAAATTACAGAAGAAACACCCACTAGTTGCAGTATTCAAACAACATTCAACTGAAGCTGCACTCAAGCCTATCTTGAGCCCAACTTTTCACTGTAGGTGACACAACCATGAATTCTGAAATAAATTAAAGATAATACCTACTAGGCCACGGTATGCAAGTAGTACACAGTGCATGTTGCCTCTAGTGAAATGCTATGGTAACACTAGCTACAGTGTGACACAAAATTCTATCAAATCCAGGTTAGGAGAAAGCAGCTTAGAAATCTTGGCATCTTCTGTAAAGAGGAGGCATCATGTACAGTTAGCCATTTCTAATAACAACACAAATCAAATTAAACTAGATCAAAATTGCAGACTCTGGAGAGTCCAAACAAAATTACAAACTGATTTAACAACTTGCAGGAATTAATTCAACAACTTCTGCTTTGATTTTGGTTTGAAAGAAGTAACTTTTTTTTTTTAATCTAATCTTGCATGACTTCTTCCTTTCTTCTTTAGTATCATTTACAGAATCTAGAACCAATCCGTTTTACTGTTTACTTGAGTGCTCACTGCTTTTACTTGTATTTTACTATTTACCTGAGTATTTACTTTTTACCTGAAACTTTAAAACCCCAAGCATTTAAATCAGCTTTTCTTGTTACAATAGAATTCAGTGCCTTTAAAAATCATGTAAATGATGTCAGAATAAGTGTTTGCTTGAAAACATACTGGTAATTCCTAAAGCCCCTTACAATTGTGACATTATGTCAACTTTCTTAAAGAATATAAGACTCAAGGCTAAAAAAAAAAGATTTATTCTTACATCTGTGAGGAAACCAAATAACCCCAACAAGGATTTGATTTGTTCGGTGGTGCCAGTTGCTGAAACTATACAGACATTATATTATCAAATCAAACCAAATATAAACTCCCTTTCCTTCCTTTCCCTCTCTACCTAAATTAGCTGTACCTAGCCTTGTTAAAAGAACTACCATAATGATAGCTTTGTCCCCCCCCCCCAATTAAAATCACTGGAGAGCATTCCAGATTGTGGATTTTTTTTTTTTTTTTTTTTTTTTTTTTTTTTTTACAATTTTTCATATAGCAGCCCAAACTTAACCATCAGCTGTGGTTCAGCCTTGAATTCAAACAGTAATTAAAGTAAAAATTTCAAAGTCACTTTACAGTGACTTTGTCAAGTTCACATACTTCCAGCCCTCAGCTCCTGAACTTTGTTACATCTAATCTAAGACTGGTATTTTCTGTGACATACAGAGCACCCTACCAGAACAAACGTGTGTGTACACACACACACACAGCCCTTTTAGGGTGCTAAGATATCCATTCTAAAACAGGTATTGATAATGATAGCTTTTAAAAGCTAAGTGAAACCACTGTACAAAGATTGTATACGCTTTCATACTCATGCATCCTTGTAGTACAATTTTCAACATCATATCCTGTTGGTTAAAAAGTCATGGTTAATATTTTTTTCTTGAGGATTTTCATCTAGTCAGTCTTAATACTAAAGTGAAGATGACTCTCAAAGCTTCTCATGGTTTCAGTATCGGACTAACAAAGAAATTCAGCATCTTCTCAGATGAAGACTTACTAGCAAATATGACAGAGAAGAGTCCAGCACTTAACAAATACAGCTCTCACTCTGTGGATACTTCACCCTCCTACCTCCCCCTCACATCAAACTCCCCTTCTAGATCCCAGTGGTCAACAGGAACTCCAGAGGCACCATCTAAAGACTTAAAAACAGAATATTTGGGAATCAGACCTTGTAATAATAACCAACAGCACAGTGCCAAAAACAGCAGCCATGAAAAAGCTAACTAATTGTTAACACCAGCCATTTGCCGTCTAAACAGGATTTCATAAAGAGTCCTCAGCGTCCTCAGGTCACTTCCTCAGGGTGGAGGAAGTCAGAATGTAGTTAGGAGAAGCCCCGATCTAATTTTCTCAGAGGATATGAAACATGTTTGCTGTTTCGAAGGACCCTCAATGTTTGATGGGTCCAAAATTCATATTGCTGTAAATCTACAGCATGTAGGTTACAACAATACATTAAACAACGGAAACTGGCTCAGCTATCTTAAAACATCTATCAAATGGTCTTGGAAACTTCTTTTACTCTTCAGAAAGGACAAAATTTTGCAATACAATGTTAATTAGCTATCCAGAATACCATATACCATCTGAATACCATAAGCTTCTGCAGCATTATGGGTTCTTTGATTTTATTAATTTAAAGGTATCTATGACTTCAACATAGTTCACTGAAAAGAATCATCTGCCTCACAGCACAGAAGAGATGACAATGTCAGGATAAGCAAAGCTTTGCATTACAGGGCTTTCCACCTTTACATTCTTATCTGAAAGTAATTCACAGCTCTTTTGTATGATTTAGAAGATACCACATGCATAACTACAGCCATAATTACATAGTGAAGCACTTGAAGTCAGTTCTCAGTTTCACATGGGCAGCACTGCATCTCCACTCTTCTGCCAGGAACAGGTAGGATAAAATACAACTTAGCTGCTTTCACACACAGTAGAGTTTATCACATTAATTTCCAGCAGACCCGCTGTCACACAAGGCCAATCCAGATCTTACATGCTCCTACTCCACTTCTGAATTTTTCCATTTACAGAAGGTATAACCAGATCATCACGACCTTGAAAAATGATTATGTGCAATCACACTATTGTCTCCTCTGATTTGTGATTTTAGATGAAAGTGGAAGGGGAAATGGAAAAAAGAACTGCCACCTGACTTGAAAACACAGAAGTAAAATAATCTTCTGGGCAGCTGTGGCATTGAAGATTCCATGAAGACATAAAAAAAACCTTTAAATTTCTAGGTAAAGCCAGTTCCTCATCTTGGAAGAAGGAGTCACTGTTTGCTACAATTTCCACCAGTACACACATGTTCTTTACCTAGCCATCAGCAAAAACTACCCCATTAGCCACTCTCCTTATTCCCTGCATGCATGCAGTCTCAGGTCACATAGCCAAGGATGAACAACCAGAAGAAAAAAAACAAAACAAAACAAAAAACAACAACAAAAAAAACAAACAAAACAAACAAACCACACAGAAGTGAGGAATGATAAAGTTCTTGTACATAAGAGACAGGATAAAAATGTAAGCAGTACAGTGTTTCCTGTTTTAGAAATAAAATACAAAGAATAACCACATCAAAAATAAAACCAGAAGAATGAAAACAATCTGTCCTCCAAGTAGACTACTAAAGAGTTTTCATACTACAAAGATAAAAATACACAGACTCTTAATACATTTTTAATTCTTCAACATACCTGAAGCATGCACTGAGACACCACACCTTCAGGAATCTCAGGGAAACGTTGCCGGAGATCATGGAGTACCTGCACATCGAGTTGTTGACTGCCCTGCGCCATGCCAGATTGATGATGTTCCAGATTATCAAAAAATGGAAGTCAATAGGCCTTCCAATGATTATGATCTTCTGATGCTTCTGGCATTTTCTGTAAGTGAGAAAGCACAATCAATTATTTTTAAGCAAACACAAAATTTTTTCTTCACTCGTAAACTGCATGTGTAAATGGATGACTGCATTACATTTCTAGATCCAGTTATCAAGAGACACAAAGGCTTAAATGCAGGAGTGGAAATCATCAAGTCTCAAATTATAATCCCTGAAGACTTAACCTACCACAGGTACATCTACATGACACTTCACTACAATATGCTAGCTAACATCTTTACACAGACCTACTGCAGTATCACACAGGCATGACTTAATCTGACCTGCATAAGAGGAACTGTTACCAATTTACTCCCAGGGAAATTCTGAGCAGTTTGTAGAAAACTGGAGTTATCATGAAGCATACAGATCTTTGTTATTTACAATATGCCACAAATAACAGGCTAGAACGCTAAGCAGCACAACTATCCGATAATACTCTTCTAGTACTTAAACCCTTTGCTCTTTGTATCATTACACACCCCAAAAGTTGGAAGCAATTTCTATGAAACGCAACAGGAAAAGGTATTAAATGGAGTTCAAAAAGTCATTACTAGGATTATGATAAGCATCTACTTAGGATTTTTGTAAGGCACCTACTACATTCACACTAAGATGATTAATGAAAAGAAAAACACTTTCCATTTCAGGATTCTTGTACTCAACAGCATGAAGATATTATCCAAAATTCAATGCCAAGGAGCACTAGAAGATGAACGCTGTCTGAGTAAGCAAATGCTCTGCCTGCTGTGACTCATGATCACAGCAGTAATCAACAGGTAGCTAAAGTCCAAGCAGAGATTTGGAAAAGACTTTGCATGAAGGTGACCAGCAAAAAATAGTCCCTGTAACATATCTATCATGGCTAAGCTTCAGAGGCCTTTCCAAAATTAATTCTCAGTTGAATTCATAATTGGGGAAAACGCAGTACTACTTTCAAAAATGGAAAAGAAAGACAAACCAGCAGAGTTGGTGTTCAAGTAACATATTAGCCACTTGAAGTCCCATGTTGATACCATTTAAGTTATGTTCCCTCAACCTCAGTGGAAAGAGTCAATGGTTTAACTTGTTAGCTCAACTTCTAATAGCAGTCTAGAGCAATACTACTAGAATACTACAAAACGTATGTATACCTAATACAATAACAAACTCTAACAGTTCCCTGTATCTTTCTTCCAAAATTTGCTTAGTTTTTATAGGTAAGAAAGCAGAACATACATCTTCAAAGAACTATAAAATGTCAGCTTTAGGGTAAGAACAATTTTGTTTTTCTAAATTATTTTAATTATTTTGAACATTCAATATCCAGGCTTTCCTTTTGTCACCTCTCTCTAAATATTATTTTCTTTCTTTGAAAAGAGGAGAAAAAAAATGTAAAACAGAAGCCCACTCTATGACCTGGCTACTTCATATGTGGACATCTTAGCTGAAATTGACATTCATTAAATAACACACAGGCTCACAGAAAGGGTTTGCTCTGTCATATTTGATACATTCTAGTATTAAAACTGTCACATTGCACTCTTTCCCAAGATAAATGAGACAAATTTAAAGAAACAGTGAAATATCTGAATTATCCTGTGATTTAACAATTATTGTAATAAATTTACACTGTATAATCATTGTGCAGTTCTGCCTACTGCAATAATGTCACAGACCCCCTTCCATTTCAAATGGATACAAGAGTTTCCCCTGATTGCAACAGCTAGGTAAAACTTTATCTACACTACCAGTAGGGCATCTTTTTTAAGGCTGATTTTTCACACATGTCAAACATCCTACTCAAAGGCAGAACACCGCAAGCATTCTGCAAGCGAAACTGACTACAGTGTCAGAAACTCTAGGTGTTTCTAGACAACTCTTTTTCCCAGGAGGCAGGAGATGAAGTGCAATAATGGAAGGGTCCCCTACCTGAAGAAACTGAATTTAAAATCCCTGTGGAATAACAAGGACTGTATCTGAAATAAAAAGATAATTATTTTAATAATTTCATTTGCATAAGAAAAAGCTTTTACATCGCTTCTCTGTTCAAATGCAAATTCAAATGTAATATGAATGAGCAGATTGGAGATCCAGAATCTGTACATTCAACAAGTTTCTGTAAAGCTTTTACAAAAATCTAAATTAAACATTTCTTCAGTGTTTTCCAACATATCCTGAATATTTGTGGCAAGAAAGTATAGGTGTAATTCTCAATGCTGAAGTTATCAGCAGGAACCAAAATAATCAACTATCAGCTTTATCACAGAATCCTCCTCTAGACAGGAATTATGGGTAACTAACTGACCAAAACTTTCCCTCCTCATTTTAAAGATTTAAAGCTTTTCACCTTTACAGTTACCTGGATAGTCTTCAGAAGTCTGGGAGAAACACGAAACAATTATGCGGAGAAGCATGAACACAAAATCATTCAGAATTCCATGGATTCCATGGCTGCCATCAACACCCCCCCTTTTCCTCCCCAGCATTTTGCTCTACCTACTGTTGAGCATTTTATCTACCTGTTCTGCTTGACCTGCCTAAAACTGACTCCATGTTTTTCACAGAAGCAGACCCAAGCTGGCTGGAGTACAACACCTGCTTCCCTTATTGCTCTGCGAGGTGGACGAGCAAGGAGTT
This sequence comes from Apteryx mantelli, assembly GCF_036417845.1. Taxonomy (NCBI): domain Eukaryota; kingdom Metazoa; phylum Chordata; class Aves; order Apterygiformes; family Apterygidae; genus Apteryx; species Apteryx mantelli. The sequence continues at coordinate 92,875,115 of NC_089978.1, forward strand.
CAGAGCCAAGAAGAGTTCGCTTCACGGTGCAGACACACAGCTAAGATGCTTAGATGACAGAGTTCCTGCTGAGCCACAAGAGCTAGGAAAGCAATCTTCTGAAGCTTTTTTCTGTCACAGCACAAACAGGCAAAGGGTCACGGTGAGGTGCACCACACAACCAGCCTTACAATCATGCAAAGTTCACAGAGCAGAACACATCAAAAAGCAACTCCAAATCACAGTGAAAGCAAGTCAGTTCCACTGCAATTTTCAACAGTGAGTTGAGGATACTCATCTCCTAGTCTGAAAGGTATTTCACAAGTACATAATAAATTAACATTGTCATGTATACAGGAGATCTAACAGTAAAAACATTAAAGGATATTGTTGGAGAACTGGTCCCTCTGTGCTAACCCATGGAGATGACCTTGGGAGTCACTAGGGGAATCTTGGGGATTACACAAAGCATCATTCAAATACTAAACAACTACACTAATCAGTTTTTCATACCTTTTTATGCCCAGGTTGTATGTACAAGGCAAGAGCATCTTACATTTATTTTTCCCCTTAAGTCATCCATATATCTTGCAAGTTAAGAAAGCAAACCAGAGCCAGAAGTCCCCTCGATCAACTGATAACTTTCTTCTGAAAGAATGAATGCAATGGAAATACTATAGTCTTGACACTCTCCACAGAATGTGTTTAAATATATTCATATGGAAAAATAACAGAAGTAAAATGGATTCTTTTAAAAAATAGATCACCTAAAGATCCATGAAAAATCAGTAATGATATCCAATTGAAAAATAAACTAGGTAAATATGTATTATGTGAAATTTTTTGAATTATGTACTGATGTGCGTTTACACACATATGCAACAACTAAAATGATTCCTGAACAAATTTCCAGAAAACAAGTTAGTTGGAAGACAGTTTTTCAGGCCGCATCAATTTAACATAAAGTGTTAAGAGTTTTATAATAGTAGTTGAGCATTGGGGAATAACAGGGGGGAAAAAAAAAACAAACACACAAGTAAATGAATCAGTTTATAAAAAGTCAGCTCTTTGAAAGTATCCTGCTTCTATAACTTTTTAAACAAATTCTTTCTTCTTAAAAGAGTTAAATAATCTTTCATTTAGAAGGAAGAGAAAACATGGATGGAATTAAGTAGAGTCAGGGAAAAGAACCTCAATTTCTCCTCTGAATACTACAGAAATGTAATTTTTAAATTGTATTGTCCTGACTTCCAGTCAAAGCTGCCACTTAGAGATAAAAAGTGGCTTTACCGTATGGCATTCATATGAACTCAACCCAATATTTCTAAATTAATCTAGTTATTTCCTCCTCATTCATCACTGTTGATGAAAGTGTTGAGGACAACTTGTGGCCTTCAGATTAATAAATGAAGTAGAAATATTTTTGCTTAAGCACTTACAGGGCATTTCCCCCATACACCTGTGCTGAACTGACAGGTTTTCGGCCAAGGGGCAGAAAAGGGTTCAGGGGAACCTGACAAAGCTGGATGCCATCCTCTACCTAAACATCACTGGAACTTGAGCATCAAGCTTTCAGACACCATGAAGTTCAGGAGGACAAAGGGTAAAAACCACATCGGCTTCTCAATTATACAATCTTTAGAATGCTAAATACAACATTAGTATTACATACAATTTAGTACACAGATAAAATGATGAGCATATATATTTTCACCAAGCAAAAGTGACTTTGATTTTTAGTGACACCTGAACTCATTTGCAGTAAATGTGAAGCAGCAAATCCAATAAACAGTTATACAATCCAAACTCATGACAGTAACCCCTAACTATTACCTGTTTAAATATCATCTGGCAATTTATAATTCATATCTGTTTATCATTTGCTACTGGCATTCAGGTACAAAACTTCTGAGTGGCACTTATGCCTTATTCTTATTATTCTTGTTCTGAACTGTACAGAAGAGCACAGATGGAATACTCTCATTGAACAAGAATTTTCCTTATTTTTCAGGTAGTGAATAGAGGGAAAACTGTAATGCTAAATAATGAGTGAAAACAGGAACTGAGAGAGCAGAAATGAAAAAAGATAACATTCAAAAGATATGAAATTCTGAAACTCAGTTTCATTAATCCAGACAAGTACAGAAACTTATTTTCACCCAAAACTACAGTATGAATAAAAATGAGATCTTGTCCAAAAGAAAAATATGTTATTAAGTGAAATAAGAATTATCAACATTTAACACTCATTTGTAATCGCTTTACTAAAACAGACATTTTGTTTTCAAAGTCATGCTAAACTAACATTAAGCTGGCTACACAGCATAAGTTCTTATTTTGAATTGTAAGAATCTGAATGACATTTAAAATCTTTTTTTGTAAACTTATTTATTAAATGGAAAAAGGTTGTGAGTGCCTGTTATGAACCACATTCAATCTTCTCAAGAGGATTTCTATCCATGATCCGTTTCTCTCAGTTTGGTCATGACGACAAATCATGACTATGGTCATGACGTTCTTGAAATTACGTTTTCAATTCTGTCACTGCATTTTTCTCTTTTTTTTGTTGAAGTTGGTCTCAAGAATGTTACTCCCTTCATCTTTTCAGAAAAAAAGCAAAAAAAAAAAAAAAAGCTCTTATCTGAAAAGCCTTTATAGACCACAAAGCATTCCTGCTCCAAGCACAAGAAAGCTAACATTATTAAACTTGCTCTATACAAAAGCAGTATTTCTAAAGTATACAGCAAACCTATAGTACATGCAATGCTTAAGTAGTAAAAAATGTTCTTATATAGATTAAAACATTTCTTTCATAATTGAAAAAATTAGTTGCTTATTAATAACATCTACTAGTACACTCATCTTTCATGACTTTTTTTGTCCAAGATTCCTAAATTCAAGATGTCTGGAAATAATCCAACCAAAAAGTCATACAGCTACTGAACTATGGTGTTCTTTACCAGGCACAGCACTGTGACGGTGTGCTCCTTTCCCCCCCACTGATGTGCTCTCTCCCCCTCAACCTGACCTCCCTGTAAACAGCACATATATAGGGGCTGGTTGAGCATGCGCCAACTAAGGCCCGTCTAGCATGCAGATATGACTATGAGTCAATCATCTCCCCCCCCATAAATAGGGGGCAGCCCAGAGCCCCTTGAGCTCTCCTGCATGGCAGCGGGCTGCACTGCAGAACCTCCTCTTGAGCAGGGACGCCTCTCAAGGTTACTCCTCGAGGTTGAGAGATTCCTTACCCGCGACAGATCCTCGGTAAGTGATTAATAGCATGCTGAACTTTTGCAAACTTCACAAAACTTTGCTGAGTTATATCTCTGACTAATTGCGCACATAATCCCTTAGACATAAACCGTTGACCAAGTCTGAGACTAGGACCGGATCCAGCTGCACCTAGGCTCCTCTCCGAAGGAGTTTAGAAAGCAAGGGGGTCCAGTCTGAACCTCGTGACTCAACGGGAGGGTTTCTGTTGCACACGCATCTGACCCTGTCCTTCACGCAGTAAATAACTGAGTGAACCTTGCCAATCGAACCTCGCCAATCGAACCTCATTAAATCGTTCTTATTTACGATTGAACTTTGTTAAGTCGCTGTCTTACTGCAATAAATGTAGTGCTGCTTCCCTCTTACGAGTGAAGTGCATCACTCCTTTCGCAACAAGCACCCAAAAAAATTTCCCAGCAATCTAGTATTTTCCCTATATTGAAATTGATTTTATTGTACTATTTTAGCATAAACAAAAATATTCAAGATGTGTTAAGATTAGTCTATGTACTAAAAGCATGTTTCTTAAAAACCTACATCACAAGAAGGGTTAATTTTTTCTCGTAAAAGCTTTCCATCACTCACAAAAGTAAAATATCATCATCTCTTCCAGCTTCAGCACTCAAATACAGCAATGATTCTGAAGCATTTATTATTATTTGGAAATTGAAAAACTGTGATGCAAGTCCCTAGAAACTGCCCTTTAGGGAGAGAATTTCAAAGTTTTTATTTACATTCACAAATACGTGAATTGAAAACTATTCAATGATCTATGCATTCATTGCGGTCTTTTGAAGGAAGTTAACCTATATGCAAAGAGTGCTTAGGAGGCAGCTGTCAATTTAACTTCTACAATAGATGTTGACAGACTTCCACTGCCTCCAGAGTAGTCTAGAACTTTGGCTACAGTGTTCCAAGGATGCCAAGACTTACTGCACACAAAGCAGCATGAAAAAGCGTAGTTAGATCATTTCAGGTGTAGTAAGTTACAACTCGCACACAACAGAATGGCGCTCTACCTTCTTCCCACTCAAATCTACTCAGCTGAGCTAGCTCAGCTTGCTAAATTAATAAAATAAATTCACTTTTTTGGGGAAGAGGAGGCAAAAGGGTGAGGAGGGGAAAGGAATACAGGACCAAGAGCAACACCTCTTTCTTTTCAGCACAAGTAAGCCAATAGCTCAGTTAAAGCCATTAACAAAAAGAAAGAAACAAACAAAAAACCCAACCACACACTACCACACACATCTTTTTCTGAAGCAGACTCAGAACAATAGAACCCAAGCTGTTGTTGTATGAACAGCACTAAATCAGAAAGGGAATTTTGCCAAATGCTGTCAGTACTGAAATTAGAGAGAACATGGTTGTGGCACTGCAAGAGAGCTGACTGGCAGCTGAGTTCAGAAGGTACACAACCAGCAGGAGGTCAGAGCTGAGGAAACTGTACTTCAAACTCCAGGTCATTTCCCCATGGTCCATTCAATAATGCTCTCTACAAACATTCTTTCTGAAAACCATGAAGAACCAACTGATCATAAGTAGTGAAGGCAGTCAGCTCTATACAACTGGCGTGAACACGGTCATACTTTCTTCATTTCCCTTGCCACATTGGTTCCGTGCTTCTGAAGACTAGAATACCCTCCATACACTGCATGCCAATTGTAAAACATGAGAAGACTAGAAAGGAATTAGCTCAGATGACAGATTTAGAAAGCACTGAATTGAAAAAAATTATTACTATTTATTTCTTACCTAAATAAACATGATTTTGGCCAATGAAGTCTACATTACTAGATGATCACATCCCAATTCCCTTCCTGTACTTGAAGGGAGGCAGATAATTACTGTTCTGCATTCAGCAATGACTGCAAACACATGACAGAAAAGCTGTTAAAGAGCAGCATTTTCATAAGTAACATACCTTGTGAAAGTAAAGACTGTGAAATTCGAAGAGGATTCAAACAGTTCTTTCACATCAAGAATGAGGTGAGCAAAAAGATGGTCATTAACACCCCATCCCACTCATATCTACTAACTATTTAGTAAGTATCTGCACCCAATTATAGCCTTGTAAACATTCCTGGCATATGATCTGGCTGCAGATGCAATCATGTAATCTCACCTCTAATCCTTGAGCAGCCTCTGGAACCACTGCTGGCTTAAATTCAAAGATGCCTGCAGTAGGACTATTAAAATGGATCGTAAATGGTTTTAAATCATCACACCATCCTAATACTGGGAATAATAGAGAGACCAGTTTTGAACATTAAGTTTCCATTTATTGAACCATTCAAACAAACAAAACCAAAAAGCAATCCATATTATAAACGCTGGAACACTCACACCAATCCCACTAAACTCTGGATTGCTCTTGCCACAGAGGAAGGCAAACACTTTTGTGGTAATGTGACACCTTTACAAAGATTTCCTAACTGAAAGATCTTAAACCTCAGAAATACAAGCTAAATTGTTATAACAGTGCCAGGACAGCATTTTTTTCCTCACAGCTGTCTTCTCTTACACAGTTACACTGTTTTTTGTCATATATCATGTTTCAATAAGAATTACTTTTCCCCACACAGTACAGCTACCATAATTTTTTGGATTATATACAGCTAAAAACTTCTCTGCCACCTCACAAATCACAGTGACCATTTGTTACAGAAGCTTTTTTATTTACAGGCTGCTACATCCCACAGCTTTTGGAGTGTGTTGCCTCACAGCCTGGAAGCAGACTAGGAAAGAAATATAAAACAGAGCTTAAAGTCATTTTTTCAGTTCATACAGACACACTAAGCACAACAAAGCATAAGGAAAGTAGTCAATGTTCGAAGTTGAGCTCAGCTTGCTGCTGTCACCGTTATGAAGGGAATGACTAAGTCACTAAAAACACAACTGCATGGTTTGGCAAACTGTCTTCTATGAACATTCATTAACTTGTATAAGAATACCAACAGATTCATAAAGCTCCTGGATGGTAGGAAGACAATGGAAAAGATAGTAAAAAGCTATACAGCAAAATAAAACTGTAAAAATAAAGCTGACAAGCTATCACTGCTGACCAGTTGGTGTCTTACATTACAGTGAAGTTAAAAGCTCACATGCCAATTCTTGGCTCAATTTCTGTGTCCATTTAACCATAAAACAGATGTTTCATTTGATGGGCTAGAACAGCTCAGAACATTGAAATAGAATGCAGCTCATTTTCATCTATCCTTTATTTTTGAGACAATGATAAAAAACGGCTAAAAAAGCTTTTAAACCCTCTCAGTTACTGTCAAAACACACTACTAAGAAGTGTCAACTCCAGTTATTGTGACAGAAGATATTTCAGTGTCTCTGATAGTTTAAAGAATCAAAGGAAACTCCCACTTAAGCAAAGCAAGACTGAACCCATAAAACATACATACTGCTTTTTACTTTGAGTGCCATATGATTAGCCACCTACAATGATGATAAAAATGGGCATCTGTCTATTCTTTCAGTTGTAAATCTTCAGCTGGTAGTCACACTGGGAAAGCCAGCATGGAGAGAATACTATTATCTCACTCACATTGATGAAATGAGAAGGAATTTCTTCATTGCTTTACACTCTCTTGGTTTTATTCATTGGCTTAAAAAGTTAAGCAATGATCAATTTTATCCATGTTTGAAAACTGTTGTCACAGGTTCTACAAAAGAGGAACACCATGATGCAATGTGGTATCTTCATCACACAAAACCAACATGCAATTCCGAAGCAAGAGAAACGTGGATGGAGGAACAGTGACACTGGCTGGAAATAGGACTAAAGCATAACAAGGTTTCTTCTGTGGTCTGAGGGGAAGCATGTTAATAAGATCTGTTATTAAGAAAATTCAAAAGTCACTATTCCCTCTTAAGCATGTATATTTTCCTGCTTTGTGCTTTGGCATTTGCTTTGCTTTTCTCCCTTTCGTTTACAGTCTGTCATCTTTGTGAGCCCATCAAGATCTAAACAGACTAGCGTTATTTAGTTATTGTTCTTCCTCTTCTATCAGAGATAGAAGCCATCAAAAAAAGTCACAGGACCACTATAAATAGTTTAGCATTTACACAGATTGAACAGAAGCATCAGGGACAGAGACACCAAATTGCCAAACTCGGATGCAAAGGTTAGAAGCATTTCTCTACATTTCTCTCATAACATCTTCAGAACAAGTTACACATTAGTCTACAGCTTGGTCATGGTTAAATTTCCATCCTTTAAGATAGGACAATTATTTTTAAGTAAAAGATCTTTTTTATTCCACTGCTTGGAAGCAAAAGAAAAGGAGTGAAAACCATCTCTACCCTGTAACAAGTCAAATCTCCAGAAGCTGAAGTTTACTTTCAATAACTTCATGGTACATTATACCAGGAGATGTTAAAAACTGAATGATAATGAGACTGATACACTGGAAAACTGATACTCCTTTTGGCAAATGACTAAGAAGTCTTTGGCCAGTAATTCCTCTACCTTTTGTGACTAGTAAATACTTCAACAAGAATTTGTTCAATAGGAATTCTCACTCCCCCAAGCAACTAGAAAGCAACTAGAGGCAGCTGTGTAACAAAGTTTCTACAGAAGCAAGTTTTCAATGCAGTGAGACAGTTCAGGTATGATGCTACTATGCAGCAAGGACCAATTTCCAGAACTCTTCTGGAGAATACCAGGTGAAATTAAAAGTTGTAAGCACAAGTGAATTTGTATATTGCAGAGAATCATGAGATTATCACAACTGTCATGTTAGAATACATAGACTAAAATGTCAGTACTCAAAGCTGTGAGGACCATGAACTAGCTTTCTTGCCAGGATGTATGACCTACGAATATTGATTGAATGTTTGTCAAATACAGGCTGTGGCTGGAAAAAACACTGCAGTGAACCAGTGTACTGACAGATTTCCTAATTCACAAACTCTAAATATTGGCCCTGCTGAAGGCAATTTTAGTGATGCACTTTTTTTTTTTTTTTTTTTTTAAGCTGTTACAGTCTTTTGCGGTAAGCAGAATGAGCCAGAAAGGATACATCTCCCCTTCCAAAAATGTACCATACTACATACTAACATATACTATACAGCATGGGAAAAGGTCTACTAATCTGCAAATCCATAAATTGTGAGCTTTAGCATTACTATTTTCTTTTTAAATACAGTCTCCTATTCATATTTCCAGGTTTAACAATTACTAATAGCCAAGGTTTATACTACAGAGATGGCTGGAGAAGAACCAGCAACTATGATTCAACAGTTCCACAAGCAAAACAGGCTCAAACATTGCTATTTTTGATAAAACCTATTCCCAGGTGAAAGTCTGTATACAGGAAGGCAGAGCTTTCCTATTTTGTCATTATCAAGATAATAATGCAGTGCTTCTGTCATCTAGTGTTACCAAACAACAGTTTGACTCTGCTTTTGTTTCCCCTTCAGGATACTCCCTTCCTCAGCACAAGTATCAGAGGCTTATTTTTATATTCATCCCGCTCATAGCAAGAGCAGGAAGTGTGAAGTAAGCTGGAATTTTAAATTGCAATGTCAGTGTTTAGAAGTCTATTTGGACACTGATATGCCTTACTAATATGCCTTACTTAGATTTGACTACAGAGTTCTCTGTAGAAGAACACACTGTTACAAATGGCTAGTCTTATGTGGAAAACTTAGCTAACAAACTGCAAAAATACTGGACTGTCAATACAAAAACTGTTCCATAAAGCAAGCTTTCTTCTCAGAAGTGCAACATTAACATTTCTTGGAGAGCAGATGTCTCAGCGTATTGCTATGGAGAGTTATTTGTAGGTCACCAGTTTCACTCTTGATCAGCTTAACAGGAATTAAACACTATTCCAGACTAAGATGTTTGACAGCTCCTACACAAGACAAGTGTTTTTCAGCATTGGCTCTTGCTCCTACATGACAAATTCATTGCTGCACTTTGAATTTGTTTGTAAGATGTTCAGAACAGGGTCTGTTTCAAGATGTATTTACATAGGGCAAAGTACAGTGAGTCCTTCAGCAAGAGACTTCTGCAATATGAGACACTGTCGTTACTGTTGCAGGAGTTCACAGTAATAAATATTCACTGAAACCAGAGGTTTCAAGAAGACTGAAGACAACAGTCGTGATTTAAAAAACATGAAACTCATTTGGCTTCTGGCTTCCCACATAAAACTGATACAATTTTAGAGTGAACTACACTCAAAATCCACTGCAACACATTCAAATTGCTATTCATATAGTCAGCCTACATCCCTCACTTCTGTTTACCGCCTTCCTTTGATTCAGTCTTCTCCCTAATAAAAATGTCTCCTCTAAATAGATAACTGAGTTGCTATCAATAAATCCAAAATAAATTATGGTCCATTCGCTGAGTAAAAGCAATGTAATCAGGTCAGTCCTCTGAGACTGCTTATATTTCCTAGAAGGCACACAGTTGCACTTCACACATTCAGGGGTATAATATTTGAATTTTTAGCTAGTTACTCAGTTTACTTGGGCAGCTCAGAATAAACTATTTCACAATGAAGTAAAAGTTGGACGATTCTTATCACAGTCAGCTTAAGCTGGGAGAAAGAACTACAAGACTGAAATTTACTCATTAGGGTCAACCATGCCATGAGTTAGTAACAGGGTCAGTGAATAACGGCAACAGAATCTTTCCAAAATGAAGTTTGTTTATGCTACCAAACAAGCTGCTATTAATTTGAATTAAGTTATTCTTAAAGCAGAAAGAGAAGAAAAAAATTCTGTATCTACCGTTTAAAAATACCCCATAACTTGAAGAAGCAACAAAAAACAGAGACATTAAATTCATCACAATACATGCAGTATCTTTGCTTTTCCATAAAGAAAATATTTTACAGATTAGTATCAGTCCTAATGCAAAAAAATTTTTTGCGATTCAAGCACTATTAGACTCAGATATGCAATGTAAAGACAGTTTTCCTGCAAATACACAGTTTTCCCTTAAAACAAACTAATTTTCCCCTTGCACACTCTTACAGATGTAGGAAGGTTCTGCTTGTGCTTTTTCCAAAGAGAACAAAAATAATTCACGATCACATGGAAAATTTAATTCCCAAGTTGTGCAACTCATCACAGGAAAAAAAGGTGAGAGCAGTAATACTTTAGCAAAAGTATTGCCAAACATCATTTCCTGCTTCTGAAATCTCACTGAAAGATTTTTATGATGTCTAAGAGTAGTAATGTAACAGTAACAAACAAAAGTTATAAATAAACAGACTGGTAGGATTTCTCTGATAAGTGTCTCAAATTTTCATATGACAAACCTTGAAAATATTCTATATTAAATACAGTGACTGTACCAAAGATTTCTACTTTGTTAAAAACTGCATATATGGAAGAGTATTACAGGATAAGGTACAGACAACAGCTATAACACATAGCTATTGTCTTAAACATTAAAATTTTGCTGCACCAATAAGCAAATGATCACAAAACATGTTTATATCTGTAAAGCAGTATTTAATTACCTGCAGAGATAAAAGGAGCTACTAACTAATATCAGTTTCAATTTAAATGACCTCTGTAAGTTTATTAGAGGCCCATTTGGCAATAGTACCAAAAGCAACATCTATATTAAAGATTTGCCTGTATTCTCTACCTTGAGGAGAACTCATATCTGAGAAGACCAGCTGAGAGACAGAATACAAAGCAGTAAGAGAAGAAAACAGTACTGGAAAGCATTAACACCAATGCAACACTGTTTCTGGCCTGACTACTGCTAGCCTCTCCTCATGGCCACCTTAAAACTAGAAGGAAAACCCTAGACTAGAAAGAAACGAAGTTGAGTGAGGGGACAAGAAAACCTCATTTCAGAATCCATGGCGCAAACAGACTAATGGAGGATATGACTGTACACAGAGGAAACAGAGGAGGGAAGTGGAGAGAAGCACATGAAGGGGAACAAAAAATAAGACAGAAATAGGGAGGGAGCAGACATAAAACAAGGAACAGATAGGAGTTAGTACAAAGCAGTGCAAAAAGATCATGAACAATGCAGAGAAATATGAACCAAATACTCTCTAATCAACAGAAAACACAAATTTCTGTTTCTGAAAATTAATCTCTGGTTGCCTGACTGCCTACATATCTCTGATATGACTAAATGCTGTAAAATATTGTGGAAAAGTTGGACAGCATGCCTGTCTTTTGTATTGTTCCAGGAGAATTTGGTAAGATAGGAAATCACAGCATGGACCCTGCCTATTTTGTGATATATTCTGACAGATATTTACAGGAATACACATAAGGCTGTCACAACAGGTCTTTTCATGTTTGTGTGTATGTATGTAGGTATGTAAGAACATACATGCTTGTGTATTTATGCATACATATACATATGTGTATATTTTATATATATATAATATATAAAAAAATCAACACACAGAGTACAATGCTGATATCTCTGTGAATCAGTCATACATGAGAAACTGCTGTACCCAATTTCCTAGTGAAAGAGATGTTAAAATAAAAACACTACCTGCTAACTAAAATACACACATGTACACACACGATCTCCAGATGTCATATAATCTCTAGATTGACATTTATTTAGGAAGAGTGTCTTAAAATTTTGATTTTTGTTTCTGCAATTCTGTTTCTTTTCTTTTAAGGACACATTCATCTTCTATTAACATTATTTTAAGATGAAAATTTTTACCTCAGCTTAGTCCCAAGACTTTCTCTGGAGATGTAACTTAGATACTAGACAAATGGAGACATTCTTTAATGTTTTCATTCTGCACTGGCTTCAGTCTTCTGTATACATAATATCAATACAATACAAAAAAAGTCTGGTCGAAGGAAAGCTGTGAGTTTCCCTCTTCCCATAAGCCAGTACTGTGTTACAACTACTGTGGAGAGAAACCTTGGTAGTATAGGGTAACATTTAAATAATCAACACTCAGATAAAGCAGTAGCTGCCATCTGTCTGTGGAATTGTTTCAATGGCAAATCTCCATGAGGAAGTGTAGATATTTCAGAGCCACTTGTTCCATAATCTTAGGCCAGAAATAGGACAAGCCAAAATAGATATGGAAAGACTGGAATATGAACAAAATTGTTCATCCTAAGATGCACTGATGCATTCCTGCCAGAATTCTTGTACAGCTTCAAAGGACTTGAACAGTATCCAATGGCTTAATTTGATAAAAGTTTTACAGTGTCCTCTTCCTTACAGAGAACCTGGCACAAAATCAGATATTTTAATGCCAACAAGGGCAGGCTGAGTGACTACAGATAGCAGAGGTAAAAGGACAGACACCAACACTGAACTTTTCTACAAACCGTATTCACCTCCACTTCACACTGCCAAATAACTTGCACTTTTCTGTGTCCTCAGGAAACTGATTTTTCTGACAATTTAACAGTCTTTAAATTAGAAGCTTTTTGAATCTCAGTCAATTATAGCTATAAGCTAGTATGAATTGATTCTAAGGACCATGCTTTCTCTCTCTCTATGAAGCTTCAAGTCATGAATTTGATAGGTTAACAAAAACTATACTTGCAGTCTTGAACACCTTGGTTGCTCACTGACATTGCCTACAAAGGCACTCAGCTCTCGGCCACGAGTCACATTTGTTTATTTTTCTTGGTTTGGTACCAGGCTGGGAAATTTCAGGCCCAAATGATGAGACCAAAGCAATTTCTGACTGGAGAATGCATGACATTTTACGTATAACTGAGTATAAAAAGACTGATTCTATGATGATGGAGAGTAAATAAGCTAGTATATGTCATCATGAGTTTTAGCAGGAATATGTTTAACAACTCTGTGGCTCCAAAAAATGGGGCTTACAATAGAAAAGTTGTAAGGAAAGAGGCCCTTTAGGGCTAAACAGTCTTTCCACAGTTGGCACTTCATGGCTATCTGCTGGTAGAGAAAGTTATGAGCAAATTTCACTGTCACCAATATGGCTACAGGAAACAAACTGGGAACAGACCTGAATACGAGGCAAAATGAATCAAGCACATTTTCTGAAGATGACTTTGACTTCTTAAAGAATTCCACACAGAACAGTCTGTATTAGCAATCTCAGTTTTAAAATATATTACCTTTATTCTATATGAAGAATATTCTCCCAAATCAGAGTTAAACATGTATATTAAGCACTTGCAGCAATCAGCATCTCTTTAAGGGCAGATCATTTGCACACTGATCTGACCAGTTCTACTCCATTAAGGCTGGTAGGATAAACTGCTCTGATTTCATTTCCCTTTTAGGAAGCTATCCTCATAATCCTGCTTTAGAGGAAGAAGAAAATAGGGATCAGAGACTGCTCCAACTTAAAATAGTTACTAACTCATTCTACTCTTAGAGAGGTTTGGATTATTTTACTTCTCTAAAACAAAAAGGTGCTGTCTGGCAGCTCAAGGTGTGCCCATCTTCCAGAAGCTCTGTCTTTTTTTGTTCTAACAGATCTCTCCATTATTTTGAGGCAAGCAGGTGTCTTGGGGATAACTTGGTAAAGCAGTAGCAAAAGAACTGCCTGAAACATTCTTTACATTACTCTAAAATTTCTCTAGTATTTGTGCTGTGCTCAGTGCTATTCACCTTCACAGAAATGAAAGAGTGCAAATGATAACCAATAGTTTTGAGTGGCTCCTGATTCAAGCTACAGAAACTTAAAAGTCATCTTTCACCTGATATGGTACACCTTTGCCCAAATGCTGCAGCAAAGGAGAAAATACAGTGCTAAACTAGTTCTTTAACCAAATCTCTCAATTTCTTTACTGTTCAGAAGTGGCACAATGCACACATTTTGTAAAGAGAGGAGCAACATGGAGCAAGTCCAGCTCTTCACTTAGACACTAAGAATTTGAATCTGAAATACAGGTCTTTTTGGTCTAAGTCCCTGGAATCTTAGAAGACCATCATTTGCTGAAAACACAGAGGGGAAAAACACCAGGATCATGCATCTTCCCACATATCAAATACAGTCCTGTGTACAACAGATTAGACAGCATAAAAATCTTAAGTTTAAACTACATTTGCAGTCACCCCCCCCAGTGACTGCCACCAGAGTATTCCTCTGCAGCCAATAACTGATATCTGCCCTAGACACAAGCAGCATGAACTGACAGATGTATAGACTTCAGAACCAAAAGAGTAGTTGAAAGTAATTCCGTCTTACCAGTTTTCTGTTACAGTAATTAAAAGTTAGTACTGTTTAAAGTTTTTTCCTTAGATTAAAAAAAAAAAAAAGAGTGAAATATTTTTAAAGCAGAATCTGTTAACAGAGTTACATTTTAGTATAGTATTTTAGTTAACTTCTCTGCCAAGGAGGATACCAGGTTTCATTCAGGGTACACAAAAGACCTTGGACACTCCATGACCCACTAATTCTCCATTGTGTAAACAGCTTTACTTAGGAAGTTAATCTTAAGTCAAATATCCTTTCATTACATATTTTGTCTGATTTTCAAGTTAATTAGAAATTTCACAAAAATTTGAAAAGAACTGTTGCAAAAGAGATCAGACACTCAACTTGCCACAAATACTTGCTCCAGTACAGGATCCCTATTCCTTTGTCTGACAATATGTCAGGTTTCCACACCTAACCATACAGGTTGATCAGAACAGCAAATTTTATATACTTGAAAAGTAAATTAACTGGACACAGACAAAATATTCTTCAAATGAGTCGCTGCCTTAACAATCAACACATTTCCAAGTACACCTAAGAGTAAAGACATTCTGTAGGTGGTCATACATGTTCAAATCAACCAAACTGATTCCAGCATAAAAAAAAAGTAACAATGTGTAAAGAAAAGCAAGCATACATTTACATTACAAGTTCAAACACTGAAATGTAGTACTGACTAGCTACTATCTATTTAGGTCAAAATATTTACTACATGCAGCAAACTTGTCCATAACTAAATGCCATTATGAAAGAATCAAAAATAAGCACGTTTAAATTGTATGCAGTATAAGAAGTTTTAATAATTTGTAAGTTACTACAATAAGTGGGTTTTTTTTTAATTCAAATGATTACCTTTTACTTTCAATTAAGAGCTGAACTGCATGTACATTGGAATAATCAATTTTATTTAGCTATCTTACATTTTAAGTTAGTTTTTAAATTACAAGTGTTAACAAGTCTCTTTAGAGAAGTTCATAGAATAGACACAACATGGGCCAATTTGGGAGTCAGTAGAAAGATGCAACCTACTAACAAGTTCTATAGTATTAGAACTTCTCATTAGCAAGTGCTATCTAAAGACATTTCCAGAATGAGGGGGAGAAAATAGTAATTTCTTTAACACCAGAAGTGCAGAATAATTAACAGCAGGAATAATAAAAAAGAAAAATTACATCCAAATATCAAGCTTGTAACAAATGTTCTCTAACAGTGAGTATAAGATTGCCCCTACTTATTATATGAGGGCTGCAGTCTACTTCCCTCTCCTCTGCAAAAAGAGGTAAATAGGGAGTGATAAGGGAAAAAGAATATCAAACATCCAAATGCTTACACTTTTTTCTCCAGTACAGGGTGTCAAGCAAACAAAAAAAGTCCAGAAAAAGAAAGACTTTTTTTTGCTACTGTTGTTGAACTCAGAAAACATTAAGAATTGAAACAAGAAGTGAGCATGAGGCACAAAACAACCTTTAACTTCAGGAAACAGAATTCTGGCGTGGCCAAGGGGTGCAGGGCAGGGGTGGAGGGGGAGGCTTTGTCTGGTAAATACTTATCAGCATAGAATGCCTAGCTGTAGCACCATCAACTGTATTGGCTGTTTCTCCAAGAGACAATTATGACTTCTGGGGTCTGGTCCGACTGTATCACAACCACTTTAAACCAGCAAAAATACACAATACTACTGAAAAGACAATTTCTTCCTATTTTTTTCTTGTCTGCTTGCTCCTCCTGATGCACTAGCACAAATGTTTAGGGACCAAATGGTGACCTGAACCTTATTAAAGCTTAACTTTTATTTACAAAACCCAAATACTAGCTTAACTTGGAATTGTTCCCTGATTAACCTCAAAACCACAGAAACCTTGTGCCTGAATCAAATACAAAACATAAGGACAGAAACAGGCAGGAACGGGAGAGTGAGACGCGCTAGATCAAAATGATCATGGTAATACCTCACTAGGAGGATCTCACAAGCAGACTCTCCTTTTAGGTAAGGTAGAAAAGGCTATTCCATTATTAGTCACACATTTAAGACTCCATTTAGCAGCTTTCCTTCTGTCTGGGATGCACAGGTACCTCATAGTTGAAGTAGGCTTTGGAGAGACCCATATATTTGACAGATCATACTTTACTTACTATTTTAGACACTGAAAAATTTAGATAATATTTTGGAAGTCTTATTTTCAAATTTAAGTGATATAATAATCGGTATCCTTGTGACATCCAAAGGACCTGCACTCAAGCAAGTCAGGAACCTAAGCGACAGGGAGAGGTATACTGTTTGTTTCCAACTTCCCTAAAAACCTTGCTTTCTGAGTTTATATTTTCTTTTTTCTTATTTGGAAGAATCAGAAAAAGCAACAGTTCTTAGCCTTAACCACAAACAAAAAAAAAAGCTATGAGTCCAGACTGATTGTGAAGGAATGTCAGAGGACAGCAAACAAGAATCATGAAACAGACAAACTGAAATAACAGGGCAAGCTACACAAAATACCTACATTATACTGAAAAATATCAATGTTTTAATATGAGACAAACAGAAATTATATGAGTTTAATCCAGTGTCATAAAAGAATTAAATCAATCACCTAAAAACAAGTTTACAATCACCACAGATTAAAAAAGAACCCTCCTGAACAGTTACTCAGCAGAAATTTTTTAAATTGCATTAATATTATACTCAGAAATGCTTCATCATGTTTGACTACTTCTAAAGTTGTTTCATAAAACTGACATAAGTCAAATATATGTTTATTATTAAACTATTTCAATTCAATTTTGAGGTTTACACCTTGGTAAACTCATTCAATGTTTAAGCATTAGTTTTTTTATAGCTACCAACTCAATTAACTGTTAAAGGAATCCGAGTTAAAATCTGTTTCCACAATTACTCTACTAGTTTTTAAGAACATATTGCTGAAATGACTACCAAAACATTTCCTGAATATTGCAAAAACAACAAATGTTTTGTAGAGTACCTGTCTACTAGATAGTCTTATATTAATTACTACTCATGAACAAATAATGCAAAACATCACAATCTTCTGCTTGTTTGCAATTTTTATAATTTGATAAAAATTAAGATAAGACCATTTATGATTATGTAACATAGCTACATAATTGCCAAATTCTACTATACTCAGAAATAACTTGCCACACAAGTTTAAACAAGTGCCATACACTTGCTCAAAAAAAACAAAACCAAAACAAAAACAAACAAACCACAAACCTTTCAGTAAAAAAGACTTGGAAAAGTAGACAAAAAGAGTCTTACAAGTCTAAATGCATTTCCCCTAAGCATATGGATTTTTCATTTTCTGAAAAACTAAATAGCCTGTACCATAAATAGCTTCATTTAAAAATGAGTGCAGCTTATGTAAGCATGTGGCAGTCATCATAAACATTTTTACTGATGGCAATACAACCAACAGTGGCAAAAAAAAAAAAAGTGTGTAAGCATGCTCAGTTCAGAAGGTAGCATTTAGAAGCTAACTTCAAACACTGGGTTTATTACAAACTGCTACTGAAAAGGCTTAAACTCAAATATTCAGCAAAAGGGCAAACAGATACAAGAACTACAGTACACCAATGATTACACTCAAGCACACTTATTCAGAGGAGCTGAAAAAGAGAGAAATTTGCCACTGTCATGAGAGCATAATCTTTACTGTAAGCCATGCCTCTACTACTTATAATCTCTGTGATGAGACAATTGGCTTGGTGGATGAGGGGAGGGCAGTGGATGCCGTTTACCTTGACTTCAGTAAGGCTTCTGACACTGTGTCCCATAACATTCTCATAAACAAGCTGGTGAAGTACAGGCTAAATGAGCAAACAGTGAGGTGGGCCGAAAACTGGCTGAACTGCTGGGCTGAGAGGGTTGTGATCAGCAGCACGAAGTCCAGCTGGAGACCAGTCACTACCAGTGTCCCCTAGAGGTCAGTAGTGGGGTCAATACTGTTTAATATCTTCATGAAGGAACAAGATGATGGGACCAAATACACCCTCAGCAAGTTTGCTGACGATACAAAACTGGGAAGAGCAGCTGATTCACCAGAGGGCTGTGCTACCATTCAGAGAGACCTGGACAGGCTGGAGAAATGGGCAGAGAGGAACCTCATGAAGCTCAACAAAGGCAAGTGCAAAGTCCTGCACCTGGGGAGGAATAACCCCAGGCACCAGCACAGGTTGGGGCTGACTGGCTGTAAAGCAGCTCTGCAGAGAAGGGCATGGGTGTCCTGGTGGACAAGTTGAATATGAGCCAGCAATGTGCCCTTGCGTCAAAGGAGGTCAATGGCATCCTAGGCTGCATTAGGCAGAGCGTTGCCAACAGGTCGAGGGAGGTGATTCTTCCCCTCTACTCAGCACTGGTGAGGCTACATCTGGAGTTCTGGGTCCAGTTCTGGGCTCTCCAGTACAAGACAGACATGGATTTACTGCAGCGAGTCCAGCAAAGGGCCACAAAGATGATTAAAGGACTGGAGCATCTCTTTTAAGGAGGCAGGCTGAGAGAGCTGGGATAGTTCAGCCTGGAGAAGAGAAGGCTTGGGGGGGATCTTATTAATGGTTATAAATATCTGATGGAAGGGTGTCAAAAGGATGGGGCCAGACTCTTCTAAGCAGAGTCCAGTGGCAGGACAACAGGCAATGGGCACAAACTGAAACACAGGAAATACCACTCACACACAAGAAAACACTTCTTTACTATGAGGGTGTTTAAGCACTGAACCCAGCTGCCCAGAGAAGCTGTGGAATCTCCATCCTTAGAGATACTCAAAACACAATTGAACATGGTCCTGGGCAATCTTTTCTAGGCAACCCTGCTTCAGCAGGGGCTTGGACTAGATGATCTCCAAAGGTGCCTTCCAATCTCAACCTCTGTGATTTGTAAAATATTAAGTACTTTTCTTCTCCTCTCTTGAATCAAATTATGATAAATACCTTTTTTTTTTTCTTCTAAAGCTCTGTAAGTACTTAAAAAGGCCTTAACTTTAGGACCTTTCAAAAAGAATTTTTGGGAAAAACAAGACATCAAGACAATTCTTTAGAGTGGTTTACAGAAAGAATAGGATGGACTAAACGAAGCCTTCATGTATATTTTAACAGGAATCAGTGGAAAAACATGGAAAGAGAAAAGGGCTGACTTTTTTTCTTGAACTGCATTCATGTAAGATTAGAGTTGCAATTTCTTTTGATTCTTTCCTGTCAGTTCTCTCACATCCCCTCCCATCCAGTCCCTACAAATTCCAAGACTATGAACAGCAATCCCCACAATGATCTCTTCAGTGAGTCCACCAAGGGCAATTAAAAAAAAGGTGGGTTTTGTTTGTTTGGCTTTTTTTAATTACAACAGAGTAAGCTGAATATTCTCTTTGAGATGATATGAATTACTTAAAAAGGTGAGAGAAGTAGGAGTTCTTTCCAAAAAACGGAATCTTCCATCAAACAGAAGATACCTGGCCAATAATGCTAGGTTTGTCCTCCTGCTAACAGACAAACATGAGTGCAAACTGCACCAGGACTACTAAAAAGAAAAGGCCCCAGAACTTAATTGTACAGATAGGAACAAAACAATGCAACTTTTTGCTTCCCTGCCCTGATCACATCTTGGGCAACATATGCTCTCAGGAGGCCTGTCACTCAGTTTTGTTACAACTTGTACAGAAAGTGGTATCAGGGAAAAGCAGCTTTCAAGCAACTGAGTGTTCCTCCAGAAACAGCAGTACTGTTTGTCACAGTACTAGCAATGTCTGTGTTGTTGATACTAGTGTCTCACTGAGTAACAGAAAAGATCAGTGGAGATCTCTCAATGTCAGCATTAGTATAGACAGACGTCAAAGGCTTCAAAAGCATTTGTAAAGAGGTAGATTTAACTTAAGAGGATCTCTATTCTGTCATTTTAAACAACTCCATTCTACTGCAACAGGTATGGTAGAGACAGTTATCTCCTGTTGTCCCTCTTTCTTTTAAACTGGATAGTCCAAGAAACTAAAAAATAAAAAATAAAAGTTTTGTCACAAAAATGTTAATAAATACAAAAGATGATTGGACATGACAGGGACTTCATCTCACTATCACTGGCTGCTAGTAGAACTGCCCCTAACATCTTCGATACGAAAGCAAGAGAAAGTGCAAAGTGTATATGTCATCCTGAACAGTTACTCAAAAGCTCATAAGCTCACAAAACATGAAGCATTTGCAAACCTGCAGCGAGATTCATTCTGAAATACCTGTGTAGAAAGAACATTGATGCACATGAAAAGGAATGGTAAAAAAAACTTTTACAACTGCACTTTCACAATGTTGTTCTAAAAGCAGGAAACAAAGCAGAGATTCAGAGTAAAATTACTGTTATCCCAGTCTGTTCATTTGAAGCTTTCTAATGAGTTGCAAAACTCATGCCAATTTACAAAAGCACAGACAAAAGTGTCTTGTTTTAAAATCTAAATTTCATATAAACGCTCTGAGCTCAGTTACCAACACTTACTTAGCAATTCTACGATTATTAAAACCATATCAGTACACTGCTGGTTCGCATAGCAACTAAAAGACTGATCTGTACCGGGAAAGGACATGTCGCTGTAGAATCAGCCAGAAAACAATAGAAAGTTTTTAACACTTTCAAGTCAGCAGCTGGAAGAAAGGTGACACTTCATCTAGCAAAGCTTCCTAGTAGAAAATTAACCCATTAACATTTTTGAACAAATATAAAGCAAAACAGCGAAACTGTACGAAATCAACACTTTGCCTTATTTGGACATGTCATTTTTGGTCTGGCATTAGCAGCATTAAAGTGAGAATTACTATACCATCAAAATATAATCTTCAGAGTTCCAGGAAGGAAAGGTAGGTACATTTCAACAGCAAAGCTCAACAAAAGATCTCGTGCCTGGCATACTATTTCTGCAAGTTGATCTTCAAGAACATAACATGAAAGACAAATTTTAAATCCCTTTCAAACCTTGCACAGAATCCAGGTAAGCAAAGAACAACTCCCTCCACTTCTTCTGGACCGTTATTGATCCCCCTGCCCAATGCTGAAAACCAAGGAGGAAAACAAATTCCTAACTCTTTCCAGGTACTGGAAGAAAACATCCACAACTTGAGTTAAGCCAAAGTATACAAGCTTCCCACAAAACAATAAGATTTATACGTGAGGGTTTATACACAATGCGACAAATGCTACGACATACACAGAATAAAACAGGTCTTCTGCCAGCTACTTGCGAGCTACTTTAAGAAAGCTAAGATGTTGTAAACTAGTACAAATTTTTCAAATAGATAAGACTTCAGGAAAAATACATTATAACATAACCAAGGGAAAAATGAAATCTTAAAGTTGCAACTAGATTAAAATAATAGCACCGCTGGGATCTTGTTATCAAATTTGAACAGTCAACGCTGAAAACATTTTAGAAAAGTATCCATATTTTTTCATGCCACCACATCCGAAACAAATGCTGGTAGCATTAATTTTTTTTCCCAAAAGTAACCATAGATTGACCATGATTTCACAGAAACTGTGCTAGTTTTCAAATTAATACACATTTCAGTGGATATACAATTTAAAAGCAAGTGTTTCGCTAAAGGGTACTGAGTGTGGAACAGGATTGATTAAACGCAACCTGCTGAAAAGTGTTTTTAAAAAACTGTTCTTAAGTATCCATCAGTAAGCCGACATGCAGGTAGGAAAACATCTATTCTTAAACTATGTTAGGTTATTGAACACTACTATAACAAAATAACCTTTAACTCTAGTCTGTAGCTTCACTATTTGCTTACAAACACATCCTGCTTTATACAACCTCTGAAAAGAAGAAAAGGAGAAGTAATTTTTCCTATTATAGAGTTATGTTAAGACAAAATTAAGACAAAACCTGGTAATACATTGAAGATGATTTTAAAATAGCACTACAGGCATACCTCGGAGATATTGCGGGTTTGGTTCCAGACCACCGCAATAAAGTAAATATCACAATAAAGTGAGTCACACAAATTTTTCGGTTTCCCAGTGCAAATAGAAGTTATGTTTAAACTATACTGTAGTTATTAAGCGTGCAATAGCATTATGTCTAAAAAACAATATACATAATTAAAAAATATTTTATTGCTAAAAAATGCTAGCCATCATCTAAGCCTTCAGCAAGTTGTAGTCTTTTTGCTGATGGAGCAGCACTTAATTTCCTTCAAGAACTTTTCCTTTGCATTCACAACTTGACTAACTGTTTGGCACAAGAGGCCTAGCTTTCGGCCTATCTCAGTTTTCGACATGCCTTCCTCACTAAACTTCATCATTTCTAGCTTTTGATTTCAAGTGAGAGATGTGCAACTCTTCCTTTCACTAGAACACTTAGAGGCCATTGTAGTTATTAATTGGTCTAATTTCAATATTATTGCGTCTCAGGGAATAGGGAGGCCCAAGGAGAGGGAGAGAGATGGGGGAACAGCCAGTCAGTGGAGCAGTCAGCAAACACACAACATTTAGCGATTAAGTTCACCATCTCATATGGGCGTGATTCATGGTGCCCTGAAACAATTGCAATAGTAACATCAACGATCACTGATCACAGATCACCATAACAGATATAATAATAATGAAAAAGTTTGAAATATTGCGAGAATTACCAAAATGTGACACAGAGACACGAAGCGAACACATGCTGTTGGAAAAATGGTGCCGATAGACTTGCTCGACGCAGGGTTACCACAAACCTTCAATTTGCAAAAAATGCAATATCTGCGAAGCGCAATAAAGCAAAGTATGCCTGTATTTTAAATTCAGTTCCTGAACAAAATAAAACCCACCTGCAATCCAAGAAGCAATGCTGCTTAAGAAAACAAAGCTGTACATAATCTTAATGGAGAGAGATTTTTTCACTTTTATACTATTTTGTTATGTTGGCTATTATGAAACAGCACTTGAAGGGGGAAAAAATATACAAGGTAATAATCAGATACATGAATATTGAAAAATTAGTTCAATCCTGACATGAAACAGAGACATACACAGTGATTTATCTAATATATTTTCAAAACGAGAAAATGAGCAAGAAAAAACAAATATTATCTCACTACCCATCTTGAACTACATGGTTTATTAGCAGCATTCTAACATTGCCTCATCATCATATTACATACTGAATTTTGCGAGATGTATTTCAGTTTCTCATGCTAATAAAAAGGCCTCAGTGACGCTTTTCTGGTATCCAAGAGACTCATATGCACATCTACTAATACTACAGTGCCACCTTTTAAGTACTGACTGACATAGCATAGAAGCTGCTGACAAACTACCCATCTCATACAGAATAAGAAATCAGAAAGGATAATTGGTACCACAGACCCTGCTACAAGAACAGTATCTGGTTTGACTTATGTCTTTTGTCTTAAGCTGGAGACCCACATTTGCATAACATTACTAGCATAATTTGGAAGCCTTTCAAAGGAAAACTTTGATACATTAAGGTTTGGCAGAATACAAGAACCTGTTCTGGAAATATTTTGAACCAACACCTTCAACACTTGTGTGAATGAGTCTAAACTTTAAAAAAAGAATTTCTAAACTCTCATCTTTCCATCTAGAAAAAAATGCTTCAAACACGTGAACTGGGACTACGACATCACTGTACACTCAATCTCAACAAAATTACCCTTGGTCTCTCACAAGAACAACGTGGCTAATGTCACTTTTTAAACAAAGTTTAGTCTATTACATCCACAGAGAAAACGTACATTATACAGACTGCTGCAGGACAGCAAAAGGAAAAAAAAAAAGAAAGAAAGAAAGAAAAAAAGAAAAATACCTGGAAAGTTTGGCAGTGATTTGAAAGTAACACCCCAATATCAGTTTACTGTGCTAACCGAAACTACCAATTTCCAGTTTAACTTTATTTTTCTGTTTGTGTAAAGACAATAACAAGGAGAGGAAAAAACATCAGAAAACCACAACACACAGCAGATAGTTCTACTTTATGAACTTCAAAATACCTGCATTCAAAAGTTGTCCAAAAGGTGCTTACGAAAAAGTCTGAGGCTTTATACAAACTCTCCATTAGTTTCACTCTCCATTTGTCAGCTGCCTTTCAAGTGCCTGATATAACAAAAAAATAAAGTCTTTCATTACAAACACCTTTATTATATTTGTGTGCACACACATATATACATACACACTGACATTGCACTTACTTCAACTCACTGTAGTGATTAAGAATGTCTATATGACATTCTTTGAGTAAAATGTGTCCTACTGTAGTTGAGTCAGATGGCTAAGCATACAGGATAGATTTCACTTTATTCAAAATTTACTAGATACAATCAATCCTGGATCAACACTAAAATATTTCTGATGTCAAAGAAGAGAATCAAAGACTTTTCCTTTTATTGTTAGTCAGTGCTTTTGTTAAAATATTGCAGTTGTAGAAATAAAGATTTAAACTGTTATTCCACTTGATGCTACAGCTCTTCTCTGAAAAATAACTCAAAATACCTTCACAAGTTTTAGGCTTATTATGCACTGCAGCACATAAATAAATATATAAACTTGACCCAAAATCTGGTATTTAAAACCCACATACATTACACCACTCTTGGTGTAATCAACCAAGAACACTTTTGCAGGTCATGCTTTAGGGCTACTCACTAAATTTCAAAGTAACTATAAAATGAATAATCGCAGGATTAAAACTAGCAGAAAGTGTCTACAGGCCAAAGCAATCAAAAACTTCCTTTCATTCAAGCACTACATGTTTTTTGAGAGGGAGCAGGAATAGGCAAGGTATTACAGGATAACATTAAGAATCATATTAATGTATTCTCTTGGACAATTTTAAAGGAATCATTTACCACTAGAAACTGTTACACCTCTGCAACTCAATGGATAGAGCACAGATATCACCAAAGTGTGAGTTGGGCGGGGGAGTGGGGACATGTTTTAGAACACCTATTCAACTTATCTTGTCTTCCTCAAGATGACAATTCCCAGAAGCAAAAAGGACCCTCGATGGAATCCAGAAAACAGCATGAAAGAATGAACACAGATCTCACAGTACCCTCTTTACAGTTAGCAGCAAGCACTTACAGTAAAATTAATGACCCAAACCAGAAAAAAATAAATAATCAAAGTTAAGCTTCATAATATGCATCCATCACTCTTATCCATCTCATTGTACCTAAAACAAAGATTTAAAGGCAGACAGAAATTCTGATTTTACTGCCTTTTACCAATGAGTGTAAAAACTATGTTAATAATTTTATGGACAAACTTGATGTATACATTGATACAGTCGATATATACATTGATACAGGCTGCTGTACCACTCTTCAGATCGCTGCTATCAACTGACACCATTCACAGGACAAGACGAAGAGCAGACTTTAACAAACATTGTGAAATACTTTATTTTTAAGAATCCTGTTCCTCTCTCACTAGTAAGAGGAAATGAATTCAACATTTCTTCTTTTTGCATGAAATATGTTAACCGAAAATATACTGGGGGGGGGAGGAGTGCTATTCTCACAGATCTGAAAAACAAAATTAAAGCTATCAGAACAGATATTGACCTTTGATCATATAGGCTTTACCTGTAGTTCTTTTGCACTAAGCCCTCCCAAAACAAAACAGATCAGGTAGGCCTGTTACAGAGCAGAAGCCTGTAAACTTCCTACTCAATTTTGTAGTAGTGAACATCAGCACTAAAATTAATGGACCCCATCAATAAATCAGCAGGAAAGGTTAGCCTATTTGCTCTCAATATTTATTTAGAATGGAAGAAGAGAGGAAAAGAAAAAGCTACTGTAGAACAGCAAGCTGACAAATCTTAAAATGTTATAAAAGCATTACAAACAGTTATCTTTTTAGCTGATTTTTAAAGTGGAAATGAATACAGTATATATTAATAGCTTATTAATAGCATCTTGAAAGCAGTTAACACTTAAACCTTCAAAGGCAGTTTTATGCATATGCATACCTATTTGATCATAGTGTCTTGCTTTACTTTTTGCATTACGTTCCTATGTGGCAAACCTGGGCCATACCATTTTTTTGGTGATAGGGATTCTCTAAAGTATAGTTACTCTCAAGTCATTTAAGCAACTGCCCTTCCTCTCTTTGTTTTCTCCTTGCTAAAGTAAAGGAAAGAACAGCCAATATTAAATTACAAATCATGTTTGAATGAAGGAAAAAATGCACCAAACACACAGACAAACACTAACACTGAAACAGCATCAAGCCATAAATAGTTAGAGTAGCAACCTTCTACCATAACCTCCTATTTAAAAATGAAACAAAACAAATAATTAAAATATATATATATTTTTTCCTCTGAACAGCCGATGTAAACAACCAATAGGATCTCAAATCCAACCTCGAGACAAGACCCTAGACAGAGCGTAACTAAGGCCTTGCTACCTTTGGGGCCCTTCTATCCCCAGAGCCAAACCACAACAGCATCAGCATCATATTGCAGTCAACACATCGAAGAGGCAGCGGCAACTCTTTTACCTGCAGTTTTCACACCCGCAACAACACAAACGGTATCTGTGGTCTAGCACGCACCACAGCCCCTGTTAAGCGGACACCAGTGTGGGACCCCCAGGCAGTCAGGCACCCAGCCACCCTCTCAGAAAGGCCCCAAAAACAAAGACCAAAGTTTTCCCTGCTCGGTGCGTGGGAGTGCGACAGCAAAACACCAGGCAGGATCAACACGGGCACCCTCCCATCACCACACCCCCGCCCCCACGCCCGCCGTGGCGCACCCGCGCACAGGTGCCCCCCTTCCCCGGCCCGCCCCCCCCGAGACCGGGGAACCACCAACCCCAGCCTCCGCCCGCCCCGCCGCCCCCCGGCCGGCCGGGGGGGCAGTTACCCGCCGCGGCGGCGGTGCGGAGCGGAGGACGGAGCCCTCGGCCTCCCCTCCCCTGCGGGGCTGCTGCGGGAAGCCCTGCCGCTCGCCCCACACCTCCCCCCCGCCCCCCCCCACACCCCCCTCACCGTGCTGCGCTTGGGGCTCGGCTCCGGCGGCGGCTGCATGCCCGCCCGCCCACCCGGCTCAGCCCCGGGCCTCCGGCGGGGGCGACCGTTGTGGGGAGGGGGGGGCACGCGAGGCACCCGGGCGGGACCCCCCGCGGCACGCGAACTGGCGGGGGGGGCGGGGCGCGGCGGGCCCCCCCCCAGGTGCGGGCGCGCGGAGCAGGGGGGGAGGGGGGGGCGTCTCCAGGCGACGCTGGGTCTCCGTGAGGGGGAAGGGAGGGGGGGGAGGGGGACCTCGAGCGCGGCGCGCGGCCGTAAAGCGCTTCCGGGATGCGGGCGGCGCCGCACGCTCAGTGTCGGCGGCTGAGGCCGCCAGCCGTGCGGCGGGGGGAGGGGCTCGGCCTACGCCGTCCAGGCACCAACATGGCGCCGCCCGCGCCGGCTGCCCCCCGCTATCGCGAGACTTGGCGGGAGGGAGGGGGGAGGGGGTTCGAACGTGCGCGGTAAAAGACGGCCGCGGGGGAGGAAGGGCGGAGTGGGGGAGACGGGAGTGGGGGGGCCGGCTGGCCGGTCGTTGTGCCTCGAGCGAGGAGCTGTTGACCGTTGCAGCCGGCCGTTAGTGCCCGCCTTCTGCTGCTGGGGCGGGCGTCGGTGTGGAAGAGATGCTTGGCCGTGGGGTCTGCTCATATCCTCTTCCTCCCCCCTTTATTGTTGTTATTTTTTTTAATCTTCCTTTAAAAGGAGTTTTAGAACCAGGTTTTCTGTTCTTTCGGGCCTGCCTGGTGTGACTTCCAGTCGGGCTTAGTGACCACGCTGCGACCTTTATAATATGCATAAACAAGTGCAACAAAAGAAAGGAGAGATGTACTTGGCAGCTTTTCAATCGCGCAATAATTAAGCCCGCTTCCCCCCCCCCCCCCCCCTTTGTGCGGTGCAGACAGACACACAGTGTGGCATTCTGGAGTGTTTGTAGCCTCACTAGGGAAGAGAAAGTATTAGTGTGCCAAATGCATGTCCAAGGATTTCAGACACAGAGGCAAGGTAGTGAAAGCTAACATCCTTGTTTAAGGGGACATTCTTGTCACAATGGACGTTCCTATTAATTTTAACAAACTTCTTTTGAACATGGTTAAGTTCACTGCGGGGTTTTGCTCCTTGTGATTATCAAAGTTTTGGGCATCATTTTCCAAATATTGAAAGTAACAATAAAATGTATGGACCCGAAGTCTATAGTACAGCTCTTATTCACATAGTAGGAATAAATACCAACATGAAAATGCTTATATTTTATGTTCTACCCTAAACTCTCATCATACTATGCCATTCTGAATAATGTGTCTCTGCTTTCAGTACAGACTTCAGGCAATTGTAACTTACATAGACAGAACCAACTTGGACTTTTCATTAACACCAATGGAAGTTGAAATATTCCTGCTGAGGCAGAGCATTGCAGTTGGTTTAGTGAGCGTACATTTAATTTTTCATTCACACACTGGGCCTTTGCTTGGGATTAAGTTCCTCTGTGCGCCTGTGTAAACTGTTCTAAGTGTCACCTTCAGAGTGATAAAGACGCTGTTTGGTGTTTCTCATTTTTTTCTTCAAATATTATTGTATGTTTAGTAGCATCTGTCTTACATGGATTATTTTTTATCTTATCTATGAAAGCCACAGAAACACTAAAGCTGCAGTTTTGCACTGAACTTAATCAGAGCAGATGCAGAATTCCTGTAACCACCTTCTGTCTCTCTCTGGTAAAGATCTGGGAGGTGCAGGGGGAAGGGGTGAGAGGGGGTGTGTATCTTGTATTGCTCTTACTGGCTCTTCATGTTGTCTTCCTTATGCTGAGACCTTGACTCTTGTGTCAGAGATTCCTTAAAGTTAGTTAAGGAATTCTTGGATTCTAGTCCCTACATATGAAACAAACCAAACCTGACTAATGTTTTTGGAGAAGATGTAAACCCAGTAGACATCATCTTAGTGCAACAATGCTGTTATCTAACAAAGACCAGTTCTTATCCTATGTCCGGAATTAATATCAAGATCCTAAAGTGCACATTCCTCAGGAAAATACATAGTTTGCAAATATAGATGAGTGCTTTCTGACCCAATAAATAATTCCAGTAGCTTTATCTAATCTCTCACTTTCTTAAAACGTAAGAAGCAGCCCTTTGTCATAGCTGTTGATCCTTATCAGATCACAGCCAGTGCCAGTATGCATAATCCAAGGAAAAGAGACTCTGATCACAAGATTATACATACTGACACTGACTTTTGTGGGGGTTTTGTGTGGTTCAGCCACTGTCTTAATTCATCCTGTCATCTTCCAGATCTTTCAAGTCAACATCTGAGTCAAACCTTTTCACCACTGTTTCTCACTGTCCCTCTGTAAACCCCATACTACAGCTCCAGGTTGCCTTACTTTGGCTGCTTCAGCAACCAAGCTCAGCAGCAGCCAGTCCTTTATTTTTGTTTGGAAATTATGCCTTTCCTCTGCAAGGGACTGTAATGGAAGACTGTAATGTGACGCTTGCTTGATTTATCTGTACTTGTCCCAGTCAGTGCAGGAGTGTTCCAATAGAAATTGAAGAGACTTAGTGTCATCTTTGTCATCTGCCTTTAGCCAATCATAGATTTTGAGGGCAGGATTGTGCTACTGGCAAATTAATCAGTCCTGAAACTTAATGAGTAATCATAGCAGAACCAGTGCCTTGCTCAAGAATTTAGGAAAAAATCCTAAAAGGGTATTAGGTGCCTGATTACCCCAGAAATCATGTATGTTTTGTTGTAGATGTTAACTTTGCTAAATACATCTCTGCAAGGAGTTTGTTTTGTTGCTGGTCCAATTCTTCTGTCTCTTCTTATCCATATGACAACTACAACGATTGATTATACAGAAAAGCAATATTAGGTCAGTATTTAATGTATTTTTAGCTGCTTCTAATGGGATTTAGCAGCTGGAAACAAGGAGAGCTGGCACTGTGTAATCAGGACAGTTCTTAGACAGCTGTTTAAGAACCAGGGTATCAGACAGTGCCATGAAATACAGCACCATTTTTTTTCTGTATTTTTAAAAGATGCAATATATATGATTAAAAATTAGAGAAATAGACCTATTAAAACAGTAACTTGAAGTAGAATGGGATTCATTGTTAAACCCAGTTCTGTAATAACTTCTAGATGAAAATGCCTCCCCCCCTTTTTTTTTTAATTTAATGCCTATGGCAGTTATTATTACCCATCTTTGAAAGGCCTTAGGTTGGGGTTTATATTCTGTAGTACGTTCCTTTTTAAGCAGAACAAAAATGTAGTTCTGCCCCTTTTCTCTTTATGAACAGCAGTCTAAGAAACCCATTTTCCTATTTTGGAAAAAAAAAGCAATTTTCTGCATGTTTGTGTCTACGAATTGCAGCCAGAAAAGTATCTTGATAAAATGGCACTCTAATAGTCCATATTTATTTTGTCTGAATAGTTTTTATACAGAGTTAGTTCCATTACAAATCTAAAGAGTTTTTTTCTTTTTTTATATAAGAACTGTAAACTGCATTTTGAATCTAAAAGTCAAACTGATTTTTTTTCTCCCTGTTACATCATGGTCAGTAGTGTTATTTTGTCACTTAGATAGGCCTAATGGTTTTATTTGATGGTGCATAAAGCAGGTGAATCCATTTGTCATAGTTTTAGTTACACTACCACACAAAAAAGAAGTAACTTTTTCTGTCTTTTTTGTAATTGAAGTAGACATCATTATGAAAAAAGCTAAGAATGTCTAGAGTAAGGAGGTATCGTTTTTCATATTCATATGAAAGTAAATTGTCTTGGAATGAAATCTAAACAGTGTTCTGTAGGCCTGTTATAATATCTTGTGTTAGTGTCAAATCCTACTGATTGCTGTGATAGTTTACTTACATACAAGAAGTTGGAGACTTAAGTGTCTAAACAGCCTATAGAACCAGAGCTCAGAGTAGAGGATATCCTTTCTATAACATTTTTAATTCCACCTACACAATTAAATAGAAAGTTATAGTCCTTGTATAAGTCAGTTTAAAATTCTCAAACCATCTAGCTATTCTTTAAAAAATCCCATGTCATTGATTTGTAAGACCATTTCACTTCTGTCTTTCATTACATTTTAAGGAATGTGTCCTTGACCTTTTCTGGTCTTAAGGTTTCTCATTGAATTCCATTCCCTAAAAACAATACATGGAGCTAAATTCTTTTACTAGGTTCCAAATTCAGTTTAATCTTTATTAACCTGAACATAGGCATCACCCTTTGCACTATTCCTTTTGGAGGAAGGCTATTCTGACTCTGCTGCATGCCCTAATTACTTTTTCATTTCAAATTTGTATCAACCATGTGACTCTGAGAGGACAGTAGAAAATGTGTATTTTAGTAGTCATCATGAATCAATGGTCTGTGATTTCAAAATGAAGATATCTTGTACAATGTATGTACAAGTATGTACAATAAGGGAGAAGAGATTAAACTTCACTATTATCTTTTCTGTGTCGCTGTTGTGCCCCAGCTTTGAGCTATAACACTACAATGACAATTGCATACACACCGGAAAGCCTTCAAGGTCTACCTTTGTGTTCGCTGGTACTGTGACTCATTCCCAGGACAGCTAGGAAGCAGCGACAGGATTCTGCTGTTTTGAAAATGATCTTTTGACACAGAGTGCACAGAGATACTGCAAAGAACTGTAGAAGTAGTGCCAACATGCACCTTTTTTTGGCTTTGATTCTTGTCTGAAAAAAGCTGTGGAGCAGTCTCTATTTTTATCTTTACAATTTTTGTAGTTAAGTTTGCGCTGTTTTACAAATTACTAGCCTGTGAATTGGAGGAACTAGATTCTGCAGAAATACAGCTTCTCCACAAGCGCACTTAGAAGCATGAAAAACTTGAAGTGTTCCTCTGTAGAGTCTTCTACAATTGCCACAGTTTTAGTGTAATAATTGTCACTAGAGCTACTTGGTGCTGAAACAGTGATGAATCAAGCCAGTAAGAGCAAATATAAGTGTAGTAGCATAAGTATTTTCTGAATGTTTGAATGGATATATAGAATGAATGAACTATAATTAAAACTTAAAAACATACTTGCATATATATGTATTTATGACCATGCATTTTTATTACTAGAGCTCAAAGGATTTAACAGTACAATTCAAAGAGGATTAGTGATTTTCTTTTCTTTTCTAAACCTACATGAAGTCTGTATTTGTCCTTTGGATGATATCTGTAACTGATTCCTTTGGGAGCATTTTTTATTGCAGCTAACTTTGGTGCGCTGGTCAATTCCAATTTCCAAATATCTGCAGTTTCCCCACAGTAGCAAGAATTTAAATTAATGATGTCATTTGCTCCTTCTGTTTCAGTGCTGTTGTGTGGGACTACTCTATTCTATAAAGTTAGCTGTCATTTTTTATCTTAGATGTGGCTGTACTTGGGCAGTGGACAAAATGGTTGCTGTGTAAGTCCATTTTACCATTTACTACCTACTTGTGTTATACAGCTATACCTAGACTGGTGAATATGTGATTTGTTAAACTGTAGGTAAAAGATTTTGAAATTCTTATGGATAAAAGAGCTTACATTTGTACATTATCATAAAAGAAGATAGTGTGTGCTTTTCTTAACTTGATGTTAGCATGCTTTTGTGGATTGCAGTCCATTCAAGATTTGAGTAACATTTTTACCATTTTTCCTATAATCAGATCTAGTTGTATCAGAGTGTTATTTCCATCTTGTAGTTTTTCACTGAGGTGTGACATTCAGAAGGGAGATGGTACTTCTGAATTGTACTGACTGCTTGTCTAAACTCATCAAATACTGTCAATCACCCACTCATTGCTCAATGTCAGTTTATCCTGCGAACAAGAATACCGGCAGATAACGGATTATCACATCAGGTATGGTTGCTAGTAAGAGGGGTCAGAATGTTTGGGTCAGAAAAAAACAATCTGTAGAAAAGAAATTAGAGTCCTTATGGCAATTCTCTGCAATGTATAGAATGTGTTGTTGCCCCATGATCAAATGCTTCTTGCGTTCTTTTTCTCTTGCTTTTCTACTCATATCTGTCAGGCAAGAGAGACCTAAACAATGTTACAATTTTGTGGTTTGTTTGAGAGGGGAGGAGCAGAATAGGCTGTGATGCAAATGCTTCTTTTTGGTATCTGTTGTTATATTCCTGGAAAGGTATACAACGTATACTAGAAAATTATTTTCAAACCATAATCCATAATACCATAGAAAGTTACAGTCATGCTGCAGAATATGAATAAAAACAGAAATACATACATGAGGACTGGGGGTTTTCTTATTAATGAAAATATAAAATTTCTCACTGTGATCATTTTGATTGTTTTACAGTCTGCTATGAAACATACTAGTTTCAACCCTACTAAAAAATTTTAGGGCAGCAATAAGAATGCGCTAGTAGGGCATTAGATCTGCAGAAAATACTGTTATCATTCAGTCATTCGTTCATAATTAAATAGTTTAAAAGACCATTGATTTCATTTTATGATTACCTTTCTAGTGCTGAATAACACTTTACAGCCAGAGTAGTTCTATAAGTCAGTAGTACCACCTGGAGAGTAAAGGTGAGATTCTTGCAGAACACTGGAAGTTCAGGAAGAATTGAGGCTAAGACTTTTTTTAAAATCCCAGCTTGTGCTGCAGCAGTTTATTGAAATAGTTCTCTCAGTTCTTGCGAAGCTAACACTTAACTCTGAAGACATCTACAACTGTGTTCCTAGTTCCAATATCCCACTTCAGGGAAATAATCAGTTAAGTACCAAACTCCCAGCAGCCTGTGACATCTGTCAATATTGCAAATATCTAATTATAATCTAGGTTCAGACCAGAGCATGAAAAAGAGAGTGTTGGTGGTTCCCAAGGACTGTGCGCACACAGTCCATGCTTATTACTGTGTCTTTCTGCAACCTTTGGCTCTACATACTAGTATGCAACAACAGGAGTAGTACTGCTTTGAAGAGTCACTTATAAACTTCTCATGTAGAGCTGAAGGTGCATAGCTTCTATTTGCCAAAGTTATACCAGGTCATATTGTATTTGACTTGTTAATAAATTTGGATACTGAGTTGCATTAGTTTCCAAATGGAACTTCTTTCATCTCCGCCTGGTTGAAAAACATTGTCCCTTCTTTCTACCTGATGATGTGGTCACGGTTAGCTGATGCTGCCACCACCTCCAATATAGTTTATGACAGCTGAAGTGAAATGTAAAGAGAGGTGGTGCAGAAGTCATCTTCACTTCTCCATAGATCTGTCTCTCCGCTGAGGTCCCTTTGCTAGCTGCTGGACATTTCTTGGTCGTAACCTTAAAGCAATTAATGAATCAAGCCGCACTTCCAGCAAGCGTCTGTGATTCTATTTTGACACATGGACCACTGGCAATTGGGAAAAGTTGGTTACAGTACCTAATATAAAGTATATGAAAGCTGGAAAAAAAACACTGCTTTTAACAGAGACGATTAGGTGAATATTGAATAAGACCATTTTTAGGAACTATCAAATCTTCTATGGAAAAGTCTTTTCACTGAGGCACTCATAATAAAAATATTCAACCACTTCCTCTCTCTTTAAAACAAAACGGTCCTCAAACCTAGCCTTCATTTTTGTTCCAAATAAAAAGAATTAAACAGTGAAGTTAAGAAGGAACTTCATAATTGCTGTTGGTATTGTATGGAGGACTCAGATTGTATTGAATTGGACAACTATTCTAAAGTTCATAGCTTAGAAGCATATGTACTATTCAAGGCAGTTCAGCCTCACATATTTTTCTCTAGACGGGTTTGCAGAGTGCAAAAGTAGGTTCTCATTAACCCACTGTCAGATACTCCAGGAATAAGAACACCCAAAAGAAAGGCAAGAGAATTGTAGCAATTCTCTTGAGTTGTTACCAAACAAAATTATGGTGAGTGGTTTCCTTCAGGCTAGTGGTTTGAAAAGCTAACCAAAGTTAATGGAGAAAAGAAAGTGAATACTGAGCATCAGAGATGTAATTCAGGAAAGTAATATCTTTCAAATAACCTTTTAAACTGACATGCAGTTTTCCACTGGAGAAATGGGATGTCCTTTCCAAGCAGTCTGTTCTCCCTTGTGTCAAAGTTTGTGCCAACACCATGGTAAACACAGTGAACGCAAATTAAAAAGAATGAGAATGTTTATTATTGCATTGGAATTAATGAAGAAGAGTAAGTGAATACTCCTTATTTCGGAGAAGTAGTATCAGGAAAGTAAGTGAAACAGTAAACAAATTAGAGTGAATACTTCACTTGTCATTAATGACATTGTTGCTGTAAAGAATTGTATTTTTTCACCCATCCCTAGAATTGTTTTCTTCACACATGGTTTCAATTATATGTAAAGTGAGGCAGTTACTCATTTCCAAACACAGATATCAGTGTATTGTTAATAGGTATTTCTACATAAGTGTCAAATGATTCTTCATTGCCATAAAACACAAAAGAATGTTTTTGACATGGGTTACATTTTTCATATTACACAGTGGCTGATGGCACTGCCTTTGAAGATTGTGCTTTAAAAGGACTTCAGATATGGACTTTTGTCTACCTTGTCTCCAGGAGAACTTTTTGTTTGCGAGGAAGTCCATTTATGCCTTTGAAAATGTACCTTCAGCTCTATAATAACTGGAATTATGTTACTTGTCCTTGGAAACAGGGACCCCACTCCAACACTGGCACTCAGGTAATATTGCGTCTGGTTTCAAGTGAGAGCCATTCAGTTTTATGGTAAGTAGAAAGTACAGCGAAGTTTAAAGAAACAACTTGGAAAGATATAACCATTCTAAACAGTATAAACTAGCAAAGATTTAAATTAAAAAATCTGAAGAGAGAAGATCCGAGCTGAAACCTATGGCTTTAAAATATGAAACTCTGAAAACTTACCATATTTGTGAGATCGAGTACAAACATTCATAAATAGCTGCTTTTTTAAATTACCTTACCTTTCAAACCACTTATGGAGGGTCTGACATTTGTTAATGTTCAAGTCAAGGCAAAATTATTTGTGCTTACTTTGGCACAGAAGCTAGTCCTCCTGCATCATTTGCATGGGAAGGCAGCCAGCTTCAAAGTGTGGACAAAACTCCACTAGAATTCCCTCCGTGGAGAGTTTGCAGGACTCCTGGCTCTCTGCCTTTCTTAGCAACACCATAAATCTTCTGGGACCCATCAGCAGAGGGGAGACAGGTAAGTTTTCCTCTCTTCTATTTCCTATCCCATTGCAGTCTTTCAGCCAGAAGATGTGTTGGCCAAAGTTTACATAGAAGGAGCTGGTGTAGTTCCAGAAATGAATTTGTACTATTGAATTCTGTCAGCTCTGCAGCTTCACTCAGACAAAAATGTTGTTACTAAAGTCAAAAAGCTTGCAAGGACTTGCAGAAGCAGAGTGATGTGTTGTTGGTTGTGCTTAAGAATGAAGCAAATTTTAGGACAAAAATCAAATGAGTCCGGCATTGGTCTCAGCTCTGCGGAGAAGGACCTGGGAGTGCTGGTAGACATGAAGTTAAGCATGAGCCAACAATGTGCCCTTGTGGTCAAGAAGGCCAATGGTATCCTGGGGTGCATGAGGAAGAGTGTTGCCAGCAGGTGGAGGGAGGTGATCCTCCCCCTCTACTCAGCCCTGCTGAGGCCACATCTGGAGTACTGCGTCCAGTTCTGGGCTCCCCAGGACAAGAGGGATGTGGCACTACTGGAGCAAGTCCAGCGAAGGGCTACAAAGATGATTAGGGGACTGGAACA